>NC_090173.1:39701875-40301875 GCF_024679245.1 Pseudorasbora parva | reverse complement strand
ATCAAACCCAGTTTTCACTCATCATATTTAACTCAAAAGAACATATAAAATAAACAATAACCAAAGATAAGAACAAAGGTTAACTAAAACAATTATAAAAAGAATAAAGAGATAAGATAGGGTGCAATCAGTTGGACATACAGTGCTCAGAGCTCATTCAGTAAATGCACAGCTGAATAGATGTGTTTTGAGTCTGGATTTGAATGTGGCTACTGTTGGAGCACATCTGATCTGTTCAGGAAGCTGGTTCCAACTATGGCTGGCATAATAGCTAAAAGCAGACTCTCCTTGCTTTGATTGAACTCTTGGTATTTCTAACTGATTTGATCCTGCTGATCTGAGTGATCTGTTGGGTTTGTATTTAATCAGCATATCTGTGATGTATTGAGGTCCTAGGTCATTGAGTGATTTATAAACAAGTAATAGTACTTTAAAGTCGATCCTAAATGTAACTGGAAGCCAGTGTAAAGACCTGAGGACTGGTGTGATATGGTCATATTTTCTGGTTCTGCTCAGAATCCTGGCAGCAGCATTCTGTATGAGCTGCAGCTGTCTAATGGTCTTTTTGGGAAGGCCGGTGAGAAGACCATTACAATAGTCCACCCTACTGGTGATGAAAGCATGAACGAGTTTCTCTAAGTCTTGCCTGGAGACAAAACATCTAATCCTTGCAATATTTTTCAGATGATAGTATGCTGATTTAGTTATTGCTTTGACATGACTACTGAAACTCAGGTCTGACTCCAAAATCACTCCAAGATTCCTGACTTGATTTTTTGTTATCAGGCCTTTAGCCTCAAGATATGCGTTCACCTTGAGAATTTCATCTTTGTTTCCAAATGTAGTGATTTCGGTTTTGTCTTTGTTTAACTGAAGATAGTTTTGGCACATCCAGTCGTTAACTTCATCAATGCATTTGCACAGGGAGTCAATGGGGCTGTAGTCATTAGGTGATAGTGCTAAGTAGAGCTGGGTGTCATCAGCATAGCTGTGGTAAGCAATATTGTTCTTTTTCATTATTTGGCTCAGTGGCAGCATATACAGGTTAAACAGGAGTGGTGCAAGAATGAACCCTTGTGGGACTCCGCATGTCATGGATGTCCACTCAGACTTATGATCTCCTATACTCACATAATAACCTCTCCCTTCTAAGTATGACCTGAACCATTTGAGAACCATCCCAGAAAGCCCGACCCAGTTTTCCAGCCTGTCTAGAAGTATGGTGTGGTCAACAGTGTCGAATGCAGCACTGAGGTCGAGTAGAACCAGAATTGATGTTTTGCCTGTATCAGTGTTTAAGCGAATATCATTTATAATCTTTATGAGCGCTGTCTCTGTACTGTGATGTGGACGGAAACCAGATTGAAAATGGTCAAAGTATCCATTCGAGTGTAAGAATTTGTTCAACTGATTGAAAACAACTTTTTCAATGATTTTGCCTATGAAGGGGAGATTTGAGATTGGTCTCTAGTTGCTCAGTATGGAGTTATCCAGATTTCTCTTTTTCAGAAGAGGCTTAACTATTGCAGTTTTAAGGGCGGTTGGAAAAGTCCCATAGAGAAGTGAGGAGTTTACCACTTCTAGGAGATCTGCTTCTAAACAGTTAAACACACTTTTGAAAAAAGAAGTGGGGAGTGTGTCAAGGGCGCAGGTTGATGTTTTAAGATGCTGTACTGTGTCTTCTAAAATTTTGCAGTCAATAGCTTCAAAATCTGACATGGTAATTTTCCGAGGGCTTGGTATGATCTTACTGACCCCAGAGCAACTAGAGGATGTGCTGATCGCCTTTCTGATATTATTGATTTTCTCGGAGAAGTAGGAAGCAAACTCACTGCATTTACTGTCTGAGAGCATTTCACTAGGAGTCTGACTCGGGGGGTTTGTTAGTCTCTCGACAGTAGCAAAAAGAGTGCGCGTGTTGTTTATGTTTCTGTTTATAATGTTTGAGAAGAAGGTCTGTCTAGCTTTGCCTAGTTCAACATTGAAAGCATGAAGGGTGTCTTTATAGATGTTATAATGGACTACAAGTTTTGTCTTCTGCCACATGCGTTCAGATTTTCTGCATTGTCTTTTCATTATTTGTATTGCTGTTGAGTTTCTCCATGGTGCTTTTTGTTTGGTACTCTTTTTCCTGACTTTTAGAGGAGCAATATCATCAATTACACTTTTTACTTTTGAGTTAAAGGAGTCAAGGAGAAAATCAACAGAGTCTGCAGATATGCTTGGTGTTAGAGATAAAGCCTTCATAAACAGCACATTAGTGTTCTCATTTAAGCATCTCTTTTTGACAGAGACAGATCTAGCTTCAATGGCAGGAGAGATTGATATATCAAAGAAAATACAGAAATGATCAGACAGTGCCACATCCTTAATAACAATTGATGAAATGTTTAGACCCTTACTGATAAATAAATCTAGGGTGTGTCCACGATTGTGTGTGGGTCCATTTACATGCTGTGTCAAATCAAAAGTGTTAAGAACAGTCATGAGCTCTTTTGTTGTACTGGATTCAATATTGTCTATGTGAATGTTAAAATCCCCAGCAATAGCAAAACAGTCGAACTCTGAGGAAATTATTGATAACAGTTCTGTAAATTCCTCAATAAAGGCTGGAGAGTACTTTGGAGGCCTGTAAATAATGATAAGCAGGATGCGTGGAGAACCTTTTAACACAATACCCAGATATTCTATAGACAAATAGTCACCAAATGATACTTGCTTACATTGATAGAAATCTTTAAAAAGAGCAGCAACAGCCCCACCTCTCCTAACTGCTCTGCAAACACTCATAAAAGTAAAGTTAGGAGGGGCTGCTTCATTGAGGACTGTTGCACTACAGTTTTCTTCTAGCCACGTTTCATTTAGAAGCAGAAAATCTAGGTTGTTAGTAGTTATTAAGTCATTGACTTGAAATGATTTGTTCTTAGTTATTTCATATATATTTTATTATTAATATTTCGTAATTTTGCTATTTCGAGGCATTATGTTTAGTTGCGATTATTAGAGTGAAATCGCCATGGTGATAGTGGCTCTGCTGTAATGAAATGAGATCATGTAGAGGGCGGCAGGGAACGTCGTCATCCGTGCTTTAGTTTCATCATCATGAAGAGGTCAAAGCCATCAGGGGCTCAGTATCGTAAAAAGCAAAAAGAGGAAATATAAAAGAGAAAGCGAAATATACAGGTATGTTAGCCTACTTATTGGTTACTTGTTCTCTACTAAGCTGGTCGCTCTATCATAACGCTGAGCAAAACATTACGCTTAATATTAGTACTGGACGGACCACACGCCATGCTCATTTTAGGTGCAGAACATTATAGCAGTTCATTTGAATTTAAAAAAAAACATTACATCAGAGATAGCTGTTTAGTGTAAATTAATCAAGTAAAACTGTCATAACCATAGGCGTCACTAGGCCCTTTTTTAATGAACTTATGCCTCCCCTCAGCCCCCCCTAAAAAAATATGTGATTAACCTTTAAAACATTGCAAAAAGCGAACAAAAAGCGAAGCTTCGGCTACGGCTTCGTCCCGTCTTTTAGTCTTTGTGTCACTGTGTTCTTCAATCCGCAGCGGCGCCGAGTGACATGGTTTTCAAGCTATTGTTATCTAATTTTTTTGGCCTTCAGAACATCTTAAAATACACATAATAGATCATAGAAATCAACATTTTCTCAGGGGAGCATGACCCCGAACCCCCCTAACATTTGTGATCTCATTGATAATAAACCTGGCTACATATGGCCATGAAATAATGAAGTCATATTTACTAAAGAAATCGTACTCGGTTACTTTCGTAACCTCGGTTCCCTGAGAGAGAGGAACGAGTATTACGTATGGGAAAAACTCATTTTCTCGAGAATGTGAAGCAAAACTTTTAATAAAGGTATCTATGTAAAGCGCAGTGAGCTGCACGGCCATAGCCCAGCGCGAGGAGCGCTCTGATTGGCCGGGCTGCGGCAACTGCAGGAACCTATGGTGAGGCGGCTGAGAGGAACGAACCAATGGGGGGCGTTCCAGAAGCCCGCCGAAAAAGGTGCTTATATTTGCATACAGGAGGCTATATAAGACCCTAATTCGCCATAGGTGTCAGGTTTTAAGATCGACTGAAGCGATACCTGAGAAGCATAAACACGGCACGGAACGTAATACTCGTTCCTCTCTCTCAGGGAACCGAGGTTACGAAAGTAACCGAGTACGTTCCCTTTCGAGAGAGGTTCCTCGTATTACGTATGGGAACACAATGTAAAGCGCCGTGTGTGCTGACTGACCCAGTATACCCAAAGCACATGTTATAAACCCCCGAGACACCGACAGAGGCGGCTTATAAGGGGAATGAAGAACCGGAAGAGTCGGTTCGTTTGAACAGCTGATCGGACATAGTCGGATCTTATGATGAATGAATAGTGCTTAAGGACTAATGTGTACAGGCCAAAATGTAAGGCAATCTGTTTGCCAGGGTCAAGATAGAGCCTAGATGGAGAGAAGCCCTGCTTGTAGAGCTGGAACCTCCAACTTGTAGAATCTGATAAAAGTGGACGGAGAGGCCCAGCCTGCCGCCGCACAGATATCTTCCAAAGAAATGTCACACGACCAAGCCCAAGATGAGGCCATGCCTCTAGAGGAGTGGGCTTAAATGCCTGTAGGACAGGTTAGGTCCTGGACCTATATGCTAGTGGGACTGCATCCACTATCCAGTGTGAGAGACTGTTTCATGACAGCACAAACTTTAGTGCGGCCACCGAAGCAATGAAGAGCTGATCCGACTGCCTGAAGGGGGCGGAGCGCTCTAGATACAATCTCAATGCTCTGACTGGGCGTTTGCAGAAAAAATATTGGGCAGCGTGTGCTGTGCGAGCTGAATTGTTTGCGGGTAAAGGGACCATCCCCCTGGGGACATGGGTCCTCTGGATAACATGTCCGGACCCTGATTCAGAATACCTGGCACGTAAGCCGCCCTTAGGGAACTCAGATTGTGCTCTGCCCATAAAAGGAGATGCTTAGCCATGCACGGTTCTTATGCCGTAAGTCTTGAGTCTATGACAATGACTGTACTGATAAGCCTGCCCCTCGAAGGCGAATCTCAAGAATGGCCTGTAGTGGGGGTGGGGGGGGTTATCGTAACGTGAAGTATGCGTTTTTCAGATCTATTGAGAAAACCCAATCCCCGGGGCGAATGTGCGCGAGGATTTGTTTCACCGTCAGCACCTTGAAACGAGCGTGTCATAAGTGCTTTGTTCAGATGCCTGGAAAATGGGCCTGAGACCGCCACCCATTTTCGGCATGAGGAATTAGCGACAGTAAAAACCTGACTCGCTAGCGTCGGGTGTACTGTTTTCGCCGCTCTCTCCTTTAACAGTCTCAATGCCTCAGGGAGAAGCACGTGACTGACACTGCTTCTTACAGAGGGCTCGACCACGGCTTGAATCGCGGGGTCTGCGAGCAAAACTGTAGCGAGAACCTCGTTTTATATGTTCAACACCCAATATTATATACCAGGAATGGCCTGCCAGGCCTGGGCTCGTAAAGCCAGGGGTTGAATTAGATTCGGGGGCTGGCCGCTTAGTAATAGGGGCCTGTTAGCCGGGTTGCTTGTGCTGTAACACTGCTTGTAACACTGTGGGGATAGTGTTAGTTTTGGCGGTGCAGGCTTTGCAGTGGGCGCACGCCTCACATTTATATTGTGTGTGCGAGAGTGAACTTTGTGAAAAGTGCTTGGGTGCAGGAGTGCAGACTGTAAAGTGGGCACATTTCCTACATAGAAAGCTCTTTTGTGTGTAGTGTAAACAATGTGCAGTGGCGCACAACCTACGTAGAATACCCACGGTGCAAACCAGTGAGCAAATCCACAGGGGTAAACGCACACAGCATAGTGTGCAGACGAGCGTGTTTAACACAGGCTAGTTGACTGCAATATTTCATCTCCAGTCACTTAACTTAAGGGAACTGGGAGAATGTAAGGAAGTGCGGGTGGTATGTGAGCCATTCCACAATGCCGTTATGCTCTAGTCTAGACTGAAAGCGCGCATGCAGACAAGCGTGTTTGACCACAGGCTAGTTGACTGCAATAAGGCTAGTTGACTTTATATGGTGTAATCCGGCCGCGGCGGGATTTATTTGTGATTTTGTGAGGCTGAATTAACAGTGCTTATGTAGGGGTGCACACTGTGTAGTGGACACTTTGTCTACAGTGTAAAAACCCTTCCAGCCGCCTGAATAAAGGGGACTGGAAGTGATAGAGTGAAAAAAGGGCTTAGCTTGGCAGCCATTTTCCGACGCCCTTATGCTCTGACAGTGAGCGCGTGCTATGACGTAAGCCGCGCTCTAGTCAGCAACGCGCTGTGGAAGGGGCGCGCGCTATCATGACAAGGCAGCCATTACAACTTCCTTGGCAGTAAGCGCGCGTTGCAGCGACATTGTTCTTGACATACCCAACAGCCCGAGCTCGCTCGTCTAACTTACTCTAGTATTCTCTGTCCGCAGCGCTTCAGCACGGCGGCGGTAGAATGAGCACGGCGAGAGCTTCGGCTCGAGTTTGTTTATTCACTCTAGTATTCTCTGTCCGCGGCGATAGAGCGACAGGACGAGAGAATTGGAAGCGTGAGGTAAAACTCTGTCCGCGGCGCTTCTAGCACGGCGAGAGCTTCGGCTCGAGTTTGTTTATTCACTCTAGTATTCTCTGTCCGCGGCGATAGAGCGACAGGACGAGAGAATTGGAAGCGTGAGGTAAAACTCTGTCCGCGGCGCTTCTAGCACGGCGAGAGCTTCGGCTCGAGTTTGTTTATTCACTCTAGTTTTCTCTGTCCGCGGCGATAGAGCGACAGGACGAGAGAATTGGAAGCGTGAGGTAAAACTCTGTCCGCGGCGCTTCTAGCACGGCGAGAGCTTCGGCTCGAGTTTGTTTATTCACTCTAGTATTCTCTGTCCGCGGCGATAGAGCGACAGGATGAGAGAATTGGAAGCGTGAGGTAAAACTCTGTCCGCGGCGCTTCTAGCACGGCGAGAGCTTCGGCTCGAGTTTGTTTATTCACTCTAGTATTCTCTGTCCGCGGCGATAGAGCGACAGGGCGAGAGAATTGGAAGCGTGAGGTAAAACTCTGTCCGCGGCGCTTCTAGCACGGCGAGAGCTTCGGCTCGAGTTTGTTTATTCACTCTAGTATTCTCTGTCCGCGGCGATAGAGCGACAGGACGAGAGAATTGGAAGCGTGAGGTAAAACTCTGTCCGCGGCGCTTCTAGCACGGCGAGAGCTTCGGCTCGAGTTTGTTTATTCACTCTAGTATTCTCTGTCCGCGGCGATAGAGCGACAGGACGAGAGAATTGGAAGCGTGAGGTAAAACTCTGTCCGCGGCGCTTCTAGCACGGCGAGAGCTTCGGCTCGAGTTTGTTTATTCACTCTAGTATTCTCTGTCCGCGGCGATATCGCGACTGAACTAGAGAAGAGGAAGACTGAGGAAAAACTCCGTCTGTCCGCGGCGCCTCCTCAGCGCGACGGTATAGTGACGAGAGCTTCGGCTCGAGTTCGCCTATTCACTCTAGTATTCTCTGTCCGCGGCTGTAGCGCGACGGAATGAGAGAAGAGTGAGGACAACTCTGCGGCAGCGGCGGAAGAAGAGCCGCGGCGGCGGCAGAGTGAAGAGAGCTTCGGCTTGAGTGTGCTCATGTCCTCTAACATTCTCTCTTTCCGCGGCGCTATTCAGCGCGACGGGACGAGAGCAGAGGGAGAGTGAGAAGAGCTCCGTCTTTCCGCGGCGCTTAACGACGCGGCGGAACGAGAGAGTCCTCGAGTAGAACAAGCCTGTAAGCTCTAGAAGTGGCGTTGCAGCGGCAACACACACACAAACACATATAACACTCAACATAGACACAGTTTAAAGGATATATAACGCCGGATGGCGTAGCTGGAACGGCAGAGAAGGCGGAGAGGGAGTCCGTCGTCCTCAGCTGCAGGTTCCGCTGGTGCCTTTTCAACGGCGGTGCTTCTTCCGGAGACCAGCGAAGGTATCGCTGAAGGAGATAAAATCTGACACCTATGGCGAATTAGGGTCTTATATAGCCTCCTGTATGCAAATATAAGCACCTTTTTCGGCGGGCTTCTGGAACGCCCCCCATTGGTTCGTTCCTCTCAGCCGCCTCACCATAGGTTCCTGCAGTTGCCGCAGCCCGGCCAATCAGAGCGCTCCTCGCGCTGGGCTATGGCCGTGCAGCTCACTGCGCTTTACATAGATACCTTTATTAAAAGTTTTGCTTCACATTCTCGAGAAAAGGAGTTTTTCCCATACGTAATACGAGGAACCTCTCTCGAAAGGGAACTTGGGGGGGTGCAAGATGCCAGAAAGGCTAGAAACGGCCCTATATATATATATATATATATATATATATATATATATATATATATATATATATATATATATATATATATATATAATATATATAATATATAATATATATATATATAATATATATAATATATAATATATATATACTTCCCTGATCATATGTATGTATATATATACCGTTTCTAGCCTTTCTGGCATCTTGCACCCCCCCCAAGATTTCTTTAGTAATATATATATATGTATATGGGGGGGGGGGGGTGCAAGATATGAATCTTGCCTAGGGTGCCAGAAAGGCTAGAAACGGCCCTATATATATGTATATTGTTATATAGTCAGTGAGTGTATATATATATATATATATATATATATATATATATATATATATATATATACTCACTGAATATGCCCACCGCGACAAACTCACGTTGAGATATAGTGAAAGGCTAATCACGGTATGAGAACTGTTAAGAATACTGACATCTACTGGCCAGACCCAATACTACAATGGTTACTTGGAAAAATCACATACAGGATCACACCTCTCATGTTACATAAAAAAAAATTTATATATATATATATATATATATATATATATATATATATATATATATATATATATATATATATATATATATATATATAATATATATATATAATTTTTTTTTTTTATTTTTTTTTTTTTTTTTATTATTATTATTTTATGTAACATGAGAGGTGTGATCCTGTATGTGATTTTTCCAAGTCCCCATTGTGTGTAGTATTGGGTCTGGCCACTAGATGTCAGTATTGTCAACAGTTGTCTCATACAGTGATAAGCCTTTCACTCTATCTCAACGTGAGTTTGTCGCGGTGGGCAACGGGCTCATTGCTTGGCTGTTCTTCACTCACTCACACCGGATTAGAGATCATCTTACCGAGTTTTGTCGGCAGGGAGGAGTCGCGTGTCGTCTGCTAACCCACACACGGACATGTCGACTTCATAAACACCTTCCCTGATCATTTAGGACTAATAAAGACAAAAGGACGGAGGAGTTCCATCGTGGGAATGACGGAGCCGCAGACAAACGCCTGGCATTAATCTCAACCAAAGCAAGGAGAGATACATCTCGTAACCGACTGGCGTTGGGAGCAACCTTAAACACCGAGTCTTGGATATCGGAATGTTTCAGCTCTAAATTAATCCATATCTCAGTGCTGGTGGTGTACATGCGTGTAGTTGTAGTGTATCCAAACAATAGGCAGTTTGGAAAGGGGAAGTGAGAGCTCGATACACGCTTCCCTTGTGTTTACCAGTCAGCCGGTAGGAAAAGGAAAGCTCAAGTCCTGTCTCATACTCTGAACAGAGTAGATTCTCCAAATAGTAAGCTCTTTACCGTTGTATGTTGGGTTAACCATTCGTTTTACTTAACCAGCTCTCGGGTTCTCTCCGGTAACGCAGGCGATTTAAACAATTAAGTTAACGTAATCGCTTTTAGCTCCATATCACTATGGGCAAAAGGCGATAGATGTATATTTTCCAAGGAAGAGCAGATTTATGTGTCACTTTGTAATCTAATGACACTGTTCAAACCCTCATAGAAGTTTTACACTTCCTGCTTCAGTTTCTCTCGGCTCAGAGTGTTATTGTCATAAAGATTATGGCATCCGTTGTGATTTACTCTCCTCCCTGGTGGGTTAACCTACTGCACAGACTGCCTCACTTTAATCTGCAATTTGAACAAACCAGCAGTGATTTTCGCCCAGAGGACTCTTCATACCAGCAGGTAAGTCAAAGCATTACAGCAACCCTTGCTACTATTTGTTACTGCGACACGTGTGCACGTTAGATGAAATGCTTTTGTGTAATATGAAATGTTTTGTGTTGAAAAGGTATAACAGCAAGTGTTGTGAGCAAAACAGTTCCCCACCAGATAATTTTTATCCTGGTATAGGCATCTGGAACATTCGGGTCAGAAAAATTTACATTTCTATCAAACTCTAAACTCAAATTATGAACTGTTACTGGAAGCATATCTCCAGAATGTCAGAGACATATCCTGATCAAGTACGGGCTCAGTAAGTTAGTCTAGCCATTGAGACCTGTAGACACAGGAAGAACTGGTGAGAAACAAGTAGGCCTATGTGCTCACTGTAGAGCCCCTTTCACACTGCACGTCGGATCCGCAATATTCCCGGAACATTGCCGGGTCGCCTTCTGTGTGAAAGCAACCACGTCCCGGGATTGATTACCGAATTCGACCCGGGTCGGGGACCTAGTAATATTGCGGTATTCCACCCTGGACGAGCGCTGTGTGAACTAAAGCCGAAACTAATGCCGCAACGTGTAACGTTACGTAGTTATCGTGCGAATCGTAGAGCTTGTTTTTTCCAAGGGGGTAATCTAGCGCTCGGAAAGCGTTCCACCCCTAGGGGCTGCCATTGCTAACCAAGCCATCACCTGCTGTTAGCATCCCATTGACTCCCATTCATTTTTGAGTCACTTTGACAGTGAATAACTTTACATCTGAGACGTTTAAAGACTCCATTTGTCCATTGTTTATTTCTAAAGAAACACGACAATGCATAAAAGGCTCCGTTACCTTGTATCTTACACTATCGCCCCGCAGAAGCTGTTTTTGTAAAAATAGGCTAACTATTGCGTCATAACCAACGCGACCCTGTCGCACAGTTGAGAAATTACCGTATAGACCTGAGGAGACGCTCGCAGGCAATCTTTTACTGTCTATGAGACAGTCGGGGGGACGTGGAGACATAAAGTCTGATAAAGTCAAGGGGGAAGAATGGGGAGAAGCCCATAGTGAGCCAAAAGCAACGGGAGAAAATATTTAAACAACGTGATTCAGCTTTCACTTTCCAAACTACTAGAAGACCTACAGCTGTCAGACAGGAGGCTCACGTCACATCTACGTCGTCAAGCTCAGTCTGAGCCTGCGCAGTTCGCTCAGCCATCAGGAAGTGAGTGCTCCTATACTGACATCACTTAATGCCGTAGAAAGCAATGGGATCGCTCAGTCCATTTCTTTTACTGTCTATGGTTTTTTCAATAATACAACCCTGCAGTGCTAGAAGAGCTAGTCAGTGTTTTAAACGCAGAGAGTGTTCGTATACAAAAGAAACTAAAATTAAACAAGCAGAAATGTGTGCAAACTGGACACAAGTCGAGACCACGGAGCTCTTTACTATCCGCGCTGAAGCTGAGATCACTCGCCATTATACGTCACATCAGGATGTCACGTGTCAACTTGACCCGGGACCGTTAAGCGTTGTGTGTGAGTGCACATATTACGGTATTTCGCTGGCAGTGTGAATGGACCCAAGCCTGCAGTCTCCCTCTCATTTACTGAAGCTTTCGCGCCTCGATCGCCCCCCGGTGACCGGTCCCAGTATAGCCGCCCCTCTGTGATTTCTAATGGACGCGAGTCAAACTAAATAATAAAATTACACTTCAAAAATTTTCCCCCAAAGTTAGTTTGTCACTGAAGGCAGTTATCATCACGATGATTTCATTTCAGGTGTTCATTTTTAAAATAAGTTTAGTTTGAGTTAGTTATTTGATGCTATAAAAACGGGGGGTGTGATGTCATGATTGACAGCTGAGACTGACGGCTTCTATTTTTGGGAGCATATTAGAGCTTTAGCTTTAATTTCTACATTTCCATAACTGTTTATTTCACACCAACATAATTAATTGTTCTGCATTTGCGAGAGTGTGGGCGGGCTTTTGATATCGCGACTGTACTTCCTGCTCTACTTCCTGCGCTCTACTGCGCAACTCCGGTCCCGAAATCGCTACTGCGCAGACTCGGTCCCAAGATGTCAGCGCCGTGCAAGGCCGCCTGAAAGCTTCAAATATGGCAAGTGGAAACGGATGATGTCGAGTCGTCCATATTTTTTTACGGTCTATGGAATGGACCAAATCTAGCGGCCCGAGAACAGAATTGTATGAGAACAATTGTAATATTTACAGTCATGCCAAATAAAGCCATTTTAAGTATTGTGGGGGTGGGTTATAGGCTTCAATGAGAAGGGGTTATAATTTGGCTGGGAGTTGAAATTAGGCACAGCACCTGTCTGGAGTATGAGTATTCTTCCATTTTGTGCTTTCCAGCACAATAATGAGCATTGATTTTTGTTTTTTACAGGGAAATTCTAAAAAGTATAATGTAAAAATCGCTTAATTTACTAACCAGGGAAATACATTTTACTGTGACGTTTACTAGGCTACTGAGACAACATCACTGTATAAGGCGGAAAGACAGCAGACTTAACTTTGTAGGCAAGCTGGAAATACCCATCACACTGGTTCCCTCGATTAAAAACCAATAGGATTTTTCCACTGGCTTTTGGATTATCACAACAACAACAAAACGGACGAGTGCTGTAATAAATATTGTAGAATAAAACATATCTTAAAAATATCTTGTTTGTTTTAACCACAGACCTTTTAAATTTAACCAAAATCCCTTTAAAAAAAAACCATTGACTCTGGGACAGTGAAAGCGGAAGTGCTAAAATGCTTACCTGTTTCTGTATTCTTGCATTAAACGTTACCTTTATAAAGAAATTATTTGTGTACTAAGACATTATTATTAAAAGATCAAACTCAATGTACTCTTTTTGTTGATGCGTACTACTATGTACAGGCAAAGGTGAGCCAAGAATATGAATGCAATGTTTTTTTTTAATTTATTTTTTTATTCATTTTCTATGGTAAAGAGAACACTTTTTCTTGGATTATGGTGCTATTGACAATAGAAAGGTGAGAGAGAATCGGTTTCCCCAGTTGGTGTTTTAGTATATTAACACTTTTTCAACATTTGTCATGTTTTTTAGAAAGTCTTGTATTTATGAGATGACTTCCATCACATAGAGTCAGAGCACATTTACACTTACTTGCATGTATCCACTTTTGTGTTCTTAAATGTTTGTTTTTGGGTTAATAGTTTATAAAAACTTCTGGGTTTTTGCTTTTAGCTTGTTTGCGTACACCTTGTCACATATCAGCTTTTAGACATTGTTCTGTTTTTTTGTAATTCAGAAAATACAAGAAGGCCGCTTCACGCTATATAATGTCAAAGGAGAAGGTTGGTTTTCTGATTATGACATGTTGCTTTGTCTCTAGTGTCATAATTACGAACGGGAAGCTTTTTCTTAAAGTTCAGAAACTCAGAGTTTCCGAGTTGGGGGGTATGTCAGTAAGAAAACATGGTGGTCGCAATGGATGTCTGTTGTTGACAGTAATTTTTTAAATTTAAACTTAAGTTTAATTAAAAGTTGCGCATACAAAATACAAGGTTATTGTACAGTTAGGCCATAATATATAACAGTTTAGTTTACCATAAATGTAATAAACATAAAAAGCATATATATATATATATAATATAGAAAAATGCTCTGGAGTTGTGAAAATCAGCAATTTCCCATTTGGTTATATGAACTTCCCAGGATTAGCCTACTTAAACACGCCAGGACACCCTGATACTATGGTGTGACACATTTCTTTGTCTATATCGCATTAGAGGACCAGAACGAACTGTTCATTTCAGCTCAAGAGTTAATGGGTAGCTTATCTCTTAAAGAGATTACACCGAGGTTTTCTTATATGCAGATTTCTTTGTGCCATATAATGGCAAAAGTGATCATTCAATCTTTATGATGACTTCATATTTGTTGTAAATACTTCCATGTCTCTAATGCTGGACACACAGGTGTGGCTGTTGAAGGTAGAACTACTTGGCTTTAGGCTTTCATCATAGAGACAACAGATGGCCTTCAGCCTAGCAAGCAGTGCCATTAGCCTGGTGACAATGTGTCTAATCAAAGCTCCTTAAATCAAGTTTGGCCTTCACTGTCCCTTTAGGGAGTGTTGGGTTAAACCAGTTGGTAACTTAGAATGCAAATGTAAAAAGGCCATAATATTTTGTGCCTGGCCACCAACTCCTGAATGAAAAATTGAATGAAATTGAGAAGCCAGGTGGTACAATATATTTTCAGAACTTTAGGCACATTATCATGATTTGTTGCACCTCTTATGGGGTTATTCAGGGTGGTTTTATGTACAGTAACAATAACTATTCTTGTAAATCATCGTCTTAATGGTTCACTTTCACTCTGGGATTTTCAGACATCTCTGATCACAAAATGTTGTGGTTCTTAGTACCAATTTTTGTACCCGAGCACAATGATGTTGGTTATTACTGTAAATCGTCAAAGTTTACAGCTCAAGCACACATTTAAATATGGTTGTCAATAAACTTTGTAATGTACTTATTAGCATGAAAAACTAAATTTGTATTTAGATTGTGAATGTGTAATAAATAGAAAGCAGGAGTAAGACGCCTTATAATCCCTAAGGCTGCCAATCTCTGAAGCGCAAGATCCCTGACTTCTGCACTCTTGTGAAAGAAAAGCTGTTTTAATTGTACAATGTTTTTTTTTTATAATGTTCACAATGTTGGTTATAATGAAAGGAACAAAACTAAACCTAGTGTGTTTTCAGCGTACTAGCACCTCTGATAGTCCATTCATAGTCGCACGTTAAATAGATAACTCTGTGATTGGCTACATTGCTCAAGGCTTGTAAAAACACACTGTAAATAGAAACCTTTGATGCTCAATGAGCGCTTAAACACGAACAAAAGCTTTTGAAAGTAGCGTCTCTTTCTCTGTAGTTATACCTGGTACTCAGTGCTACTGTATGAAGGTAAATTGATGCCATATAGAATTGCAAGCGTAGGGTAAGATTTGTGAAAGTGTACATAAGATTGCAAGCGTAAATTAAATTTGCATGCACAAGATAAGTTTTGCAAAGGTGTAAATTGCCTTTCAAGTGTAAGAAAAAAATATTTGCAGCATTTTACTGTTTTCATAAGTGTAATTCATGTTTTGTGAAACTGCAGCTTCATGTTAACGCAAAATAAATATGATCTGTATTCTTCTGACTTCCATTTTTCTGCGCTTACCCTTTTGACACGTTTATTTCGCCAAAATACGGCCAAAAGCATTGCACGCCTGTGAACATCGATTTGCAAGCGGAAAAAACAGAGTCAGGAACTGCGAAATAGATTGAGTGTGTAAAACCAACCTTTGTGTAAAAAAAATAAACTGTTGCGACTGTCTAAATGACTTGTTGTGTGCGTAGGGCAAAAAGGCTCCCGAAATAAACCGATTTGCACAGTTCCGTCTTTCTTTTAGCTGCGCTTACAGTTTTGGCACGATTCTGTCACTGACTGAGTTTATCAAGCGCGAGGAGGAAGGCGGGTCCACCTTCTTCTGGAGCCAATCAAATGAGCTGCTCGATTTACTCTTATCTGATTGGTTCAACCAAGTTGGTTCAAACCTCAGACGCCAGAACACATCTTTATCTTCATTTTACTTTTAATGCACAAATACATATAAATAAACAAACAAATAAATAAATAAATAAATAATAAATAAAGCACAATTGCTTAACAATCTGTGCTCCATTAGGTTTAAGACTTATATGTTTCCATCCTGAATTCTGAGCTGGTGTGTTGAGAAAGAAAATGTATGTGAATTCAGTGCATGTATCATCATCATCATCATCGTCATCATCATCATCCTGCCAGATATAAGTTTGTAATCTTGATGCTGCTAAAAGTAGACCTAGTATTTGCACTGCATGCATAATATCACCTGACTACTGATCAGAGGCAATTCCAAAATTATTATTATTAGTAGTAGTAGTAGTAGTAGTAGTAGTATTTTGCTAAAATTAGTTCATAATAACAAAAATATGTTTTCCTTTAACATGTATTTTAAGGGTACCTCTAAATTATGCACCATTTATCATCTGTAATGCCATCGTTTAACCTCTAGATGGCGGTATATCCATACTGTATGGCTGTGTATTCCTTGTTATATATATATATATGAATCATTATAAAAGGCTACTCTTTGTCAAAGTTGAGTTTTATATTGATTTGAAGTATCAGTTTTGTATTATCCTACAGTCAAATCTGGACAAAGAGAAAGCATTTCCTTTTTCTTGCTAACTATATAATAGCTTGATCTGTCTACACAACTACACGATCACTAATCATTGACAGTGATCAGTGACAGTGACCAGAACGATGTTTCAAAATATATAATTGATTGTTAAATACCATGAAATGTGGTCTGAAAAAATTATTCAGAATGGTATTGTTACATGGCTATTAAAGAATGGGAATGAAATGTTTTGATGGTGAAGTTTAACATCAGCTCAGTGGTGTTTATATATATATATATATATATATATATATATATATATATATATATATATATATATTATATTATACAATTCCAAACCAATGACTACACCAGCTCGAAATTCAGGATGAAAACATACGTCTAAAATGCACAGCTTATTTAGCAATCGTTATTTATTTATTTATTTATTTGTTTGTTTGTTTATTTATATGTATTTGTGCATTAAAAATAAATTGAAGATAAAGATGTGTTCTGGCGTCTGAGGTTTGAACCAACTTGGTTGAACCAATCAGATAAGAGTAAATCGAGCAGCTCATTTGATTGGCTCCAGAAGAAGGTGGACCCGCCTTCCTCCTCGCGCTTGATAAACTCAGTCAGTGACAGAATCGTGCCAAAACTGTAAGCGCAGCTAAAAGAAAGACGGAACTGTGCAAATCGGTTTATTTCGGGAGCCTTTTTGCCCTACGCACACAACAAGTCATTTAGACAGTCGCAACAGTTTATTTTTTTTACACAAAGGTTGGTTTTACACACTCAATCTATTTCGCAGTTCCTGACTCTGTTTTTTCCGCTTGCAAATCGATGTTCACAGGCGTGCAATGCTTTTGGCCGTATTTTGGCGAAATAAACGTGTCAAAAGGGTAAGCGCAGAAAAATGGAAGTCAGAAGAATACAGATCATATTTATTTTGCGTTAACATGAAGCTGCAGTTTCACAAAACATGAATTACACTTATGAAAACAGTAAAATGCTGCAAATATTTTTTTCTTACACTTGAAAGGCAATTTACACCTTTGCAAAACTTATCTTGTGCATGCAAATTTAATTTACGCTTGCAATCTTATGTACACTTTCACAAATCTTACCCTACGCTTGCAATTCTATATGGCATCAATTTACCTTCATATACTGGCACTGGTAGTACTGGCATGTTTGACACCACGATTATGCAGTCATACCGGTGATAAATTGTTTGGGGTGGTAATTAGGTACTGTAATAATTTAGCCGATTTATGTGTTTTACTTGCACATGATTTATAGGGGTGTAGGAAAATATCGATACACATGAATATCGTGATATTATGTTTGGCAATACTGTATCGATTCTCAAAAACGCTGTATCGATATTTATATATTTATTTATTTACATCCAAGATTCGTGGCTTTGTGTTCGGATTAAACCAGACTGTATAACACTCAACCGCTAGATGGCAGTGTTATCTCAGAACGTATAACTGACGCAGAGCCGGAGAAGCGCAAGGTAAAAGTGCGTGCATCGCTAGTGTTTACATTAGCAAACCCAGCTCTCAAGACGATAGCATTATTCCGCTCCTGCAGTATACAGAGCTGAAGTGTGGACTCATGTTGGCTTCAGCTAAAAAGAAGCCACTAAGGAAATCGACAAGAATCATTTTGTTTGCAAAATAAGACAAGTTATAATCTAATACTCGGGAAACACATTGAAACAGAGAGCTCGCTTTACATCCTGACGTCACCCGCGCTGCTGAGAAGCATTTCGATAGAATAGACTGCACGCTTTCCTCTCAGTAACAAAATAAACACACTCCAAAACTGACAGCGGTGGCAGGAGAACGAAAGATAAGAGCGATGTGGATATGGATGCACCAGCTCTGCAGTTCAGTAACGTTACTTGAAATAGCACTTTTTTTTAAAATAGACTGCTTTATAGAAAACGGCTTTAGGGTCCGTTTTCAGAAACACAGAACGCGTTTTTCAGGTTCGAAAAACGCGAGGCGCACTGCACTCCCTTTTTTGGTCTGCGGTTTTTTCATTCAAAAATTACCTGTGCGCTTTAATGTTTCTAGGCAACCCCCGAATCACCTGTACTGTCAGTCAAATCAATGTAACGGTCAACACAACGGAAGGCCCGCCGCTTCATTCATTCGATTGGACAACAGAAAATAAGCGCGATGATGTTGCACGCTTTTCCGCTCAGAGTGGACCTTTTTCAACTTCATGCGCTCCTTCAAAAACGCGAGGCGCAGCAAGCGGGCCCAGGGCGCATAAGCAGCGCGCATAACGCTCTCTGCCAAACGAAATCCATTCAATAAAGGCGCCTCGCTGCAAAAACGCGTTCTGTGAGATAGTAGTAGCCCCTCTGTGTTAAATATAAAACAAACGGTCATTCAGTCATGAAATGGACTGCACTTTCTGTTGTTAAATAGCCACTGCTATACTGTGAACCTTTAAAACATTTACACACAAAGAATCCTGCAGTAACTTTACATTTCCCTCAACTTAGATTGCACATTGCATATGATTAGTGATATAAATTATACTGTATTAATTAAATAAAATACTTTGTCTCGTGTTTTAGGCTTATGGTTGTGTTCTTTATTCTTTTAAATTATAAAAAACAAAAACACAAAAAAGAAATATCGCAATATATTGCCTCTCTTACAATATCGTAATATATTGCAATATATCGTATCGTAACACCTGTATCGTGATACGTATTGTATCGCCAGAGTCTTGGCAATACACAGCCCTAATGATTTAGGCATAGTCAACATAGTTGTGACTGTGAATGGACTGAATTTATATAGCGCTTTCAAAAGACCCATGGCCACCGAAGCACTTTACGTATTGCCTCACATTCACCCATTCATACACCGCACCATCAGCGACGTCAGGCGCCATCCAGCTCATTGGGAGCAGCTGGGATTAGGTGTCTTGCTCATTGACACCTCGGCACTTGGTCAGGTGGAACCGGGGATGGAACTACCAACCTTCTGGTTTGTAGCCAATCTACATGAATCACTGCCGCACTGTAAACCATACCGGTCTGAAGTGTTTTTGAAAGATGTCTCATGCTTACCGAGGCTGCATTTTTTTAATCAAAGATAAGGTTAAAACTGTAATGTATAGTACAAATGTTTTCTTTAATTTTAAATGTATAATGTATTCACCTATACATTATTTAGGCGTAGTCAACATAGTTTTTGACTTCGTACAGCCACTAAAAATCTCCTTGACACAGTTTGGTTAAAAGTAATTGTAAAAAATGAAGTCAGTTAACAGATGCCTTTTGCTTTTATAATTGGTTATTTTTAAAAAGTGCAATAAAATTTATAACACTTACGTGACTTGTGTGTCCAAGTGTACATGGAGTGCAGAATTATTAGGCAAGTTGTATTTTTGAGGATTAATTTTATTATTGAACAACAACCATGTTCTCAATGAACACAAACTCATTAATATCAAAGCTGAATATTTTTGGAAGTTTTAGTTTTTAGTTTTAGCTATTTTAGGGGGATATCTGTCTGTGCAGGTGACTATTACTGTGCATAATTATTAGGCAACTTAACAAAAAACAAATGTATACCCATTTCAATTATTTATTTTTACCAGTGAAACCAATATAACATCTCAACATTCACAAATATACATTTCTGACATTCAAAAACCAAACAAAAACAAATCAGTGACCAATATAGCCACCTTTCTTTGCAAGGACACTCAAAAGCCTGCCATCCATGGATTTTGTCAGTGTTTTCCCTTCTTGTAAATCGCACATTTGATGATGGACCACAGGTTCTCAATGGGGTTCAGATCAGGTGAACAAGGAGGCCATATCATTAGATTTTCTTCTTTTATACCCTTTCTTGCCAGCCACGCTGTGGAGTACTTGGACGCGTGTGATGGAGCATTGTCCTGCATGAAAATCATGTTTTTCTTGAAGGATGCAGACTTCTTCCTGTACCACTGCTTGAAGAAGGTGTCTTACAGAAACTGGCAGTAGGACTGGGAGTTGAGCTTGACTCCATCCTCAACCCGAAAAGGCCCCACAAGCTCATCTTTGATGATACCAGCCCAAACCAGTACTCCACCTCCACCTTGCTGGTGTCTGAGTCGGACTGGAGCTCTCTGCCCTTTACCAATCCAGCCACGGGCCCATCCATCTGGCCCATCAAGACTCACTCTCATTTCATCAGTCCATAAAACCTTAACCTTAAAACCTTAAAAATCAGTCTTAAAATATTTCTTGGCCCAGTCTTGACGTTTCAGCTTGTGTGTCTTGTTCAGTGGTGGTCGACTTTCTGCCTTTCTTACCTTGGCCATGTCTCTGAGTATTGCACACCTTGTGCTTTTGGGCACTCCAGTGATGTTGCAGCTCTGAAATATGGCCAAACTGGTGGCAAGTGGCATCTTGGCAGCTGCACGCTTGACTTTTCTCAGTTCACGGGCAGTTATTTTGCGCCTTGGTTTTTCCACACGCTTCTTGCGACCCTGTTGACTATTTTGAATGAAACGCTTGATTGTTCGATGATCACGCTTCAGAAGCTTGGCTGTTTTAAGACTGCTGCATCCCTCTGCAACATATCTCACTATTTTTGACTTTTCTGAGTCTGTCAAGTCCTTCTTTTGACCCATTTTGCCAAAGGAAAGGAAGTTGCCTAATAATTATGCACACCTGATAGGGTGTTGATGTCATTAGACCACACCCCTTCTCATTACAGAGATGCACATCACCTAATATGCTTAATTGGTAGTAGGCTTTCCAGCCTATACAGCTTGGAGTAAGACAACATGCATAACGAGGATGATGTGGTCAAAATACTCATTTGCCTAATAATTCTGCACTCCCTGTATAGACACTGTCTTAAGGCCAGTTTATATGTTCACGTGATGATGAGAATCACTTCTCTTTTAGCTATAAGTTAGAAGGAATTAGATCATGCAAGAATGAGTGGATTAGACTCCGCATTTGCAAGCTGACAGCCAACATAATACTCAGTTCCTGCTTATCTTCTGGCTTTTTTTAAAAAAAAGCAGTTGAGATTGAGAGCAGAGGTGCAGTCAGAGAACCAGGATAGACTGTCCAGGATAGACTGTCAGCTGTTTAAAATATGTTTTTCACCAAGCCAACAGAATTGGAAGAATGTCTTAA
Organism: Pseudorasbora parva; assembly: GCF_024679245.1. Classification (NCBI taxonomy): domain Eukaryota; kingdom Metazoa; phylum Chordata; class Actinopteri; order Cypriniformes; family Gobionidae; genus Pseudorasbora; species Pseudorasbora parva. Next base: position 40,280,416 of record NC_090173.1, on the reverse strand, counting down.
AACAGCATGGCAGTCTTAAGCATAAGAGACTTAGATGAAGCAAAGATGTTCTGTTTTTACAGTTGTGCTAAGAGGTCTATCACCCCCTGTCAAATGCCATTGACATCAGGTGCATATAGTTTTACAGATAACCCATGAACTGCCTAAAAGCTCGTCTGCATGAATTGAGAGGAAGGTCGTCTGCATGAATTGAGAGGAAGGTCGTCTGCATGAATTGAGAGGAAGGTCGTCTGCATGAATTGAGAGGAAGGTCGTCTGCATGAATTGACACCTAGCCCTGGATTTATTTTATAATTTGTGACAAGTGCCCTTTTGCAGCACCAAGTAGTCATGCATTAGCAATTAGCAATTCAATTATTTAAAATAGTTTTTTTTTTTTTCTCTCTCCAGAATTTAGACTATTATTTGGGCAGTTTTAGGCACATTGACGCATGTTTTTGCTGATATTATGATATTTTATGGCAGAAAAACACATTACAAAAACCATAGATTCACTTTAGAAGGCCTTTATTAATTATCTTAATTATTATTATTATTATCTCAATTTTACTGAAAGGACCAACTATTCACTAATATATTGCTTGAAGAAAATCTTTGATTTCCCTTAATCATGCAAATTTAAAATCAACAGGACGTTTGAGCAGCTTGTACTAGCAGCCTGTTCTCTGTAACATTTGTCTTGGGGTCATAGCACATATAGTGAATGATAACAGACAGCACAGCTGAGGATGGGAGGGAGGGATAGAGAGAGGGGACACCTGCTGTTCATTGAATGGTGCTTATTCACAGGATTGGAATTAACTAGAGATGTCATCTTGGTTGGCCATAGTTAGGGGTTAAGCTTACTCCTGATGCCTTCGTTGGGTTTCCTTGATGCACTTATCTGTGAACTTTGTCCTACTTTTAATTACAGCTCCGTATTTGTACTTCTAATGGTCTGTTTCCATTAAAAAGAACAAAGGCAGGCTCGCTTTTTAGTACAAAATCATTATTTATTGATGCTGCTGCCTAAATATTCAGTTGTTGGACCGCTGGGCTTGTAGCACACGGTGAGATGATAGGTTATTAATGTTGCTCTGCGGAGGAAATGTGAAGTTGCAAGCTTATACAATAATTGTACTGAAGATCTTTTTTTTTTTTTTTTTAGCTTTTTGAAAGAAAAAACTATCAAATCACATGATATAAAATTAATTCTGAGTTTTGTTAAAAAGTACGTCTAACTGTGTTCAAGTAGTATTATTAAAGATGTAAATTTATAACCGTAAAGGTGGGGTAAGTGCTATCTGGTAACCGTTGTTGATATTTCAAATCACCAAAACAAACACTCCCCTAGCCCCAAAAGGGTCTCGCCCTTATTTTGATAGCTCCGCCCCGCGCATACGTAACCCAGGCAACGACTATGGCAGAATCTGTGTGTTACTAATCCATGTCGAATATTCAATGAAAATGTCACCCCTTTGTAGCCTGACAAGCCAGACCCACATCAAGATGTTTGGTCTGGAAACTCACCATTGACAGGGCTCAGTCCGAGGGGCGGGATAAATGGTTGTCTTTCAAACTCCCTTTGCACGGCGTGCATGGAATTGGATAGCGCTACAACCAATCAGAGCAACGAAGGTGAAGCAGAGCTAGTTGAGAGATTAATCTTTCGCCGTATCCGGTCGGCAAAACTCAAACACATCTTCCCTTCTTAAGAATGACTTCAGTGCCGTTCTTTTCTCAGAGAAAAGCTTAACTCCAAGTCTTCCAGAGTCGCGGTCAGAGCTGATTCGAAAGACCTGATTTCGTCATAATGGCCCTGCCCGCCGACTCTATACACGATGGTGATTGGGCCGTCCAGATTGTGAGGAACACCGCTCAGAATGGTATTGAGAGTTCCTAGACGACTCTTGCGGGCAAATGAAATTTGCTGCCGCTAGGGTGCGTCTAGATTTCTAGGCTACATGAGAACTGTTTGTGTTTTGTGATTGCTATAACTCTAATCTGGTCATAATTGTAATATGTCGTTAGCTGGACTGTCGTGCTTGTATTCTATCGAGTTGTTCATGAGAACGGTTTGTGTTTTTGTGATGGAAGTGGTGACTTTTTTTATTAAATAGTCGACCTGAATTAGTTACACACAGGTTCTGCCATAGTCGTTGCCTGGGTTACGTATGCGCGGGGCGGCACTATCAAAATAGGTCCGAGACCCTTTTTGGGGGTCGGGGCGTGTTTGTTTTGGTGATTTGAAATATCAACAACGGTTACCAGATAGCACTTAGCTCACCTTTAAGTACAATCACTGATAATGATAAATTAAAAGTATATTTCATATTTGTCCAATAACTCTTAAATCTTTGGGGCCATGGGCTGAATCATTGTCTAATATTCTAGGTGATCCTTACCCTCCACCCTCAAACAATTGTCATTGGCCATCAGTGGGTATTGCATTGAGAAAAGCCTGTCTCGCATGTTTACAAAGGCCAGGACTGTGGGAGTTTGAGCAGTGCTTCTCACGAAATGTCGTGGATGAAAGCCAAGCTGTGAGGTGAGGGGGGATGGGGTGTCCATTCAGCTGGATGATGGATGAGACTGGAGCTCTGGGTTTGTTTGGGTGAGGACAGACCTGCCAGCAGCTGAGGAGGGCACACGAGGCTAACTTGAATGTACCACCACTGGATTGTCTGCCACAAGTTGATTAGCCTAAGGTAGTTTGGGAAATCTCATATTGTAAAGTACAATTTCCATCCAGAGTTGAGAATGAGTATGTCAACAAGTTAAGAGTAAACAGCCTTGGTTTTAATTTCATATTTACTTGTAAAAATAGGTGGTATTTTCATATTATAGTCTTAATTAAACCATGCTAGACCATGTGTTTATTTATAGCTTTCTAAGTGGAATTTGCTGGAGTACAAGTGTTGCATTGAAATAAACAACGCCAATATAGGAGCTTTAAAAGTAAGCCTTTAAATCCATAAACAAGGTTTATTATTCTGAACATGTTTACTTGCAACTTAACGGCAGATTATTATATTCTATAATATACATTGTCATTTTAAATCTAGACAATGTATATTATATCTGCATACTGCTGAATCTGCATATTAGTGCTCTTTTCTATCGTTGTTAATTACCTCTTAGTAAACCTATAAATAACCAGCAAAAGCAGCACAGCTTGAATCTCTTCCATACTCGTTATTAATTTTTTTACAGTCTATTTTTCACCATGTAAACGACCTGACCGATTACTTTTAAGTGTGCGTCCTTACATGACGTGACGGCGTGCGCCACGCTCATATTGACAAGAGAAAAAGTTTACCCCTCTACTTTCCTATTTCGTAAGTTATGAAGATAATGTTGGAATAATGACACAGCGTATATTGCCCCAGGCAGTTTTTATATTGCCCCAGGCAGTTTTTACTTTAACTGCGCCTGACAGAAGATTTTTTTTTTCTGAGATGATTATTACACTTTACAACAAATATATAGCTTATAAAACTGTATTAGTCCTGGTGGCCGTTAAGAGTTGCTATGGCTACAGTTAACACAGTCCAGCTGGTGGAGAAAACAGCGTTGACATGATTTTTGATGCGGCAGACAAACTGCATGTGACAAAATTATTGCGATTGAAAGTCATCACATGTAAACACCAGATCGGTTTAGATAATGTCTCATGTAAACAGTCCAATACATTTTTCAATCTGTAACGTACATACACAAAAATGATTACTGTCCATCACTGACTTGGAGGAGCAGTCGTGCGCAGTCCTACATCACCGGACTAATTTGCCTAATCTTCACGGAACTTTAGATCGCGGTGGAAACGCAGACAGTTGCAGGTCTGGGGGGGAGAAAAGTTCCTGTAAAAAAGTTCCTGGTACAAATTGTTCCGGGTAATTTTGGTGGAAACGGGGCTAAACATTCTTCGAACACCAACAAAACCAAACATTTCTTTTTGATGAAATTGACCTGAGATAATGGCAGTTGAGTATCAGTTTTATGGGGACGGAACTCGATCATCTTTAGGTCTGTGCCATTGAGAAACCTTGCAAGATCATCTCATCGGTTTGGTGCTGTATATGCTATGAAAATGGTAAAATGATGTGCCTGAGTTGAGTTACAAAATATATCAAGCCAAGGAACACAGGTACATGAAAAATATAAAAAGCCTTTAATTCATCGCGGCATAGGCAATAAAAACGTACAAAAACCGGCACAACAACACACTACGGCTAATAAGCCTTCATCAGGGTGTCTGAGGTACTTTTAAGGGATGCATTTACACTTGGTTCGATTGCCTGGACCGAACCAGAGTTCGATTCGCAAGTGCTGAATTACTACCCCTACAGGTCAGTTAATTTGACAAATTAAAATTGTGAGGAAACGCAATGCTGTTTCACTTCGTCTACACCATCTAAACTGCATGCGAGTGTGTTGAAAGTTATAATGTTATTCTATGTTTTAGTTTGTTGGCTGTGTGAGACTAGCAGTAAGCTACATCAACATTAGAACATACTGATTATATTCTAATATTTATTTGTGTTGAGCTATAGCATTGATTTGTTTTATGTATATTTTCTCACCTGTCTAATAAAGCACATGCATGAACTGCATCACTGTCAAGTCAAAGTTTGTTACAAAGCTCTTGCCATCTCGAAAACACCACCGATATTCATCCTCTTTTGATTTCTTATTTTGGTCCAAAGTCTGCTCGCCATGCATGGTCCATTATATTTGAACAAAAGTACAGCAGTGTCCAGTGAGACATTACACAGTTGTCCATAGGGATGCACGATATTGGATTTTTGCTGATATGCCGATATTTTTCAGCTCATTTTGGCCGATGCCGATATATGTTTATTTTTTCCCTTTGTTTGGAAACAACACCATTTTGAGCAAAAACAATTTTTTTTCATTCTGGTTTCAGATTTCTGAGGTATCCTTACTAAAAGGATTCTTGTTGAAGATAAATAAATGTTAATAAAGTTCTTTTTATGATAAGAGTATATTAAAAGCTTTGAAAATAACAATAATAAAATCAGTAATTTTTCACCCCAGATGCAGCTGTAACCTAAATATTGTATTTTTGGATTTATCGTTTGTGCACATGCAGTGGGGGTGGCATGACATCCATTGATGCTGTCTTTTAATTCTAAAATTATTGTAGAGCTCCTTGGATTATTTTTCATCATCCATTTCGTAAAATTTTATTACAGATTAATACTCTGTATATAAAAGTATTTAATTTACAAGTGTCATGCTTGTGATTTGACATCATTACTGATTTGTTTATTCAGAACAAGAAGTAACTTCAATTTATTTGTGTATTCTACTTTTCATTGTATTACTGTAACAACAGCGCCCCCACTACATGTATAATAGGGGTGTAAGAAAATATCGATACACGTGAATATCGCGATATTATGTTTGGCGATACTGTATCGATTCTCAAAAACGCTGTATCGATATTTATATATTTATTTATTTACATCCAAGATTCGTGGCTTTGTGTTCGGTTTAAACCACAGACTGTATAACACTCAACCGCTAGATGGCAGTGTTATCTCAGAACGTATAACTGACGCGGAGCCGGAGAAGCGCAAGGTGAAAGTGCATTGCTAGTGTTTACATTAGCAAACCCAGCTCTCAAGAGGATAGAATTATTCCGCTCCTGCAGTATACAGAGCTGAAGTGTGGACTCATGTTGGCTTCAGCTAAAAAGAAGCCACTAAGGAAATCGACAAGAAACATTTTTTTTGCAAAATAGGCGAAGTTATAATCTAATACTCGGGAAACACACTGAAACAGAGCTCGCTTAACATCCTGACGTCACCCGCGCTGCTGAGAAGCATTTCGATAGAATAGACTGCACGCTTTCCTCTCAGTAACAAAATAAACACACTCCAAAACTGACAGCGGTGGCAGGAGAACGAAAGATAAGAGCGATGTGGATATGGATGCACCAGCTCTGCAGTTCAGTGACGTTACTTGAAATAGCACTTTATACAATAGACTGCTTTATAGAAAACAGCTTTAGGCGCACTGCACTCCCTTTTTTGGTCGGCGTTTATTCATTCAAAAATGAGCAGTGCGCTTTAATGTTTCTAGGCAACCCCCGAATCACCTGTACTGTCAGTCAAATCAATGTAACGGTCAACACAACGGAAGACCCGCCGCTTCATTCATTCGTTTGGACAACAGAACATAAGCGTGATGATGTTGCGCGCTTTTCTGCTCAGAGTTGACTTTTTTTCAACTTCATGCGCTCGCAGCGCTCCTTCAAAAACGGGAGGGGCAGCAAGCGGTTTAAACGCGAGGCGCCCAGGGCGCATAAGCAGCGCGCATGACGCTCTCTGCCAACCGAAATCCATTGAAAAAAGGCGCCTCTCGCTGCAAAAACGCATTCTGTGTGATCGGTGCTGCTGTGTTAAATATAAAACAAACGGTCATTCAGTCATGAAATGGACTGCACTTTCTGTTGTTAAATAGCCACTGCTATACTGTGAACCTTTAAAACATTTACACACAAAGAATCCTGCAGTAACTTTACATTTCCCTCAACTTAGATTGCACATTGCATATGATTAGTGATATAAATTATACTGTATTAATTAAATAAAATACTTTGTCTCGTGTTTTAGGCTTATGGTTGTGTTCTTTATTCTTTTAAATTATAAAAAACAAAAACACACAAAAAAGAAATATCGCAATATATTGCCTCTCTTACAATATTGCAATATATTGCAATATATCGTATCGTAACCTCTGTATCGTGATGCGTATCGTATCGCCAGAGTCTTGGCAATACACAGCCCTAATGTATAAATATATAGCATTCTAGCTGAAGGGCACTAGGACCTGGAGGAGCTTCTGCTGCTGTGGAGGCTGCCGCACGCGCTAGAGTGGGGAGACGCGATTGGGCTAGTTTTGTTGTGAAAACGTGGCAAATCTGATGCTGACGGTCACGTCCTTCTGTACGTGCATTCAGAAATTCAAGGCAGCATTTAAAAACAGTCAATATAAATCACTGTACATGCAATGTATTTTCTTGTTTTCACTTGAAGAATGACAGCAGTGCTGACATGGTCTTATCGCTGTAGCACTCCTTGCACACGTGAGTTATTGCAGGCGCATATCAACACGTTATCATATCGGCATAAAGTTTTCATATCGGCCGATTCCGATGTCGTGCCGATAATATCGTGCATCCCTAGTTGTCCATATTTGTTGCTATAGTTTCTACGGCACTAAAAGGGGATGCCATTGACAGGCGACTCCCTAACACGTTCCGGTTCCATGGTTAAAATCTCAATTTTCTGACGATTTAGTAGTTGGAAACAAGTACTCAACTGAACAAACTATAACACTGGCCTAATGGTTTTTGGATATTTTCCTGCAAGAATCCTACATATTTTGCACCGTTAATCTCGCTACCCTCCATATTTATTTTAAAGTGCCCCTGCTATGGATTTTTGAAAATTACTTTTCATGTAGTATGTAACATAGCTCTAAGTGAATGAAAACATCCTGCAAATCTTTTAAATCTGAAAGTGAAGCATATATAAAGTTATTTTCTCAAAGTAAGAGTTGAATCTGAGACAATTATAAACAAATTGATTTTGTTTTTTTAAACGAACTCCATGTAGTTTCAGTGTGACGTCGAAACGAAAATGCTGCAGCCGATTCCTGTGAATACTGGATAACAGTAAGACGCTGTGCTCTACAATGTGTTTGTGTTTCATATTGTGTAGGTATCTGGCTAACCGGCAACTCACATTATTACTGTCTTACTGAAATACTACTGTAAATCAGCTGTGTGCTGCAGTATCACCTAAAACTGTGTCTATTCATGCAGAATGTCTGTCGTTCTCACTACTTTAAATAAAGATAAAAGGATGGAGCGAGATTTGTTTTGCAAACTTTGTTACATCAGTCATTCATGTTAGTGCTTGGCTAAAGTATGTGCTGTTGTTGATTAGTTCCTGCATGCTCACTGCAATAAATTAGCAACACACACACACAGGTCTGTTGCTGTACCCACATTTGTAAATGCTGATGGTTAGGAATTACAGTTGAAACATCTTATAATGTACCTTAAACTAAGTAGCGTATCATTGAGAAGCATCCGGTTAACGTTTCATCATCGATTCGGACGTTTCATCATCAATAAAATCACCATCTTTATTATGGTCTTTACAGTGTGTACTATTGCTCTTTTTCAGGAAGCCTCTGGGCAGAGCTAGAATTCAGTTATTATGAAGGGCGTTCGTTTTCGAAATACGTGCTGTAAGCGGTAGACCAATCAGAATAGACTGGCCCATCTGGCCAATCAGAGCAGAGTAGGCTCATGGAAAGGAGGGATTTAAAGAAACCGATTCATCCATTGAGTCATTTGAGAATCATTGAACACTGGTGATGTGCAAAAGATCAGGATCTCCAAAACTAAATTAGGATGCTAAGCTTAAAACAACATAATAGGGGCACTTTAAAATATATCCCACTTGAATGCTCCCCGTCGAGAGATGATGCTTCGATGTGCAAAATTGATCAAAACATCTTGGGACAAGATTTTCACACTGACAACTGTCACTGAAAGACAGTACTCCCCTTTGTAGCTTATCTACCCCTAAAGCAGGCATGTCCAGTCCTGGTCCTGAGGGCCAATGCCCTGCAGAGTTAAGATCCAACTTGCCCCAAACACCTGCCTGGAATATTTGAGTAATCCTGAAGACCTTGATTACTTTGATTCAGATGTGATGATTTGGGGTTTGAAGCCAAATTCTGCAGTACAGTGGCCCTCCAGAAACAGGATTGGACACCTCTGCCATAAAGGGTCTCTATTATATTACCTAAAGTAACGGTACCTAAAGTTTACACATTACTACCTCAATAGTACATATTAGAACAGTTTGAAAGGGTGCCACCCCCTTGACAGCTTATGTACCGTTATTTATTTTTTATTTTAGAGTGTGTGCCAGGAGAGTCATTTATATTTTTGGTCAGTTTACCAAACTTTAAGGATTGTAAAGTTCGTGAATTTTGTTAGAGTTAGAATTTGACCTCCAAGCTAACAGGCATGGACTGAAAAAATTACCGGTTTAATTTTGATCGTTTTAACCACTGTTTATTTAAAAAAAAAAAAAAAATCTGAGTATTAATATGCCTGGTAGTGGGAATGTGGGTTTGAGCACGGCTTGAAGTGAAAATGTGAAAAACAAAACCCCTACATACTTTCCCACACCCACTCCCCAGGCTGGCTGTGGGGGAGGCTGGAGAAATTCGTGACTGGCCTCTTCATGTCATGGGGGAGCACTGGAAACATTTCCATTTTTGATAATTGTAGCGCTGGTGGTTGTTGAATCATTCTAGCATGTCCTTCTCAGGGATGTCGTTGGGTGCACAGGAAGCGAGAGCAGGGATGCTGCTAATCTGTTTTGTCAGCATGTTTGCATGGTGCGACACAGACTGACGAGGCCGTCCTGTCGTCAGGCCAGGCAGGAAACACAAGCTGTCTCTCGTTGTGGCTTACTGCCAATAAATTCATCACGTGGTTGGCTAGTTATGAAGGATTTGTGAGGGAAACCATTCATGGAACGATGTAAACACAATCCTGTTTGTAATATTAATGTTTCTGCTTTGGTTTGACTCCAAATCTGATCTGCGTGGCTGTTTCTTTTACAGTTTACATTTGCAGTTAGGTGTTGACTACTGACTTCCTATATGTGTGTGGGAAGGTTTACTGCCTCCAGTCTGCCTTCAAAGGCTGAAATGCTTTTAGCATCCACTCTAAAAGTGATTTTAACTCCTCCCCAGATTACTCTTGGTTTCCTAAAGAAATCTCTGACCCAGATATGGCCCCTTGTTGCTCCAACAGCTAACGAAACGAGCTTCACTCTTTTCCATGACAATGTTGAATCTATATCCCTGAGGAAAATTAAATCAGTTGAAAGCAATTATTTGTACATTTTATATACATTATATGTACAGTATTATATATCAACATGTACATGTTGGGCTTTAAAAAGAGAAATTATGTTGTGCTTAGTGTAAAGAGTAAACTACATTTTGCTTTTTCAGAAGAAAGTAATTGTCATTTAAATATGATTTCCTAAAATGGCAGCTATATAATTTAAAGTATAAACTTAATATATGTACTTTGTGTTTAAGTTTTTTTAAGCAAACACTTAAGTTGTTATTTAGGTAAACCTTTAAAATATGAATGAGATTTGTATTTTATTTCTTACTTTACATAGAATGGCTATCCATAAAATAGTCACAAGTAGTCTCATGAATTTAGTCTTTTATACTTATTCGTTTGTGTGAATAAAATGTGCCTTTCATAGTTTCTGTTGACCTGTACCAAACATCCACAAAGATGCTTTTGATCTTTTTTTTGATCTTTCAAACTTGTAGCGTTAAGCTTCTATTTTGTTTTTGAAGCCACATTTTTATAATACAAAAATGATTGTCATTTCAAGTGGCAGTTATGACTTTTTCCAATGTAATTTCCTAATGCAAGTGACATTAACTCAAAAGCTTATGGCTGAACTATCTTAGACTTTTATCATAGGTTGTGTTAGAAGGACTGGCGCTTCATTCTCTTCAAGACTGAATGAAACTGTCTTTGTGTTTTGACTGCTCTGCCCCATTCATTTAAACTACATCCGCCGTTTCCTATAGGAGAGTCAAGCCGTCTCACAGGTCGCTCTGAAATGAAGATTAGGTCAAAAAACGATTCAGTGTCACTTGATAAAGCCAGATTTTTCTGAATCACATTTCAATGAGTAATTGTTTATAGTGTCCCAGCGAAAAGAGATGGATGGATGGACATGCTTTTCCATAGTTATTAACGTTGTGATTGTGAATGCTTTTTTTAATGCTATAATACAATGGGCGTCAGGACACAAGAAACTGTTGTTTTGTATAATTTGTTATAGTGGACAACAACTGACACAGTGTTATTGATGCTTCATGACGTCCTGACAGAAAGACTATCATGTTTATTTATTTGTTTTTCCCACTCCTCCACAATGGGTTCCAAGCCAACACATTTGATGTTGACCAATAGGATCACAGAAGCCATTTCAAACAATGCTAAATGAGAGAGATAGAGAGAGACAATGGTATTAGTGCTGCTTAGTGATGTTATGCATAGGCAATGTTATGGAGGAAAGGTTTGTGGAGCTATGGGGTTTCTGATGCAAGCTAGCTAATAATGTATTATATTATCCTTCACTGCTTCTGTAGATCATTTCCTGAAATCAGTCACTAGCTCTGCCATCTGGTTGACATAACGGATGTCGTTAAAGATGGCTAGCGAGGATTGGCCAGGAATAGGGTTGCAAAGGGCCTGAACATTTTCATTAAATTTCAAGAAACTTTCCAAAAGTTTCTGAAAATTTCCCCCAAATCCTGGTTTCAAGAATCTTTGCAACCCTAGCCAGGAAACATGCAGTCTTTACAATGTTTTTTTTTGTCCACGAGAATAATCTGACACAGTGACTATATTATGTCGCAGGACTCAACGCTGAGTCTTTTTTTTTTTTTTTTTTTTTTTACTGGCCTGGTTGTGCCCTACCACAAAAAAAATAAAAAAATAAATACATTTATATAAATAAATACATTAAATAAAAGTTGTTTTTGATCCATGTAACCTTAATCAATTAAGTTATGGCACCAAAAAACTACTAGCCGAATTTGTATACACTTTAAATATTATTATAATTGTAATATTGTTCAGTAATGAATCAAATTATGAACAATAGCATAACACAAATAAATACAATTGAAATAAACAGTTATTTTCAGGTTTTCATGTAGGTATAAACTAGATTTTCAGGTACAGAAATAACAATCAAATATATCATTGCCTTAAATATAAATTATAGATGAACCCTTTTTTAAATTATTTAGTCCAATTGAGTGAGAAATTTTTTATGCCTTTTTGTTTGACAAAAACAGACAGCAGCAGGATTATGAGGCTGGAGTTGCCTGGATCTGATTCTGTTACACATGCATCATATTTCTCACATTCACTTAAGACATAACAGACTACATTTACAAACATACTCGACAAGATGGCCATTTAAATTATAAAAAAATTATATTTGTCGTAGTTGGGTGAAGTTGAAGAACAATGACGACTTCCGCTTCTGGGCAAAAAAAAAAGGCAAAACAGGCAAAAGGGTCCATTAACTAAATGTGCACAAATAATTTGATATTAAATACATTTCCAATGGTAAATAAATGTGAAAAAAGTGTCTTTGTTTAGTAGAGCACAGTGAGATTCAATGTAGGGTGAAAATCAGTTTTCTCTGAAACGTGACAAAATAAAGGGTGGTGCATATTTTGCAAATATCAGAAGGGTGGCCTATAGCCAGGAGCACATTTCAGCACAGTGACCTTGTGTTCGAAATGCTGCTGTTGTTCTTGGGCAGTGGTATTGCTCAGCGGGCTCTTTCGCTGTGCCGTGTCCTGAATCAGCATATGGAAAGAGGAGATCCATTAAGATAATCTGCAGAAGATTACCGTCTGTTTAGAAAAGCTGAGTCTGGGTCTTTTCCTGCTAGCAGCAAAACGAAAAATGTGGCAAGATTGAAATCTTGGTAATTGCAGTGACCGCTTTGCAAGTTCTCACATGAAAACACGGTCATGAGCAGTTGGCAAAGGCTAGCTGTGTTTCAAACCTCAGTCTTACCAGTGAGGAAGACTCAAAAACATGTAGATCATATTACATTTATGCATTTGGCAGATGCATTTATTCAAAGCAACTTGCTTGTATTCAGCGTACACATTTAATCAGCAGTTTATGCATTCCCTAGGAATCAAACCCATGACGTTGGTCTAGCAAGAACAATCCTTTATTGTTTTTGCTACTTTTTCTTATTTGATAATTGATTTTCTTGTTTGAAACCAATTCAGTAAATAATAAATTGACCTCCAAACCCCTGTGTATCTTTTTTCATCTTCTACTAGTGCTGATTATTCAATTGTATTGTATGTTTATAAAGGCGTTACAGTCTGCCTGTACGCTGAGATGATCTCATGGGCGCAAAGGCTGTTAATCGCGTTCTCCAAACACATTGTCAGTGCTTGTCAGCTATGCCATTCTGGTAAGAGCTGTTATTCTTTGTAAATGAGAGTATTTAAGCACTGATTAATCATATCAAAGTGCTTACTGGCCATTCTCCCAGATGGTGCTGGCACAGATTTCCTCATCCTGAGTTGTCATATCACCCATCATCAACATCATCATCATCATCATTCACACCTCATTTGTCTCAGATGAGTTCCTGCCTCATACTACCTGTTATTTTATTGGATGGTTTTGAGTCTGACTTCAAATGTAACTTTGCTTTCCATTTATTAAAACACACTTTGTACTCCAATACCACAGCAAAATCTACTAGTAGATAACTAACTAATAGAGTTCAAACATTATTAAAGGCAAGTGAACAGTAAGTAAAAAAATGAGATCAACAGTTACAAATAAAGTAAGATTTCTCTGTAGTGTGTTCGTGTACGGACATGTAATAATTATGCTAAATGTAAAATAACAAAGTATTTACTGTATAAATTAAATATAGATTTATCTTTGTCAAAACTGTGTTTTGTTGTTTGTTTTTACATTTGATTGCATATACAACAGCAGGTATTTATCGGTTGCTGTCACTTTAAGAGCAAATGCACAGATCCAATATACTGATACACATCCAATTTATTTCTCAACTGTTTACATTCACTTGACACAAATGACTGCGTTTACGAGAAACTTGTGGATACTGGTGTTTTGACATTTTTGTATGTGTCCATTCAAGGGCATGTGGATGAGGAATTAATTTGCTGTCTGCTCCGAAAATAGCGGGCGAGTACCAAATTGATGGTGAAACTTGGCAATTAATGCGTGAAGCATGCGTGCAGAGGATTAAGGATGAACTACAATCTCGACCCCCAAGTCATGATGGTCAGCTAATCATCCAGCAACTGTTTTTGGTTAGTGGTTTTGAACAGGAAAGAGGTTAATGTGTCATCTAGTTATAACAGATAGTCTGTAAAGTTGTCTCGGTTGGTTATTTATCATAAATATGCATCTATTTGGTCATTCACTGTTGTCTTAAAAAGAATCATAAATGTAATATCCAGGTGTCTGTCTTTTACCAGTCGGCATTAACTTAACTGTCTGATTTTGAACTCTCACACAGTGAAAGGTTCAGATGGCCTTACAAAAGATTCATTTTTCTTGAAGAGCCACTGTGAATAGTTGACATTGTGGCTTGTGGACAAGTGGTTTTCACAGCACAAGGCTTTATTGTGCTTCTAAAATTAGATCAGGGTTTAGGATATGCCTGCAAGGGACAGCGTTGTCTTGTTTTTGGAAATAATTGTCCATATTTCTCTGTCATACATTAATGCAAGTCTAATACACATTCTGAAATGTAATCTAGAGGTCTTGAATTTAAAATCTGTGCAAAAACAGGAGTATTGATCCGTTTAACATTCTGCAATAGCCAAAGACTCATCAGCTGGTCCCCATTGTGACTGATCCCTGGTTTTAAGGGCAGAGAGTATGTTAACTGAGGTAACCTAATTACCTTTACTTAAGTCTAGTAAAGTAGAGCTGTATAAGCAAACTTTATATTCTGTTGCAATATACTGACTTCAATTTTAACTATAAAGTTTAATTGATATAATTATAATAGTAATTAATATTACTGTGAGGCAGACTTTTATCAGTGTGGTGCACATTTTAGCATATCTTGGCTGTAAACTGTTAGCTTGGCTCTGCCCTCCTACATACTTCCGCTCAATTTTCATTTTCCTTCAGTACTACGTCGGGGACTGCGGTATATTCTTAGGTTTTCTCTGAACAATTTTGTACCGGTCCAATCAGCGAACAGAGGGAGTGTCTGAGAACGATGACGTTGATGTCGTGCGCTAGTTTGAGTTGTAGTTCAGTAATGGTGGCCGAGAAAGATGCGAACGAAACCATTCATTCTGTTGTGGCACCGCTGCCGAATATCCAGAAGTTAAAGCCAGAGCAAGAACAATCTTTGCTGGGGTTTGTTGATGGCCATGATGTTGTGGCCCTCCTCCCCAACAGGTTCAATTTAGGAAAAGTTTGATTTTCCAGCTCGCTCCGTTAGTGGTGAAGGAGTTGGCTGAAGCCCTATTCGGACGGTAATTGTTTCTCGTGGGCTCTGAAAGTATTGCCATCATTTACAGGGGCTAGTCTGTGATTTTTATTGCCGTCCGTTTCCCACCACCCACATAAAAATCCCCAGCCAAATTACCTACTGCTTTTGACAAACACCTAGGTCGTGTGGTGATGTAATAGCTGTCCTATTCCACATCGCTGAGTTTTCAAGAATATATCACTTATAAATTCACTCTTTATGTGCATTTTGACCACTGCAGAGCACAGTACGGTTGTGCTTTGCTGTTATTTGGATGCATTTCTAGACTTGTATTTTTTTTAAATGCTGGCAAGTATTTACAAGAGCAATATATGTCTTCACCGCTCAAACATATAAAATGATCATCATCATTTTCATGTTACGGACCACGTGAGCACAAAACTCTCCCCTCCTCCATGAATAACACAATCATAATCTGAATGCACAAGTTTCAGGTTTTATCCTATGGTTGTGACACTGAGGTGGCCTGCACATTTATTTTGACGGATTTGGGAGAAACAGGCGAAGGGCGCATGACATATGTCACGACCAAACGTTAACGATTGGTTACGGCAGATCCAGAGTTGCTCAGGGCAGATCCAATAGTTTTAAACTTCAACAGAGTACCTGCCTTCGCGAAAGGAAACACTTGTCAATGGAGAGTGGCCAGACTCTCTGTACAAATGAAATGTACGAGAGTCTGGTAAGGCCAGGCTAGTAAACAGTCCACTTAATCTGGAAAAGATCGAATGACTGACATGTAAAATGACCATCCAGTGTCCGGAATCCTCTGGATGGAGCTGAATTTAATAATGCCACAATAATAGACCAATGTGTGCAATTCGGTACCTCATTCAAATGGCTGCATAAGAATGTCAGTGGCAAACCAGTGATCAGAAAATAGAAGTTTTGGAATTGGTAATATTTGTTCATGTATTTTGAAGGATGTCTCTTAAGCTCACCATAGCTGCTATCATTTAAAATAAAAAAATTGTAACATTATAAATGTCTTAACTGTCACTTTTAAGTAATCTTTGCAGAATTGTCTTTGTCCCTACATTTCATGCATAGACATAAGACAAAATAGTTATATTTATAGATCTTGTTTACTTCTTAACAGCTGCCTAAAACAAAACTCTTGAACTCAATTGTTAATCCACAATTTCCAGCAAGGAGTTCTTCCTCCAGAAGGTCCTTGCGACAGTTTGGCACAATGTAAACACAACTTTGTTTCCTGTCAGTCTGATATACCTGTGTACACTGGCCCAAGAATTCACTGGACTCATCTGAGCTTAACCCCAAGGAATTACCTTGAGACAAACAATCAGGCTTTGTGTGTTAGGGTAAATGGCTTTTTAGCATTAGAGACTGTGCTTTTAAGACCTGCTCACTTTTCCAGTCTGACTTGCTGGGCCCTTTTAAACCGACACAATGATTTCCCCAGCTCTCCTGTGATCACACACTGAGTTTGACAGGCAACTTGGCACAAGTTGAAAGCTGTATAAAAAGTACTTGATTTGGGAGATTTGAAATGCTTACATGAGGAGAGTGGAATTCAGTGAGTCTGTGCAGATTAACTGACTGGATACCAGGCCAAACCCGTCATGGGTGTCTCCATTTCTCCATACCCCTGGTAATCAGGCACAACCAGAATTGGGTCAGTTTTTGAGGAATTTGATCTTAAAATGCTTAATCCCTGTGTGGTTGTCACAACAAGACTGTCAGAATGAAGTGTGTGTCTTAACTGAGAATAGCCCTGACCTCATTATACACAAAACATCCCCTGCAGGTTATTTGTCACATGATTTGCAGCAGAAAACTCTGCTTGGAGCAACCCACACACCATTTTCAATGTTAGTAAAAATGAAAGTGCTTCAAAGTGTCTGAGTTTTATTGGTCATATTCTGAACTCAAAAAGAGTCATAAAACTGAAATGAACAGCTGAAAAGAAATATAACACAAACCTGTTGGGATGGGTTCAACTAATTAGGTCATTTATTTGTTGTAGCTTATAGCTTTTTTTACAGTTATGAACTAATATCGAGGCACACTATAGATTTTTATTTTATTTACCTGTATAATAAAGTGATGGCGTTCGTATGATTTCTTGATTTACAAAGCATAATGCAGTATAAATATGTTTAACAGTTGTGTAAATGTGCTGCGTAAACCTTTTCATTATTGTTTGGTTTAGAGGCTTAAGTCTGATTTATACTACTTTTTTTTTCTTCCCTTCAAGTGTACAGATACCATACCTATTCGTCATCATCACAAGTTCAAATTCTGCAAAATGATTACCCTGACTTGTAATACAATTTAAAAATACAGTAAAATAGGCAATTGAACAATGGAAAAAATCAGAACAACATAATACATAAATACATACTTGAAAATTAAATTATTAAGTACATTTAAAAACTTGAAAGAGGACAAAATATTTGCGCACTGTGAGACGTGTGCACGCTTCTGCAAGTTCTCATTCGCGTCTTCTGGCCCTACACGCGGGTGATGACGGCGAACATGACTGGTCATATTCAAACATACGGCAGCACTCGCATGCATTTAGTTTACAAAGAGAGACCGTTTTGCCCACGTTTTTCTTTTATTATCGCTGTTGTATTGTATCACTGCGGAGCGAGCACGTGTATCCATGGACAGAAACATACATAAAGCGTTATTTTCAAGTTACAACCCATATAAAAGATGCGTCACTGTGCAAGTGGCACCCCGGTTGGGAAACACTGAGTTAGAGAACAGACACTACATTTAACAACCAAAAGTGTCCGTTCAATAAGTCTGGCGCAGCTTAACTTTCATAGGAATTAATTAGAAAAATTGAAATACTCACTTTGCTCCGCTGGCCGCAGCTTCGTTTACATGAATGCTGTCCGAGCCGAGTGCTCTGAGTGAGATCCCACCCCCCCATGGACGGGTTGAAAACATATGGAAATACTAGCTCCTTCTAGTCTTTAGCCTCTGGCACAAAAATCCTCCGATGATGCAAAATGATGATATTTAAGATATTATGAATAAAATACATCAATCTCAGGGGGATGGGGGGGCATTCGAATATAGCCGGGTTTCTACTGATACAAAACCATATGTTAAATTGCTGAAGTATATACCTTGATCCAAATCCACTTCCAGCTATACTCTATTTGATTACTTGTGTTAATATACTCTATTAACACAAGCAGTCGACACAAGCACTAGAATATTTAGTCTTTGTCCAGTGTATTTCTCTCCAAGTGCTGTGACCTGAAAAATGTCTTTGTATTAATTTTAAGCTTTAGAGTTGTGAGCTGTCTCTTAACCCCCGCACACAAGCACTTGTGGACGCGGGAATCTTTTGTTGTTGCATCTCTACTAGTTTGTTGCCGTTATGAAACAATGGCCCGGGCCGGTGTCACCACCAAGAAAAATCAATGCGCATGCATGAGCTGAGCATACAAATTAAACATGGTTTGAATTCATCCATCTTTAACATTATCTTCCCTTCTTCTATTTACGCAGTCCATCCTGCTGCTGGGCAGTGTAGCTCTTGCATGCTTGGCTTTGGACCTCCTCTTCCTCCTCATCTACTCCTGCTGGCTGTGTTGTCGCCGTAAGAAGAACGACGAGCAGCCGAATGCAGACTGCTGCTGCACCGCCTGGTGCGTCATCATCGCCACCCTCGTCTGCAGGTGAGTCTGAACGCATTTGTTCCCCCTCTTCCGCTGTCAGTGTCATATTCAGGCAGATGAATGATGCATTTAGTCACTGCTCACTTTTATAAAAAATGTCCCCAGCTGGAAAAACCCATTCTGCTTGTTGGAGTATAAAAGAAGTGTTGCATTATCTGAAGGGCTGCAGGGTTTAATTTCTGGAAGGGAGGTCATTTCTGCACGAATCTCTGCAGTTCATTTAAAGCTTTCCCTAGGCTGCTGTGCTAGCTGCAGGTGTGGGTTTAATTTAGAGATGGACCAATACTGAATCCCTCCACCGATATCTGATTATTCTGAATGATATCTGTCGATACCGATTGTGGAGGTAGTCTGATGCATATTGCACGCATAAATAGGTGGTTCTGACTGAAATCAACAGTTCTAATTTGATTGGCTGTCTTCATGCAACTTAAAGGAGTAACAGCCCGTTGTTAATTACATCTGGTAAAGATGTGTTAAGAAGCAGGTTAAAGCTTCATATGGTTAATGCTTTTGAAGAAGAGATCTAATCTCTGTATTTGCCAAAGTTTGCCAGGTTAATGGCATCAATTTTTAGTAGGAAGTGCTACATTTCCATAAGCATGCTATTCAGGTAGCAGAACTTGAACCACTTTTTTCATGGCAGCACTTTTTGTTGTTGCTTTATTTTTTGTCTTCTTTAGTTCCCAGGGTCCTAAAAATGTGTTACCAACAATAAAAATTAGGAGTAGTGTTATCAAAAATACTGATATTTCGATATGTATCGATACTAAAATATCTGAAACGATCTAATACCTTTCCTGCAGTATCGATGCACTGCAGCTGCGCTTTCTTGCTCTTCTCTCTGACTGACAACGAGTTGACACGCACCCGCCTCCTCCAGTTAAATAGTGTTGGTGTGACGGATCAGAGTTTTGCATAGGAATACACATAATTCGACTCATTCCCGCAGATTTCACACTCACATCTGAAACATACACACATACAGTAATAAAGACGCCTCTGATATTCAAGTGCAAAAAATAATCTCCTTTTCTCAGCTTATTAATGGTCAAATACAATCAAAAATAATGTTGCACTGCCCAACTTGGTGAGTATTAGCGTAAACACAGTCGTAAACGGTTCAGGAAGTGTAACCGGACCAGTGTTTTTTCCACATGTAATCGGATATTGATACTTTTCCAGTTATCGTTTCGATGTTAAAAATTCCAGTATCTTGACAACACTAATTAGGGGTGCATTGAGTTTTTTGGGGGGTTGCAGATAATATCATCATATATATGCATCATACATATGTATAATAATAATTTAATACTGTTAATGTGATTTTTTTGTTGTTGTTGTTGTTCTGTAGATTATAATGTTGACATAAGTTACTTGTAAAATGTAAAACAAATTAAGTTTTTTTTTTTTTAAATTAAGGCACAATGGTATAGAAATTTAGATTACTCTTTATTTGAAGGCATCTTTGTCATCGTGTAAAAAGTACTTACTGTAGGGTTTGGTTTAGGGTTAGTGTCGTGTAACTATACACACTTTACTGTTACTACTGTAGTAACTACATGTAAAATGTTTAACATTTATACTTTTAAGATAAAATGTTACCTGAATTTTAATACTGGATATTTATCTGTAATTTTTTTGGTGTTGGACATTTTATCAATTATACTAATATATATACATATATACGTATATATGTATGTATGTATGTATGTATGTATGTTAGTATGTATGTATGTATGTATGTTAGTATGTATGTATGTATGTTAGTATGTATGTATGTATGTTAGTATGTTAGGGATGCACCGATACCGGTATCGGCCTCGATACCACATTTTCGAAAGTACTCGTTAAAAGTCCCCCGATACCGGGACGATACCATGGTCTGAGAAATGTCTATGCTTGAGCGGCGTGTAAGGGGTTAATCACAGGTGCCGAGTGCCCGCCCCCAGGCCCGGCTACAGCTCAGAGCGGGGAGAAGGCGAGACGAGACAAGATACGTCAGCAGTGTGGAACTATTTCAAAGTGCATGAATACGACAAAACAAAGGCGGACTGCAAATTGTGCTCAGCGAAATTGTCCAGAGGAGGCTCAAAAGGTAGTGCATTTAGTACAAAGTAATGAGTACAAAGTGTTTACCCACGCTTCTAAACCAACACAACCCACACATCAGCAAACTCTTGCAAGACGAGAGAAAATGTCCAGAGACAATCCACGTGCTGTGAAAATAACACAGGCAATCATCGAGTGGCCCCGTGTCACTAATTAGCCCAACCTCCCAGTGGATAGACGAGAGTTTTACGCTGCAACAAGCCATATTACATGCGAAACAATTCCGCAGAATTGATATACTTTTATGAAAAAAATACTTGAGTTGCACTGTCACTGTTTAATTTTTTTTAAATAATTATTTATTCTGTAATATGTTGCATACAACATGCTTTTCATTTTAAATAAATGTTCTTAATTCCAAACTAGTCCCTTGTTTTTAAAGTAAAGCTGTTACCTGTAAATTTAAATCATGTTTTTTTTAAGTACTCTGTATCGGTATCGGCGAGTACTGAAATGCAAGTACTCGTACTTGTACTCTTTTTCCAAAAAAGTGGTATCGGTGCATCCCTAATGTATGTATGTATGTATGTATGTATGTATATATATATGTATATATATTATGTTAAATTCTTTGGTGCACACACTATTAGGTAGGACTGGGACGGTTACCGTTTTACCGCAATACCGCGGTCACGTGATGCCTACCGTTGGTCTGACATCGTCACCGCCATCACCACAAAAAAAAAAGGTTTACATTCCAGCGTTCATATTTTTTGCTAGAAAAACTAGCATGTTCATTTTATCGTATTTTTTTAATTTGTATAAAAATATATTATTTACTATAGGCTACTCTGTATTTTATCTCTTTACATAAATATATTTTCTACTTAAACTACATTTTGTTATTTTACTAACCCGAATAAAGGACTCATCCGTGCTAGTTTGCACGTGAGGGAAAAAATTTGCTGGCTTCCACTTACAAGGAGTTGTGAACTTTTTATTTTATATATCTCCTTTCATGCTATTTTCTACTAAATTAAAACTATAATTTTGAACTATAATATTGACTGGGTTCATGTGCACCCAGCAGTTTTACTTTCGTTTTCTCTAGCAGTGCATAATCAAACATAGCCTAAATGTCTCGACCCTGTGGAAGATAAAATTCACTCTTCAGATGTTTTACAACATCAGGACAAAGACATGAAGACGAAGATATTCTAGACGGTGTCTCTCCAGCTCGTGTCCCACATTCATCTCAAAGCGCCGAGCGGCATGACGCATCTTTGCGGGGCAATAGTCTATAAAACAAATATCTTTTAAACAAATATTTAATTTTCTCATATTTTTAAGATTACCATTATTTACTTAAAATTATTTAAATATTTTACAGGCTGTATGTGTTGTTTCACTGACGGAAAATAAACACGAATGCTTATGAAATGAATGTTTGTCTGTTTATTATTGTAAAATGTAGGCTATATATATCTGGAATACACTACTGTATTTAAAATAGCATATATGCATTAGTTATGCTCTCAATTTAATTTACAGAGCAAACTATAGAAAAAGAAAGAAAAAAAAGACGTGCAACAGGCTGTGGCACTGCGCCCCCTGTTGCGCGTTTTGTTGTGAGTGCCACTCACAACAAAACGCGCAACAGGGGGCGCAGTGCCACAGCCTGTTGCACGTCTTTTTTTTCTTTCTTTTTTTAATATAACGGGTTTAAAAGCGGTTTCTTTTTTTCAAGAAAAATTTCTTGCTTTTTAACCACGGTAAAAAAAAATCCATACCATCCCAGCCCTACTATTAGGTGACTTTTCATGATCTTGTCAAGGTCATTTAAATTTCATCGAAAGAAGAATTGAACTTTTAATGCAAATTGAGGAGAATTCACATTTGACTTCTTGTGAATCCCCTCTGGGTCCCTCCACACACGTGTTGGATTGCTCGGATTAATCACAGGATGTCTATTGATTGGTTGGTAAAATTTGCTGAGGTGAAACATTTACCGTTTTATTGGCTATTCCTAGAGTATTGTGTCGCTGATGAAAAGAGCTGAGTTGCAGAATAAAGTGGGTTTGTACATGAGAAAGTCATTACTTCAAATGCAGCCTTCTCTCTGGGGCTGATGCTATAATGTATGCCACCACAAAGAGTGTTTCTGCTGTCCTTCACTCTTGTTTTGCTTTACTGTCTTCTGAATTGACCGTAGTGCTGTTTTCCTTCAAGTGCATTATAATCTATTAAAATTCAAGATGTCAAGACATTTCTTTGAGCAAAATGCAAACCACTGGAAGGATTCATTAACAAACAGATTGCATTAGTAATGCTGGCTTTTGTTATGATGATGTTTGAAAGCGAAATGGAAGGACAATGTGAAATGAAAAGAATTTGGTGGGAAAGTTTAGGCTTGACTATTATTCTGAACTGTTGCTATGGCAACGCCTTTCCCGGCAATCGCCTAACTCGTAGACTCACAAAAAAAGACCACCATCATTTTCCTTTTTCCCAACCCCACCCCATATCTCATGACCGCTCCTCATGTTTTGTCCATGTTAACGTGTGCAAGCTCCTCAGGGAGTCCGTCTGTAGTAGTGTCGGCATTAGACTGGCCTGCTGTGTGGTTTTATGGGTCTCTCTCCTTCAGTTCATGTTCTTAGCTGTCAGGAAAGATGGCAGGTGAGAACTTTATGGTCTCTATGAGTTACACACCAAGCACTAAATCCTGTCTTCAGTGCATGGTCCATTTTTTCCCCCTAGCTCGGAAGTTATAAAGAGCTCAAAGACAAGGCAAAAAGACACAAAGGAGTATTGCTGTCTCCTAATATCTTCTTCAAAAGCCACCATGGAAGCAAAAGGGACCCTAATGCTTACTTAATACACAATTAAACATCCTGGTCTTATTTGGATTGATTTATCAGTGCACATTTAAAAAATAACAACATTTTTGTAATTAATAATAATAATAATAATAGATTTTATTTATAATGCACTTTTCATTCCGAAGAATCTCAAAGTGCAACAAGGGGGGGGGGGGGGGGGGATAACAACAAAAAATGAATAACAAGTAAAAATATAGAATACTGCAAACAATCAACCAACACAGAAAACAGAACAGAAACAGAGCTGATGGTGAACAGAAAACAGAGCTGATGGTGAACAGAAACAGAGCTGATGGTGAACAGAAACAGAGCTGATGGTGGACAGAAAACAGCTGATGGTGGAAGTCTCTGTTAGCTCCGCAGCACACTGTGGTCCACTCCATGTTTCAGATTTCTCCCAGCGGCAGTGTCCCGATGACATCGCCGAGGCACGACAGCTGAAGACCAGATGATGGGTCTTCTTCATGATGATTCAAACGATGGGGATCGCTGCAGCACCATGCAGGAGGCAGAACATTCCTCCGGCCACTTCTGTGGACACACCGGGGCCGGCGCAGATGTCGCTCCACGGTCGCAATGCAGGACGGAACAGCGGCGCAGCCGAGAAGCAGAACATCCCAACATCATGCCGGACGCCGATTACGATGGCCCAGATGACGCTAGCCCGGTGCAAACTTCAGCCACCGTGCAGCTTAAGCCCAAGGGAGATCACCAGTGAGCAGTCGCGGCGAGAAACATCAAATGTCCTCCAAACCAGAAACCAACCGCAGCAATTCAAACGTAAACATTAGAGAAGCGGTTGAAAACGGCGAAACGACGAACAACGACCTCTCAGTGGCTGCGAGCAATTAGCAACAGTCCCAATTGTAGCTCTGACTGTTAGACTTGTCACAAACATAAGGAAATAAAATAAAATGTAAATCTAATAGTACATTAACATGATTTGTTGTGGGTGGAGAAGCGGCGAACAGACAACGCCAGCGTCCTCTCCCCCACGTTCAATTAATAATTATTTTAATAATAATAATTATTTTTAATAATAATTTCAATTAATAATTATTATAATTAATATAATACAATTAAATTTTAAAGGTGCATTGTGTGAATTTTTTTTTTTTTTTTTTAAGCGCCATTGCACCCCACTCCCCGTTCGAAGCTTTATATATATATATATATATATATATATATATATATATATATATATATATATATATATATATATATATATATATATATATATATATATATATATATATATATATATATTAAATAGTTAGTTCATGTCTGATGATTCCAATTAAATTGTGTTGGTAATAGACACTTAAAGAGCTAAAAGAAGTGTTGTGCCTCTAATAAGTGCTTTTTCGATCCTCTTTTTACTTTAAATGCTATGCAGAAAATACTGGAGGTTTGCCACAGAGTTGTCCCACCACCTACAACACAACCCAATGCTTCTTCAAGCACCTCTATGCTTGCAGAATGTGCCAAAAACTACTTTTAAACAGAAAATGATGGAATTTTATCATACATTTTACAGCGGGTCTATTAGAACGGGATTAGTATTACCCTTTGAGGGGGAAATGTATGCATTTAATGTGGGCCTAATTAATTCATGCGTGAAGAGCTAGTCTCACACATCCTCTCTCTTTCTCTACCTACTCACCAAGAGTGACTCGCTCTGTCAGTCTCACACTCAATCCGTTCTCTTACTATATCAGTTACCGAAACACTTTTCTCTTTCTCTCTCATGCTTACTGCTGTGAGTGTGCATGCAGAGCAAGCATCTTCCCTTCTATGAAAGTCTATCTATGCACATCTGGTCCTGTGTGGAAGTAGAAATACAGAACACTTTCTCTGCCGTCTTCACAGGCTCCCTGCTGGTTTTCCCCCCACAGGGAGGAAGATGAGCTC
The DNA here is from genome assembly GCF_024679245.1 of Pseudorasbora parva. Lineage (NCBI taxonomy): Eukaryota > Metazoa > Chordata > Actinopteri > Cypriniformes > Gobionidae > Pseudorasbora > Pseudorasbora parva. The sequence goes on along the minus strand of NC_090173.1, from coordinate 40,254,736 downwards.
ATTTTCAACACAAACACCTTTAATAATCATCACACCTGCGAGGGACATGACTCAGGATTTCTCATAACGTGATATTAATATTCTCATAATATGCGCCTGCAGTCAGTAATGCTTTAGGCAGGCTCCATTGTCACTTTTAAGAAATGTTACTTTCAAAGCTACTAACTAAGGTTATGGCTGCCAGTCTTCTCATCGTTTACAGTCCAGAAGATGATGGATTGACTACTTGTAATGTAAGCTTTCGTGCGGACATTTGCAGAACTCTTCCATACGGTCTGATGGGTAGTCTTATCTTCCTGAACACTGATGTACTGAAGTAGGTCAAGTGATCAGAGAATTTCCCACTGGTTTCGCAACACCAGTGACGTTCTAGAAATGTTATTCCACATCAACACGCCTGCATGATAACAGCACCACCAGAATTCCACTGAAAGCTCTGCAGATTTCCATTTAATTATTTTGTATGTCATTCATACACATCTCCTTACCCCCATCTCTTGCGTATGAGTTTCAAGTGAAACTCACTATATTTAAATTTATTCTGCAAAACTATGCAGATATTCCTCCCCAATCAGCACATAAATGTGAAAAAGTGCAGATTCTGCATGGACTACTCATTACTTATTTATGAGGAGGAAACAAGCTCACGGCGTCCGTCCAGTGGACAGTTTTGCTGTAGACCCTGTGGATCTAGACAACTTAAAGGAAAAGACTTTTATAAGAAGCCCCTTGTAACTTATGCAATGGTGTGTAGTACTAAATATGTCTGCTAAGTCTGTTTCTATTGATATAGAAATGTAGAGTTGTGCAATTTTTGGTCTTTCTTGGAAGTCTTGTGAATTATCTCCTGAGAATTGCTCATGAACGAAGGCACACATTTTGAGAGCTTTACAAGAAATCTCAGTTGATGCATTTAAAGGAACTCATGAACACATAGAAACTAGAAATTACAAGCATGTTTTACAAAATGTGGTTAAGACATGCAATCCTCGATCCGGCATCAATGATTAATGAGGACGCAGAGAAGCGAGCGTAAACCGCAGAATTTAAGTCATGTTGTTGTAGCTTCATCTACCGCCCAATCAGTAAAATAGGTTAACACGCAAATGTTTCCTGTTTGTTGCGAGTAACATTTACAGTCTATGTTGGTATTTACTCCTACATGAGTGTTTCTTTGACGTCTATTTTGAGTTCTGTTGCACTTCATGCGTTATTTAGTCCAGATAAAATCCCTTCAAGTGCACACTGTTCAATCAGAATTGAGGCCTGCAGGTCAGAACATATGTATTTGCTGTGTTTTCTATCATTAAAGTTTGATCGCCACCTCTGTCAGATAGTTTGAATGTAATTGGTGTGAAACACCAGTCTGGAGGACTCATTCCAGATGCACAGCACCGAAGTTTCATGCTTGGACTTCTAATATCTGTAGCTTCAGGCACATTTTAGCTGTAGTGTTGCATGACTAAAGATTATGGAAATCCAGAGCAAGACTCTGAAACCTTTACAGCGTTTATGCTAAGCAGCTCATGACTTGACATTGAAGCCACTTCAAAGGCTCTGATAGCATCACAGCAGCTCATTTGGTAAATTCTCAAGAGCCTGAGACTGGAATATATATATGTCCAGCCAACATTTTTGCGCCCTCAATACATACAATGGATCTCTCCAGCTTTACATCACTGTAAAATATGCAAATGATTTAATTATATAGAATAATTCCTTTTTGAGTTTTGATTCCCAAGTCTTGAATCCAGTATTGATTTAAATGTGGATTCATATGGGTATATTTCAGATATAATGTCCACTTTTCTTACACACGAAAGATATTCTGTCTCTGACCATACTGTAAATTATATTGGGTAGTGGGGCTTGGCGACGCATTGAATGTTAGCAGTGTTATTATGATATCTTTGCTGACAATATAAAATTAGGGAAAATAGGGATAATGTTAAAATTTTAGCTTATGTGTAAACTATGGAAAAACTGTAAAAATAATTAAAAATAAAGTTTGCGATTCTCAATATCGGCAGGAAAGGACCGGCAACCTCCCGCGGTCTCTCTTGAAGCCATTAGGAAGTAGGGGTTGAACGACTTCCATTTTTTTAAAGCCGACATTTATGTGATGAAAGTCGAGTCGACGTTGACTAGTTGCTCATGACGTCATTAATGAACAAATAAAGCCTGAACCTTGAGCTGAGACGCGAACATGGGTCTTCTTGTGCACAGGACAGCTATGGCATATGACACAGCACTGCCCATAAGGTTATTAATCCTACATAACAGCTTTTGTGTCAGTTCTTTTGTCTTATGGTCGTTATATTTCTCACAGATTTCCGCTCGTTCTGAATAAGATACAGATAAAGTAGCACAATAAAGATTACATGTACAGCCTGGCACAAATTGTGGTTTTGGTCTATACGGCTAATTTTGCCCTTCATGACAACTGTGAGTTGGGGGGATTTTTTGAATAACCCGTTTACATTATAAAGCCTTAAACTTCTGCATAATTAAGGGCCTGGTTACTTTAAGTGACAGGTGGATAGCCATTTATCCGCTGTCTGTTAGTCATTTCCTCACCTAAGCTCCGCCCACATCCCGCCTCTTTAGCCATTTTCTGTTATCTGGGAGTGACATGAGATGACGCACTGGCAAGATGGCAATGGCCAGCTCACCTCTACTTTAAGCATCAGAACGGCTTATCAGAATCCTATGGGTGACGTCACGAACACTCATTCCATATTTTTTTTTTACAGTCTATGGAAAGGACTGAGGTGTCCTTGGGCAAGGCACCTAACCTTCAATCGCTCCCCAGGCACCACAGCAAATGGCTGCACTGTTCCGGATGTGTGTCTGCAGTTTGCTCAGGGTGTGCGCGTTCACTACTCACTACTCCTAGTGTGTGTACTAACTTGACCTTCCATATTTGACCTTCATGTCATGACCCTGTCAGTTTTTGTCCTGAGATTAATTCCAGTGGAAGTATGGAACTCTTCAGCTATGGAAGCAGCAGAGCGTTGTCAACTTTCACGCACCATGTGATGTGACTCAACCCTCGGTGATACAGCTCTGTGACTATTCAGAACCAGTGGCAAATGTCGACATTATATATATATTTTGCCCTGCCTTATTGGACAGTGATTCAAACGGTTAATTATTCATTAAATGAATTAGCACATGAGTCTTTTGTTTTTGGAAGAACACCAAAGGCTGCTAACTCTTCAGGCACATAGTGAACAAACCTGTCTCGTCTTAACCATGTGACACTCCACTTAGCCAAATCCCCACTGATTCAGGACACTTTGCTTTAGGGGGATGGGCGCACCAGGGCGGGCATTAGTAATGAGATCGCTCAGTATGATCTGCCCAGTCAAAGGAGTGTTATTCTCTAAGGAGTGTTTAACCCCATTCACATCGATCAAAAATCACAGGTCATTACTTATTCTATATGTTATGCAACTAAAGTCTGCTTCTTAGCACAAGGGAGCCCTGGGATAGATTTCGATGAGTCATGTGGCTTATTTTGTTATTTATTTGTTTGCAGTATGACTGTATAGAACCGTGAGAGCTTAGGCTCAGAATAGAGGCCGTCTAACAGATTGAACTATCATTAAAACAGTACAGCAGTGATATCGGCCCACCATAGGCCTCAGCTGCGGGACCATTGATTGATCGATCTGTCCTCGGGTCACATCTTGCCTTAGATTCCGCAATCACTTCCCATCTCTCAATAACTATTATCGGAGTTGTCTCTTGTATGGTTGAAAGTTTCTGACCCTATAAACCTCACTGCTGCCATCTTTTGCTTTGTTTTTTTTTTCAGGTTTTATTGATACTAATTCAATGATAATCCCTACAGTATCATTTAAATACCATGGTATATGATTATGATAATGAAACGGTAGCCAAAATATACACAAGGTTAAAAAAAAGTTTGTAACAAAATATCAAACCAACAGGCATTGATTTAAAAGTAAAATGCCAACAGTACACTTATATCAAAACAGTTTCTTGTAAAATTGTCCAGATCAATTTCTGGGGCCACTGTGTACAATCTGAAACCAGCATTGTACCGCAACGCTAATTCTTTTGTAAGGTATTCCTTGAAATTTGTCTCTGTCTTAGCAGTTACGGCTTACTAAGCCAATATAAACCTCTGCTTCTTACAAAAATAACTTCTTAGTGAAGTCATAGCACAGTTTTGGTTTTGTATAAATGCAAAAGTGCTGGCACCTATAATTTGATTTAATGCAAACAACATGAGCAAAAATGGTCCATATATCACTGTCTAGTCATGCATGGCCTGCTATAACATATTACACTGTGTATTTGTGTATGTAGTTAACTTTTCTCCAGCAGATTATTCACCAGATTTGTTGTGTAGTAGGAATGCTGGGAATTCCACTAAGACCTTTCTAATGGGTCACAGTCACATGACCGTGGCCTCAGGGGCAACGGTGCGGTGACATCTGCTTCCTGATCTACACATTTGTGCCGCAACATGCCCCGACTGAACACAACAACGGATGGAGCATGACACCAATAGATCATGCTTCAGTTTAACACAACTAATCGCTTCTTTAGAAAATATTGAGTTAGTTTAAGAGACTGTCACTTGATTCAAGTGACTTCCTTCCTGCGTAGTGCTTCAGCGACAATAGGTCCTTCAAATCCACGTTATCGTGAAATATGAATACTTAGACTTTGTCCCGTCCGCTGAACGATAAGGCTGGCAAACGCATGGAATGCATCTTAAATGTACTCTAGCTGAGAACTGCAGGCCTGTCCTGCGGTGAATAGCTCTTTGTTTAGCCGCAGAACCCCTGTAAATGGGGTGGCTGCTGCTTCTAGCTGCCATTGAATGCTTTACAATAGAGTTGGGTGACATACTTGAGCGAGAGAGGGTGGGGAATGAGAATGAGTGGGATTGAAAGCCCCACTGGCAGGTTGTGCCATTGTGCCACCTGGTGGTGAGGCAGCAAGTTCAAGTCAAATGGCTCGGATGGTGCAGATGGTCTGTCCGCTGCTGGGAGTACATTGTGAACGGCCTCAGTGGGTCTGCTGGGAAGCGAGTGTTTGTGACCTGATTCTCGCATCGTCAAAGCTATTAGCGCAATTTGATTAATTTCCATCTCTCTTTTCCCAGCGCTGTTGTAGTAGCCGAACAGTCTGAGTCAGTGGTGTTTTGACTTTCACAAAGTGATATCCATCATCTGACCACTATGTTTCTCTTTGTGGATCTCTTATGTACACAAGCAACAAACAAGCATTTTGTTAACTGTGATCTCCTCATGGAGCAAAGGGCTTGGACCAGCAACCTTCTGGTTATCTTATCTTGCTCAAACAGTACTACACAGTTCCTATTTCCAGCCCATAAAATGACCGTATAACTTTGTTATACAAGAAGCTGACTTTTGGTCATTGTTACAGTCTTCAGTGTCACATGATCGTTTAGAAATCATTCTAATATGGTGATTTGCTGCTCAAGAAACAATTATTGTTATCAATGTTGAAAACAGTTGTGCTGCTTCTTATTTTTGTGGAAACAGTGATTTCTTTTCAGGATTCTTTGAATAGAAAGTGGAAAAAATGGTTTATATTAAATATTATGCATATGCATTTAAAAGTAATAATTTCTTACAAAAAAAAAAACTAAAACGTACTTGCTCAACTTTTGAACAGCGGCAAACATATTTGTTGTATTTCCATTTGCTGAATTATAGTTATTACAATGATGTCAGAATTTTTATTTTTGGCTGGACTATCCCTTTAAAGGAACTGTATGTAAGAAATGTATTTCAATTAATCATAAAATGGCCCTGATATGTCACTAGACATTAAGAAATCATGTTCATTTCAAACACTTATATCACTGACAACAGTAGTCCGGTCAGGATATTGTCATTTAAAAGTTGTTGTTGCAGCCCTCAACTGATGTTGATGTTGACATGTTGTGTTTTGTGTTTGGCCTGTGTTTTTTGTTGTGTTCTTTTCTGCCGGTTATGTGCAAGGTTTGAGAAATTACTGACCGATTCCTCAGGGTGACCACAGCTCTACAGAAGGCCTTAATTCCCCTGTCCCCTCCTCCTTATGCCCTCTTTCTTTCTGTCCTTACAGCGCCGGCATCGCTGTTGGTTTCTACGGGAACGGTGAGACCTGTGACGGCGTGAATCGACTGACTTACTCCCTCCGCCACGCTAACCGCACCGTGTCTGGAGTACACAGACTGGTGAGGCACCGATGTACACTGGGTTTATGTTCACATGGTGCTCCATCCCTCCAAAACAGAGCAGAGCTTGACATTCACACTGATATATTCACAGCTGCTACACTGTGTGCTCATGAGTAAAGAGCTTCTATATCAAATGTGTATGTCTGTAGGTGTCAGAAAGTACATCAGCTCAGAGCCAGACTGTGGATGAGAATCTTCGGGTACTGAAGGAACAGTATGCAATGCACACAGACTACCTGTCCATCGTACAGAAACTCCAGGATCAGCGGGCTGAGCTGGTCCGTCAGATGGCTGACATTCCTTTTTGGAACAATCTCAGCATCTCCCTGGAGGATCTGGCAACCCAGATTGAACTTTATGACTGGTACAGGTATGTTAAATGAATATCTGTCACAGAAAGAGATCAGTGAAAGAAATATGTAGGGATGCCAAACTTTGCTGTATTTCAGTACCAAGTCGATACTAAAATAAAAAATGACAGATTTTAGTGCCTGCACATTGTTATTTTTAATAAATGAAGATAAAATGAAATATGTTGTGTATCTGCATGTCATATGACCGTTAACTTACTGTAACTTACTGTATTGTAACTGTTATTAACTTAAATTTAAAATTTAATTATTCATGAAACATTAAAATGGATTCAGCTGACAAAAAAATTATATTGGTTACTGACAATTTGGTGTTGATAAAAATGGGACACATTATGAAGTGTACATTATTTGTGTAAAACCTTTCTAACACCTCAAAAAAATTCAAGTGAAAGAAATCACTCAAAGGATTTCTCTGTCACATAAGTTGTGAACAGTGCACTCTCAGAGAGAATAGAAATTAGTATTCAGTTCACTCGCTGCCTCTTTCCACCACTCCTCAGCCATTTACATTTCAAGAAACTGCCGTGGTTCTTGCTTTTATAAATCTTTATGCCATATAGCAACAACCTCTATCATCATGATGGAAAGTTTGCATGAGTAAGCTTCAAATGTATCTTGTTCATTAGGGCATGTGCATTTAAATAGATATGTTATGAAAGTTATATTTTCATATACAGCTCTGGAAAAAAATAAAAGACCACTTAACATTGAAAAATCAATGTTAAGTGGTCTCTTAATTTTTTTCAGAGCTGTATATATATAATTTAGACTACTGTTCAAAAGTTTTAGGGTCTGTCACCAAGGCTGCATTTATTTCATTAAAAAAATACAGCAAAACAGTTAAACCGAGATACATTTTTTTAGATTGTTTGATGAAAGTTCAAAAGAACAGAATCTATTTGAAATCTGTAGAAACATTATAAATGATAGATGCAATACATTCTTACTGAATGAGGATGTGGTAGTGTTTTATATACAGTATTTAAATGTACAAGAGACAACTGCTCTGTTACTGTGCATTCACTCCGCCGCCGACTAGAGCGTCAAAATTCGCTCTTGCCACCCTGTTAACGACGCTGTAGAAAGCTTAGTGGATGCGCTGCCGCTCTGACGTAGATAGAATGTTTTGTCTTTTTTTAAACTGTATTTAAAGAGGCCGCAAATCAAGCGGAGCACTTCTACATTCCAATTGATTTCTGCCAGTTGCCGCCGAACCGCGTCATAGCTCATTACCATAAAGTTGAGATGATTTCAACTCGCCTCAACGCCCAAATCGTCCAAGACGCGCCGCGCCACTCTCATTGAAAACGAATGACTTCCGGCCACCTTGCCGCTCTCGCCGCCAGCGGTGTGAACGCACAGTTAGTAGTGTAGAATTAGTGTAGAATTTGTTAGTGAAACACTGTTAGTGACATAAACACTGTAGAATTTGCTGAGGTTGAAATGATTTATGTAAATGTGTTTTCATCATTAGGTGGCTGGGCTACCTGGGTCTGCTGCTGTTTGATGTGCTTATTTGCCTGCTGGTGCTCTTCGGTCTCATCCGAAACTCAAAAGGGACTCTGATTGGGTAAGACTGTTCATATGGATGTGTCTTTTAATCATGTGTGGAATGCCAGGGAAAATACAGCTTCAGTGCTCATAGAAATGGCCAGCAATATCTGATCTACTGCTGTTATTGACTCACAAAAGTCTTTTAACTGTCATGAAGCTGTCTTTTTCAAGACAGTCCATGAGGCTGTGATTAATGATTTCTAACGTTCGGTTAAACCAGTTAAGCCAGATTGATTTATGAAGTGTTAGCTATTGTGTTCTGTTTAGCTCAATGTACAATGCCTCTTTCTCTCTGATTCCCCTCACCCCCTCTGGAAATTTTAATCGAGAGATGCTACAGAAAAGCAGAAGAACGAGCTGTGTGACAAGCTCTCCACGGTGCCTGAACAACATAGCGACATGACTTTATCTCTGTTCCAAATCCGCTCTATACAGAAAGTAGAAAACAACTCTCCACACAGGCTATGCTGAGACTTGACTCGCCAGCAAGCAGAGTTTGATGTTAGCATGTTTTGCCAAGTTAACAACGCAATTGAGTGCAACGCTGTCCGCCCACTTTTTCAGAAACCTTGGCTCCAGAAGTAGCTTTACCATAGGGATTTTCAAAAACTTAGTTATAAGGGAGTTATAAGACCTGAACCAAAGCAATCAGCTATAAGGTGAAACACAACATTATTACAAACTATAATTTGAATCAATTAAATAATGTTTTTGTAGGTAGACAGCAAACCAGGTTTTGAAACGGATCTATTTTCTGTGTACGTTAGACAGTCGATCTCTGGATGGATTGTCACTTTCTGTTGATTGTTTGTTTCTTGTGGGTACACTGGAGTACCTCAGGTGCATGGTGTGGGACCAGTTGTGTTCTTTCATTTAGTAGATTGTGCACAACTATTCCAATAGCCCTGGCAAAAAACAGATTGAGCCATTGTTTCTTTTTGGCTATCATTAAATTTGACATGTCTTTATAGGAGGGAGCAGCGAATTGTTTTCCCTGGGCTAGAGCTCACATTAAAGCCTGGCATCTGTATCCTGTAGCTAGCTCTCCTATTTCCTCTGGCTTGTCTTGCTTATTATATGTTCAGACATTTAACATTTTGCATTCACATTATATAGCAAAAAAGCCCGTTTGACTTGAAGCCGTGTCAGAAGGTAAATGTCAGGATATTGATTTGCTCAGTAATAAAGTTGCTCCTTGCTAAAATCCTGAAATCTTCAGCTTGTCATAGATCACTCCTGACTCAAGGCATTTCATTATATGATGCCATCCTACTGTTTGATTTGGCCTTAATTTAAAGGTACAGATGGAGCCCTAATGTTCATTAATGAATCATTAATAAATCACAAAAAACTATTTTATATATTTTTTTTTACTGCAAACTGTCATTTTTGTTCAGAATTCAGAATTGTACAAATGTTTAATATATAAACGTCCATAGGATAAAAGCACTTTAAGCTAAAATATTTTTAGAGAATTTGTTTTGGTTAAGTTTTAAATATTACAATTAAATAATAATTTTAATAATAATAATAATAGTGTGTGCATATATACTATTTATTATGTAATATTATTTCATACTATAATTTTAATATTAGTAATAATTTTTTGCAGTCTGCTATTCTGCAATATGTTATATATGAAGATGAGCAGATGTTTTGGTTATTTTACACAAATATGATACTCATAATATAACACCAATGTATATGGATGATGGCTATAAATGTGTGCTTAAAATGCGTGAAATAAATGTTCTGCCACTGCTGCCTCCATAATTTGACCACAATTAAATTCATGTTATATTTGAAAGTAATGAAAATTGTGGTGGGTTTTCAACCTTTTAAAGGGGTTTTCAACCATTTAAATGATCATATGTTTAAACGGTATATAATGATGGTTGAGATAATAATAATTATCTTTGTTCTCTCAGGGTGTGTTTTCTGGGTGTGTTGGCGCTGGTAATCAGCTGGGGCTCACTGGGTCTGGAACTGACTGTCTCCTCGGTAAGTGTCTCCATGGCAACACTACTCCACACAGAAGCAGGACAGGACTGTAGTGATGCTTCCTCTGCACATGCTCAAATTATGTCTGTGGAATTACCTAAAGCAGCCAGTAATCGCTTCTCTCTATGATTGGCAGCCTGATTAGCACAGCTATACCTTACTAAGGCTTTGAATTGGAGATATCATGCCATTTTTTTGTAGATGTACTTTAAAGCCATGGTTGTGACGACATAACCATGAGCACATTAAAGGGTTAGTTCACCCTAAAATGAATTTGATGTCATTAATGACTCACCCTAATGTCGTTCCACACCCGTAAGACCACCGTTCATCTTCGGAACACAGTTTAAGGTATTTTATATTTAGTCTGAGAGCATATGCAAGTGTATGCACACTATACTGTCCATTTCCAGAAAGGTAATACACATATTTTACGGTTATGAATCAGTGTATTGATTCATCATTCGGATTGTGTGTCAAACTGCTGAAATCACGTGACATTGGCCATTCGAATCATGAATCAATCCGCTTATTCATAACCATTTGAATCTTTATTTGAGGTTTGAACACAAACAAGGAAGAGAAGACAATGTTGAATAAAGTCTTAGTTTTTGTTATTTTGGACCAAAATGTATTTTCAATGCTTCAAGAGATTCTAACTAACTAACTGATGTCACATATGGACTACTTTGATGATGTTTTTATTACCTTGGACAGTATAGTGTGCATACACTCTTGGACTAAATATAAAATATTTTAAACTGTGTTCCGAAGATGAACGGAGGTCTTATGGGTGTGTGTCAACTCCTATTCGTCATTAAGCAACTTAATGGAGAGGGAGAATTCAGCGATATTCCGTGGGGCAGCTTTTACTTAAGTATCATAAAAAGCAGTTAACCAAACATAAATGTGGACAGTTACACACTCTAAAAAAATGCTAGGTTAAAAACAACCCAAGTTGGGTGGAAAATGGACAAACCCAGAAATTGGGTTTTTTGAATGGGTCCATTCCCTGGGTTCAAACAACCCAATTGCTAGGTTTGTCCATATTCAACCCAACGTGGGTTGTTTTTAACCCAGCATTTTTTAGAGTGCATAATAGGATTGTACAAATCTCAAAATCAACTGGTCAGTGGGCTATTTGCCTACTTACTTGTATGGAAGCCCCTGTAGGACTGGTGTTAGATTGGTGACCCGACTCTGATTGCATGTATTTCTAAGGGGGAATTTAGATGAGACACTTTTTATGCTGGTGCAAAATGCAATAAAAAGTTATTTTTAACTTGACATGCCATAATAAAATTGCAACACTTGTCAAGCAGTTATAGCACAGCAAGCTGCCAGAACAATCACTAAAAATAACTTAAAAATATATATGCTACCATTCAGAAAGTTTAAAGAACATAAAAAAATAGAAATCTGTCAGTTTTGATTTATCAATGAATAAACTGTCTGTAGAGAGGGAGATTAATGGTCCTGAAAAACTTTTCTAAACTTCAGGGGGAAATAGCATGCTATAAAGTGTACAATTGACTTATTTAATTGCTTTTCTCTCTAATTGTAGGGCTTTAGTGACTTCTGTGCAGCACCTGACATGTACATTGCCAAAGTGTCAGAGCAGTACACACTTATCAAGAAAGGTAAGTTTTATTCCACTTCAGTTTTCTTTGAAGTCGCAGAGATTTCCATTTTCTCATTTTTCTTTCTTTCTTCCACCTCCTGCTGATTTGTGAGCAAGACGCTTAATCTAGCAGGTGTTATTGTGAATCACTCGCGGGTCTGTCTGAATTTAGACTGTCCTACACCTTCTGACGGTGGAGCGTGTTCTCTGAGGAATGAACAGTCACGCAGGCTTTCGTTTCCTGTTGCCTCAGAGAGGAAGCGTTCCATCTGACTTTCTCTTCCTCACTTTATCAGCATTACTCAACACAGCAGTTCCTCTTCAAAGTGACCTTATTATCCACAGGAGGCTCTCAGTAAATCAGTGGGAAGAGACAACTGTGTGGGTGTTTTATCCACCAGCCTGTGTTTGTTTTGTGTGTCCCAGCCTTCCTCTTTGGGTGGCCGGAGCGAGATCATACATTCTGGTCAAGCCTAATCAAGGTGGACTCGGGGTACGGCCCATTGGAAATTGGCCTTCCTATGACTTATTCCCTTGAAAGGAAGCATTTTCACTGGCTTGAACGTGTGAATCCCATTAAAAAGGACTTTATGCTTCTTTACATGTTCAACTCTCTTTAGTGTGTTACTGTTTGATTATGAAACAGGTCTCAAAGTTACTAAGTTCAAAGGGAGGTATTCTCTGTATCAGTAAGCACTGATTTTGAACTCCCTCAAACGCAATCAGAAGAATTATTGTAGTCTTGGGTTTTCTTCTAGGAACAAACACATCACAATATTCCTCATTTAAATAATTTCCAGACAAGGCATATGCAAAAAAGGGCAGAGGGCTGGCTGAGTTGCATTAGTCGCCGTGGATTGAAACACACACTTATAGTAAGGGGCATGACATTTCTGAAATACGCTAGAAACGACTCTGCTATCACAACACACTAATCCTGATAGCCAATCAGAGCACACTGTGATTTTTGGAAGAAGGGTCCTCATAAGCCAAGTTTCCATCCAAGGATTGTTTTGTGGGGGAAAAAAGGTTTAGCACATCAAACCAATATAGCTGACGGAAATACCAATTTCGGTCTTTTTCTGTTTAACTTTAGCGCATAAATTCTATGTTTATACTTCAAATATTGTGAAAACTAGTTTGTAATTTTTTTTTGTCTTTAACGCAAATAAATGTCACATGACATGACACATGACAGAATTAGCCAATACGCATGTTACCGATGGCCGCCGATAAAGCACCATTTCTCTGTAGTTTCAAATGGATGAGAAAAATATATCTATCAAATAATGGAAGGATGTTGGTTTCCAATGCGGACAAAAAGAAAGGTAAAATACACGTTACTTCTGTGTATAAATACGATTAATGTCATAAAATCATGATTTCATAGGCAGGATCTGGCTACTTGACAAATGAAAATTACAAACATGACACTGATTTTATAAATGCAATTTATTAATATGTAATATAATTTTATCTCAGACAAATTAGAAAAAATTGTGGTTTGAATTCAAAAAGCAAAATGAAATGTTTAGGTTACATCTGTCTCTGAGAAGCTATTTATTGTTTAATCGATTACATATATACAGTATGTGTTCTTAGTGTACAGTAAGTTAATGCTTGCAAGGCTTACGTTAAAGACTGTTAAATGACTAAGCAGGCCAGTTGGATAGAAACAGGCTAGAGAAAGCAAATTTCACTATATATTTTTTTAAATGCATATTCACTTTGTTGATAACAATAATTAATGGAAACTTGTCTATAAGACAGGAAAAGGTAAAGATTGCTCAGGAAGTGTTATTGTACCGAGTTTTTGAGAGCGCTGTGAGGGCGACTTTATTTTGTTTGTATCCGAGAGCTCTGAATAAAAACAAATTAACTTAGGGCTGTGGTGTAGTGCTCATTTAAGATGCAGAGGTTATATTAGGAGTCAGGGAATGATAAGCAGAAGTGTATTTTTGGATGCATATGTGCTTTAGTCAGTTTAGTGTAGCATAAGCAGGTTCAATATGTCAACTGTGTCCTCGGTTATGATTAATCAATTTGTGGGTCGGCCTTGAAGAGAAGGGCTACAGCAAAGAGAACTTTAGGAGAACAGAGTACAGGAGAGAGATAAGAGTAGAGGAAGAGAAAACCACTGAAGGATGGGGATGATAAACCATGTGACTCAGCTTCACATAGCCATGAAATTGTGTCTTCTGGGCTCTATTCTTATCTTTGTTCTTCCTATCTTCTGTCTTTCTCACATTTGCTCTAAAATAACTCCTTAAAGGAATAGTTCATCCAAAATTGAACATTGTACCATTATTTATTCACTCGTAAATGTTTTTTTTTCAACTGTGGTATTAAAAAGAAGAATTAAGATTCTTTTTTCCCCTGACTTTTTCTGACTCACCAAGTTCATAGTGTCAATGTGCAGTCAAGCTCCAAACATCACACAAAAAAATATGTAAGTGCTCCATGTGAAGTGCACTATATAAGTCTTTGAACTTTGCAGTGTTGTTAACTAAATATAAAACCATTGACTTTTTTATTTGAAAAAGTTGTACTTGTTTATTGAAATAAAGCTAAAATAAAATACTTTAATTAAATAAATATTAGATAAAAAGATGAAACTAAAATTTTAATGTTCGATGGCAACTAATTGGAATAACATTTTTAAGTTGAGGTACTAAAATGACTGGAACTAAAACTGAAATTAACTTAAATTGGGGAAAAAAATACAAAAGCACAAAAAATTTCTCAAAAGTAACTTGCTCAACAACAAAAAAAAATATTCAACTTTGTGACACTTTACTTGGTTTAACAGCTCTGAATGGGAAGATTTAAGAAAAAAAAATGAGTCTATTCCTAAAACAAAATGATCATATGATTTCTGAAGACTTGGAATAGACTTGGAAAAATGCTTTTAAGATATTTTTAAGAGCTTGTCAGACATGGTCACTATGAACTATTGTGTGGAGAAAAGAAGCATACACTCTTAGAAGAAAAGGACCCTAAAAACCTACATATTTGGAACCCCTAAAAGGTTCTATATAGAACCCTTTTTAAGTGCCAAAAGGGTTCTTTCTTGTCATTATAGAACCTTTTTAGCATAAAAGGTTCTGATTTCCTGGAATGTTAAAATGTGTACATTAGTCTTTAGCTCACACCTTTTACATTCCTTTAGTCCAGAATAAGATTTGGAGCAGTAATTTAGCCGGAAGCATTTACAGCTGTATGTGGAAAGCACAGAAAAAAAATGATCAGTTAAGCTTTGAGTGTGTTCCTTCTGGCCATCACTTTCCTAAACTCATGAGTCATCCCACTGCATTTCCCCAGAATAGAACCCAGACATATCTGAACTTACAAATAGCATGCATGTCCCTGTGCCATCATGTTTCTTCTGTGAGGAAAGCCTCCATATGCATTTCAGCATGTCATCTGTGCTGTGGTGTAGTCGAATCGTTTAAAGAGGCTATATGGAGCTTTTTTACAGACTTTTATGCAACAATTATTTATAAAAATTAAAGAAAAAATAGAAAAGAAAAAATAATATATATATATTTAATTTTTATAAATGTTATTTATATATATAATAGAATATAAATAATTGTGTGTGTGTGTGTATATATATATATATATATATATATATATATATATATATATATATATATATATATATATATATATATATATATATATATATATATATATTATACACATACATACATACATACACGCACACACACAGACATACATATATACATGCATGCATACATACATACATACATACATACATACATACATACATACATACATACATACATATATAATTGTTGCATAAAAAACTGTAAAAAGGCTCTGTATAGTCCAGTAGTTGGCGATGTCAGAAGCTGGCAATGGCCAGTAGTATACATGAATATAAACTGAACACATAATGCACATGTGCACAGTTTTCACAAATTCTTGTTTTTTGTAGTTTAGACATTTGTTTTCAAAAATGTGCTCTTTCAGAAAGTTTGCATTTTCAGGCACCTAAATGTAAATGATCGGCCAAAACAGATTTAAAATGTTCTGTTTAAGTGTGGCTTAAACAGCCCCTTAGACTAAATGATGTTGCTTCTTCAATATGTAAATCATCTGTTATTATTGGCTAACCAACTAATTCACATTTTTGTTCACAAGGGCGTCACAATGTTTATCCACATCGCATCTAAGTGACGTCCTCTCAAAGTTGATTTTAAACCCAGAAGATGACAATAGTCCAAACATATTTCTAATTTTAATGAGGAAAGCATTTCATTTTTTTATGCTATAATTTTCTCCCATTTATTTACTCATCAGATAACAATGTCTCTGAAG
The DNA here is from genome assembly GCF_024679245.1 of Pseudorasbora parva. NCBI lineage: Eukaryota > Metazoa > Chordata > Actinopteri > Cypriniformes > Gobionidae > Pseudorasbora > Pseudorasbora parva. Next base: position 40,238,613 of record NC_090173.1, on the reverse strand, counting down.
AATTTTGTGATCATCATTGAAGAAGCCTTTCACATGTCGGATCTGTCAGCGCTCAGGCGTGTTCCCTGCCTCGCTTGAATTAGGATCTTTTACAGCCTGCACTCATCGTAGCGGGAGTGGGATTTAATCTTAGCCTCCTCTCCGATCAATTTTGGAAGTCAGTCCGTTGTCTTAGTTTCATAAAGGCATCTGCAGTCACCCAATATTGGATCCAATTACTGGAGGCCATTCACTCAGAATGAATACTATTACAACCTATAAATCCAGCCATGAACTATACTAGCACACTATAAACGAATGCCGCTCACATCAGCCTTTTGTATACAGCCATCCATGGATATAATTGAGAGGCCACTTTATTCCCCTCATTATTGCCATAATCGTACCATTTATATGGCAATCTGGGAAGCCGGTTGTATGCGACGGGAGAATTGTTTTGTACATAAGCAGGTTTTACAGGCACCACTGCTGGCGCTTTTGCCTATGACCACTGCCATGTGCGTGTCCACGTGTGTAATGATAGTGATGAAAGCATCACTCCTCCTCAAAAAACCCACCACTCTGACGCATGTGTCTGTTTTTGAATCACATCCACGCAAATCCGCTGCAAGCTGCGCATGAAGATGGCCCAAGACTCCATCTGCGTTGGCGTGTGGAGGTTTGTGAGAGGACTGTTTGAATTAGTATTTCCTGTAATAGAATTCATTTTTTTTTTTTTTTAACCCTGCAGTCTGGATCGCCGCTGCACTCTACATTGTTACATTCACACGTCAGATTCATTGCATGTTCGCTTTGATTGACACTACTGCTCAAAACTTTGTGGTCAGTAAGATATTTTTATTTGAAATAATAACAATATTAAAAAACTGACCTGTATGACTTTTTTTTCTTTCTTTTTTTCCCCTGTTGAACGCAAAATATTGTATTTTAAAGAATGTTGGTACAATTGTCTTCCATAGCAGGAAAAAAAGGCACTTTGTCTGTTTTTAGCTTAGTGCTTACAAACATTCTTTAAAATACCATATTTTGTGTTCAACAGAAGAAGAAAAAAAAGGTTTGGGGCAACATGAGTGTGAGCAACTTATGATGATTTTTATTTACTCATTAGATAACTTTAAAGGAATAGTTCACCCAAAAATGAAAATGTGATGTTTATCTGCTTACCTCCAGGGCATCCAACATGTAGGTGTGTTTGTTTCTTCAGTAGAACACAAATGAAGATTTTTAACTCCAACCGTTGCTCGTATAGTTAGAATTAGACCCCATTCACGTGCATTATACGAGCAACGGTTGGAGTTAAAAATCTTCATTTGTGTTCTACTGAAGAAACAAACACATCTACATCATGGATGCCCTGGGAGTAAGCAGATAGACATCAAATGTTCATTTTTGGGTAAACTATCACTTAAAGCTCTTAGAAGATTTGCTCCTTTTCTACCATCCCAACACTTTTCATACTAGTGATTATTATAAGTGATAAATATGACACCCATTGCTGATACACATTTACTGACAAGCATATGCAATTCTTAATGTCCAGTTGAGTGAGATTTCCTGAGGAGAACCTCCTGGGCACCCCAAGACTGAAAGCCTACATTTAAATTTAAGTATTTTGGCTATTTAAATATTTAATGATTTCAGCTGCCAATAAGAGTGTGCTAAACTTAATTGTAACTTGTTTTAGAATTTTAAAAACCTTTCCACAGATTTTCCTCTAATATTGGTGCAAACAAAGTCCATTATAGGTAGGATTAGTTATTGATTCCTTTGCAGTGATTGGGAAACTCTCATCTACAAATGAGAAATTAGAGGTTAGTCTCATCTTGGGTGAGTAAGGCAGTCATGGACTGAATCTAATGTGGTTGGTGGTTGGAAATATAACTGCTCAAATACCTGACATGGCTGCTGTGTGTTCTGTGGTCAGAAAGCGATAGTGTGTCAGTGTGTGATGTGAAACAGAAAGAGATGATAAAATATTTTTAGCATGTTGCTGGTTTGTAATTAAATCAAAACCCACAATTCTACAGGATAATTTTTGTTTTTCAAATTCACATATCTTTAGTAGAAACAACTCCCCCTACCTCTTGCAGCGACATATTTTCGATGACGTTGTAAGGCTGGAAAAAGCTAGTAGATGCTGGAAATGTCTAATCGCTCTGAGAAAACAAAGGAAATTAGCATCTGAACTCATTCATACAGTTAGAGTCTCTGTCCGAGACGACATCACACTGAGTGAACCATCTATGAATGACTCTAATTTACATGCCTTTCCTTTCACATGAAACTTCCCCCAAACTACTGCTCCCCCAAACTTGAGATCACCTGAAATGCACCAGAAATCTCTTTGTTACAATGTCAATCCTCACGATACAGTATTATATGTGTTTGATATCATTTGAAATGTCTCAGTGCGACTGGTACAAATATCTCTACTCCACAGAAGTAAACTAGAACATCATAAATGTTTTAAGGGTTTAAAGATATCTTTCCTTGGTGTATGGTGGGTGTGGTTTTCAGCCATTTGGCCTCTCTTCTAATCAGGTCTATAGGACCTGATCAATGCAAATTCCTATTGTGAACTCGTGTTTCCATTTGAAAGAGTTTCAAATGGTTCTGGGTAGGTATCTGGTTCTGGGTATTTAAGGAAATGTTGCAAAGAGCTCAGGGCTCGATACTGTACTCAGGTCAGCCCGTAATGCTGGACGTTTTAACCCATACAGCATTATGTAACCTTGATAAGTCCGGTATACATCTCATTCTTTACTTTAGGGTATTTGATGTGAAGTATACCTTTGAATTGATTATGTAATTGGCGTTATACATTTACCTGATTGCTAATAAATTGTTATACTTTGATTGATTCTGACTTGCTCTGGAATTATTCAGGTTATGAACGGACATAATTTCAACAAAGGGTTGAACGGAATAATTAAATGTGTAGTTAAACTATTAAATATAAATGACCAAATAACCAATTGGCATTCAAACCTAAATTCTAAATTATGATTAAATGGAGTCAGATTAACGAGGAATTGGAATAAAATCCCCTTTTCCCCGCTGAAAAGACGAACGCGCAGCGACCTTCAACCGCCGATCGTTGGCCTCCATTGGGACGATTTGGGCGGCCTTACAACGTGTTTACCGACTCAAGGGTGGGGCAACCTGTCACTCACATGAGATGAACCAATATCAAATCAATTCCCCATGGACAAATCAAGTCCCGCCCTACAATGTTTTTTTTGTTTGTTTTTTTTAAAATGCCGTTTCAATCTGTTATAGGACAACAAAGGGTTGTGCAACTTGCTTTTACATGTTGAATTTTAATACGTTTGTACAGGCAAGCAAATGGGGGAGAAAACGTTCCCCAAACGCTTCATTCAGATGTTAAATGCTGATTTTTTTTTCATGTCATGGCTTTTGACCTATCATTTCATCTCTTCACCCCCCCCCCCCCCCCCCTTCTCTCTCTCTAACACACAGATATCCTGCAGTATTACCTCACATGTAACGTGGGTCAGGTCAACCCCTTCCAACAGGTAACTATATCCGTTTAATTATTTGAGTCACATTTTCTTAAAGGATTAGTTCACTTAAAAATTCCAAAGCCCTGATATTTTATTCACCCCATCTTTCTTTCATTAAATTTGAGGAAAACATTAAATGATTTCTCCTCACCATTGACTTCCATTGCAACCAAAAAACATCTGTAATTTTCAAAAGAAAAACAAAGTATATTTTTTATATACATATTTGTGTGTGTGTGTGTGTGTGTATATATATATATATATATATATATATATATATATATATATATATATATATATATATATATATATATATATATATATATATATATATATATATATATATATATATATATATATATAAAATATACTTTATAACTTAAATTGCTCATCTTGCGCTCTTCTGCGCTCTTCAGCGCTCTTCAGCGCTCTTCACCCCTTTGAAATGTTGTTCATCAACATTTTTTATTCACTTTTGTAATATCTGTTTAGCTTTAACTTATTTTTTGTCACTTTTAATAATTGGTCAAATGTTATAATTTTTCACTTGATATTTATAATTTAATTGATTTCAGCTTTAATTCAGTTTACCTAAAATGATTTGAGATGCTGAACACTGATGCTTTGAGAGAGGTAACTCAATCCTGTGCATTTAATGTGAGGTGTTGAGGTGACCATTAATGTTGATGTTTCTGTAAAGAGTTTTATTTCATTGTGGAAAGGATGCTGCATGTAGTTGCCTGTGGAAACGATAGACAGCGAGAGATCTCACTGGTGTTTGGAGGACAGCCAACCTTCTCCCTTCTCACACTCCATTACATAGGAAGTGCCGCCCCCCTGCTTCGTTTGTCCCCGTACATTAGCATTCTTCTCGTTGCGAGTGGCTCGGTGGAAATGTGTGCTCTTTTGGCTTCCTGCCTTTCCCTTTAGTTAATGGAGTCTGTCTCAAAGTCTTTATTTGACTAATGCATGTGCATAATTCAAACAAATCACAGCTCTTAACTGATCATGATTGATGTATTATGTCAGTGACCGCTCCATTGTCTTGATGTCATTTAATTTGAATGAAGGGTAATGCCCATATGGAGATTGAACGCTGTACTTTGTCAGGTGATGCTTCTAAATGGACTTCTGCCAGTTTTCATGCAGCATATAGATGAGCTCTGCCTGATTCACATTTGAGACAGAAAATGATTCAAATGGATATTCATTTTAGGCTTAAAATGTCACCCAGGAACATCAAGAATACAGTAAAAAAACTGTATTATCTAAAATATTTAAATTACTGCTTAGTTATAATATACTAGTATTTTTTTATAATTATACTACTAACATTGCATTTATTGCTGTAATGGCAAAGCTGAATTTTCAGAATATTTTATTAAAACCATGATACATTAGATTAATAGGCAGTTCAAAAGAACATCATTTATTTGAAATGGTAAAGACATTGAAATCTTTTGTAACGTTATACAATACTTTCGATTTTGTTGTTGCTCAAAAGAAGCAGTCATTTCTATTACAGAGACCCAAGGTTTTAAATTGTGTATACAATGCCTGCTTACACTTTGTTTTGGTCAAATTCTAATCTTCTAAGGCAGTATAATTATGGAACAATGTCAGAACAGCGTTTGTGTGATTTTTTTTTTTTTTTTTTTTTTTTTTTTTTTTTTTTTTTTTCCTTCATACTTTCTGCTCAACTTCATGATAGCTGCTTGGACCTAGGGATGTCACGGTGAGAAAAGAGAAAGTGATGGAGCCAATTCAGTGGATGGGGATTATTAGGAGGCCATGATTGATATGGGCTAATGAAGGGAATTTGGCCAGAACACCGGGGTTACACCCCTAGGTGCCATGGGATTTGTATTTTTTCAATGGCCACAGAGAGGACCTCTTTTTAACGCCTCATCCAAAGAAAGATATTTGTTAATGACCAAATCCTCTGCCACTGTCTTGTCAGTCATCTCGTCTCACTCTGGTCACATAAGTGAAATTGGAACTGAATTAAATGTTTTTTATTTCTATAAAAAATATATAAAAAAAAGCAAAATGACGGTAGGGGCGGTGCTGTGTTGGGCATGTAATGCATTCGTGCATGGCCGCATGTAACACTGACTACCAAAACAAACCTGCTTTAAGCTTGTTCTAGCTTTTGTCTTTTGTCTTCAGAAGTTAGTTTCTAGTATGTTGCCCGTAAGTAACACTGTAACCAAAAGTCTCCTGTTCACTCTGTAAAAGAGTACATGTACTTTCACTACTTCTTTCTCAGCGAATGTCAGCACATTTTCCAGCCTATCATTGTAGAACTGTTGACTGACAAAGTTGACACACTAGCTATTTGCCATCTCAAATATTCATGTTTTCAAGACCTCTGCTCTTGGAATACTCTGTGACACACTTTAAAATGTCCTTAATGGCCAGGTGCAAGAGCCTGTAGTGACTTTTGCTGCTGTGTGTAAATGCACTGTTGCATTATGCATCTTCTGCTGCATTACTAACAGTGCAGTGTGCAGTGGGGAATGAACTCTGAGGAAATATTTCTACACTGGGCAGAAAAGTGGCAGTTGTACAACCCTGTCTAGCTCTTAACGCCTGTGTGTGCGTGTGCTTATATATATAGTATAAAAATTCCAGTTTTAAATGTGTTATATATATATATATATATATATATATATATATATATATATATATATATAATATATTATTATTATTATTATTATTTGTTCTTTTGTTTGTTTGTTTGTTTTTGTCAACAAGCAAAATTCCAGTTGCAGTAATTTTACAAAGGAAAGTCATACAGGTACATACATACAATTGGGTATATGAATGTACATATATAAATTTAAAAAATAAATAGTTTACACTCTTATTGACCAAAGGTGTAGGCGGAAGCGTATTATGCCTACCCTTAACTCCACACAATCAGCACTAATTGACATTAATTTAATATGATATTCCCAATGTATATTGGGAAGAACATGCATTATTATTATTAACACCATTATCATTATTAGCATTACCACTATTACATCACTGTCATCATTACCATCATCGCTACTACTACTATCATCATCACTATTTATTATATTTTTCATTACCAATCCTTTATAAAGCATTAATTCAGAAAAACAGAACAAAATATTTGTTTTCAAGAAAAAAATATAATTCTGAGATAATTAAGTCATTAATTCAGAAAAACAGAGTAGATTTTTTTTCTCAAGTGAATGCAATAAGCTTCCTTAGATATATAAGCTAAATATTTATATTTTCTTTCAGTTCATCAAAGAATCCTGAAAAACATGTATCATTATCGTCATTTACACAAAGTATTAATGAAACTGTTTTCAACATGAAATGTTTCTTGAGCAACAAATCAGCATATGAGTGATTTCTGAAGGATCATGTGACTGAGTGTGAATAAGTAATAATTTTGTTACTTTTAGTACATGAAAATAACCAGATTCCTATATTTTTCCCTCTCTGTGCTCTTGTTGTCAAAAAAATTTAGTGAACCTAAAAATGCAGAATGCAAATGTTGAGAACTATATTCAATTTAAAACAAGTTTATTTGAGGAGTAAAAGCTAATCTATAAGATTACATTTGCACAGATCATATAACTCATTTCTTTTCTTTTTTTTTGTCTTTTTGTAGAAGCTTTCAGGAAGTCACAAAGCACTGGTCGAAATGCAGGACGACGTATCAGAACTGCTTCGCTCTGCAGTCCGAGAATACCCCAAAACAAAGGTGAGCACTTGTATGTAGGTATCTACACGTGTGTGTGTGTATGTATGGCCCATTTCCCACAATCCATGATATACAAATGTCACAAAGCTGGCAGGTCCTTTATGTGTGCACGTTTGTGTTGTGTTCTTTCCCCCTGGGCCTCTCATTGTGCAGCATCTGTGTGTGTTCTGGCACAAAGTGAGGCTGACATTCTGTACATGTGAGAAATAAAGCCGCCCTCTCGCTCGAACACAAGCGTTTAGAGTAAAATGCTGAATCAATGGATATATTTCACCCTTAGAACCAGACAAAATCCGTTTACCACTGCAGCTTCATACAACTTAGACCTCACACAACCCTGAGCCTTTAAAAGAAAGAAAACAAGCCGCTCTTCTTTGACGTCCTTCTATGTGAATGTTTGACATGTGTTTGCTGCCATCATATGCTGGACTCATAAAAACTGAATAAATGAACTGAATTCTGAAATGTAGATATGTGTTATGCGTAATATATACACTACTGTTCAAAATTTGGGTTCAGTTTTATTCAGCAAGGAGACATTTGTAAAAGAGACATTTCTATTTTATTTTTTTACTTTTTTACTTTCTATTTATCGAAAATGTTAGTCAATGTTTTCAACAGTGATAATAATTAGAAATGTTTCTTAAGCAGCACATTAATAAGTTCATGTGACAATGAAGACTGGAGTTATGGTGCTGTTTTGTCATCACAGAAATAAATTGCATTTAAAAATATATTAAACATTAATTTTAATATTTCGCAATACTGTTATACCATATTTTGATTGAAAAAATAATGATCAGCAAGTTATTGAATGGTAGTGTATGTAATAATTATATCTGTTTAGATATTGCATTTAGATGAACCATAACTGTGTTCCTATTATTTTAGGGAAACCTTGAGCAAATTCAGAGGGGGTTGAACACCACTGAGGCTGGACTGCACCAGCTCACTGCACTAGTGGACTGCCGCAGTTTGCATATGGTAAGAAATGGTGTTTGTTGTTTTTTCAAAGTATTTGACCACTTTGCACATCTGGTTCCACTCTAATGCGAAGTAAAGCACAGCTTGCCACCATTTTCACTTTAACCTCAACCTGTGGGCTTCTGTTGACATGAAAAACCAGGGGCATGCAATCCACTCGCAAACAAACACTTGCATACACGTGTGTGTGTGTCTGTGTGTGTGTGTGTGTATATATCTTCTATCTGCTTTAAACCTCACCAGCACTTACTACTGCAGTCAAGAGACTGTCCTTTCTCCAAGATGGAGATGTAAGTATTCAGAGTTCCTCCTCAGGGCTGGAAGACAGAGGACTTCTGTGTGGGTGGTCCTGAAAATGCATCTCCTTCCCACGAGAAGAGAAAGTAACAGATAAAATATGGACTTTTTTTGGAAACGTATTATACATTATTAATGGTGTTTTCATACTGCGAAAGCAATAACATGCTTCCCAGTTGTCCAAGCCGTACATCTGCTCTATATGTGGGAGAGTTTGTGCTGGAGATGCAGAACAGCACCGGCAGTAATTACAAATAGAGCAATTTTGCAGTTAATAATGACTGTAATTTGGAGGAAGGAGACGCTGCCATGTTTCTCTGATAGCAGCATGTGTAGGTCTGGTTGCAGTTCGGTCAGCATTTATTATTAAAAATCTCTCTGAAGCATATGGTGCCATCTATGGCAAGAACTTCTCAGTTAGAGAGTCTAGCACTGGGGAGTTTTTTTTATACAGATTTTTTTAATCTCCGTTTTTATTATCCACAAACACAACACACAGGCTGGTTTCTGTATCCGTGCTGTTTCATGCGAGCAGTGCTAGATTTACTTGTACTAAATTGTAGTTCATCACTCATTCTAAATTCCAAGAGAAAAAATTTAGTTATAATCTATTACATTGCACATTTTATGTAGTATAATTGGACTACTTTAAGATTTAAATGGAATAATCTTGTACCATATTGATATAAAAATACACAGATAAAAATAATATATTTTTTTTATATACAGACGTATATATTCCATTCTTTGCTAACAATAATATGAAGTTCATTAAACATTACATTACATCAGGGTTTCCCAGACTGAGGTTTATGAAGGAATTGCTGTGATTGATTGTGCGTTTAATGCTGCCTCTATCTGTTTTCTCTGCAGGATTATGTGCAGGCATTGACTGGAGTGTGTTATGATGGACTGGAGGGTCTGATCTACCTGGTGCTGTTCTCATTCATCACAGCTCTCATGTTCACCTCTGTCATCTGCAGTGTGCCGCACACATGGCATGGCAAAAGGTGAGATCTGTATAAAAAAATGGTCCAAATAATGTTATAATGTATTGTAATCATCATGTTTATTTATAGTCAATAATCACTCTGTGTTGCTAAAGTTGCTAAAAGCCAGTGAATTTTCAAGTTGTTCATGATTTACTAGATAAAGATTATGGAAAAGATTTTTTTACAATTTCTATCTGATAAAATATTGTATAACTTGTCTCCCTGTCTACCTTAGTATACATACCATTTTTTAATAAGAGTATGCATCTGTTAGTGACCTTATACTGTATATTTCTGTAGTCATACCACTGCTTTAAAGCATTTTATAAGCATTATCTGGCTTGTGTTATGCTTCACAGTGAAAGGTGCAGTTTTGTTATTGGCATAAAACATTGTTCTTTTCCCATGCATACTTTTGGCATGACGCATTGATTCATTGGAACATCCAAAAGTGTGTAGTTAAATGCACTCAAGAGGATTAAACCAAAGATAAAACAACAGTGGAAATGGTTAGTGATATGTTTGTGTGTCCGTGGGCATTGTTGCGAAGACTGTGGTCAGATACCTCATGCCCCCATCACACTCTACAGTCAAGAGCTAAACGGAAACAGCTGCATCGTTCCTTCTCTTCCCCACTTTTTCCTTCCTTTCAAACGCTCTGTGTGGGAATCGCTCGCATCTTCCTCCCATAATTACATAAACTGTAATAATTCCCCGGCCTAGACCTATGCTGCTGCTCTGCTAGGACAGGCTTGCGTCAGGCAAACAGGATTACACTGGGAGAGATAGAAAGGACAAAGACGCCAGCTTAGGCACATTATGTAATTATCATCACACTCGTGAGTGTGCGTCTCATGGTACACAGCTATTCACACTACCTCTTCATTATAGATAATTAGCAGTTTGTGAATATGAGTTTAGGCAGCTGTGGCAGGCAGTGTAATGTTGAGGTAGAACTGTACGGAGTGTTGGAAAAAAGTTTGTGCATGCGTTTTTACACTCAAATACTTTTTGTTGACATTAAAAGTGCATATGTAATAGTGTTGAAGTAAAATATCCAAAAAACACTAGGCCAGTGTTATATATTTTGTTCAGTTGAGTGCTTACAATATCCCAAATGTTTCCAACTATTTGTAAATTGTGAGAAAATTGCGGGACATCTGAGGCAGTAGCCCGTCAATTGCCATATCTGCCTTACCCTCGATTTTATTTGGCAGAAGCCCTTTAGGCCGGGGACACACTGCAGGCGTGCCGTGTGCGTCTCGGCTGCGTGGCGTGTCCGTTTTTATTTCGGCTCCCATTTTAACCAGTTAGAGCTTGCACACTGCCTGCATGACACACGTGGAAAACGCATGCATGCTTCAAATAGAAGAGGAGCCTATTTTTCACGCAACACGCGAGCATGTTGGAAGTGTTTCCAGGCAAAATAGAATAGGAAAAGATGTTTATATGCCATTTTGACAAGAATACATATTAATAAATGACATTTTCATGTTTGAAAGTCTGTAGGTTAACATAAATGCAGAGATAGGTCTAATTGTAATAATAATCGATTTTGAAATATTAAACCAGAACGAAATATTCTGTAGCCTATTTTGCCGTCAATACCATAGATATGTATGATCAATAGGCTACTGCCGACGTTGTCTTTGCTGTATCAATAGGCAATATATATTTATATTTAACATGAAGTATAGGGCTTTCCTGTGCATTAATAGCAGCAGCGCCGCGTCAGACACGCTTCTGGTGTGCAAAGAGAGAGAAAACGCCTGGCAGATCGCCCCGCGGATGATACGCAACAGAAACGGCCAGCTCACACCACGCTTGCAGTGTGACTCCGGCCTTACACTTAGCAGTGTGAACAAGTGTCACGGTAGCCATTGAGTGAACGCACAGAGTAACATCATAACATGATTTTAAGCACACTTAAATGTGTCTAATATGATACTCATGACCGGAATAGCGGAAATAGCGCTGGCGACTGTTCCGTCGTCATAATAAAAGTCCCGCTGCTCGCAAGCCGCGTGTTGCTCAACAATCGCTCCAGCGGCCTTGCTCAGCTCTACAACAATCGGTCCTGCTATGCTTAATACATTATTGTATACTGTATATTGTATACATACATAATACATTAACGTTAATAAGCACATCCATGAACATGATGAGCTCAATCTTGGCATTATCAAACTACGCCTTTGTTTTGAATAGACGCCCTCTAGAAGACAGAAAAGTTACATTGTGCGCTTTTAATGGTGCACTCAGACATTTTGTTCCTGATTTAAAAAATGAAGTACTTTTCTTTTTTTTCTTTTTTTTTTATAATAATAAAAGCTTAAAATATGGTCAGTCACATTGTATTATTAATTTATTTATTTTGTATAGCACATCTCATACCCAATGGCAATTCAAAGTGTTTTACATAGAAATGAATTAAAATAGTGGTAACACATGAATGAGAAATAAGAATACCATGTGTAAGAATTAAAAAATAAAAAACAAGGAGAATCAAAACAGCTATAAAGACAATTAAAAAATAAACAATAAAATAAAATGGTCAAATACAAAATAGTGGTCTAAAATAAAAATGTCTTCAGTTTACAGTCTACATACATGTACCATCTTAATTAGAACACCTCTCATTCATTTCTTTCTTAATTCTTTCTTCTTTCTTAATTGATGTTCATAACATCAATTTCAATCACTACTCTGGGATTTTTACTCAAGAAGCTTTCTTGGTAAACCCATTTTCACTCATCATGCCTTTCAACAGATTTCTACATACTCAAACCTTTTTTGTCAAACTTGCTATTTACATCAAACCCAGTTTTTACTCCTCATATTTAACTCAAATGAACATATAATAAGAACAAAGTTAAACTAAAACAGTTATAAAAAGAATAAACAGACCTATTGAATATTAACAAAGAATAGTAAGATATTTGTAACAATGTTTATAACCAAGCAGATAAATCAATCATTTACTATCATAGTAGGAAAAAATACTATGGTAGTGAATAGTTGCTTGGTTACAAACATTCTTGCAAATATCTTCTTTTGTGTTCAGCAGAAGAAGAAAAAAACTCATACAGGTTTGGGACAAAATGAGAGTGAATAAATGATGATAGAATTTTCCTTTTTCGGTGAACTAATCCTTTAAGGCAAGTCATTTCCCTCTGGACATATATTAAAATGCCTCCCGGGCAGCTTTTTCAGTCATGGAAGTACAACTCTTATCTCTTTGTATGGGGAAACATAAAATTCTCCAAAGCTGTTCACCAAGCTTATGATGAAATGTGAAATCACCAACGAAATCTGTCAGCAACTTTCTCGTAAATTGTTTCTAAACGCTCAAATCATGACAACAACAAAAAAAACTGAATTTTCCAGACTGGTCCAGCCAATGTGCATGTGTATCTCAGGTCACTGACATTTTTATTTTATTTTTTTGGATGTTTCTTCGATTGGCTCTTTTACTTAGAAGGTGGGACTTTGCACTTTCTCCCATTCATAGTAATATGAGTGCATCGTCTTTTTTTAGGTCTATACATTTTTTTGATACTTCTTTCTGTATCTCAGTCGTTATGATGATGCAATGATGGGTGACTTCTCATATGCTGTAAATCCACCAGCACGTTACAAAAAAAATGCATATCGGGAGTTTACAGCAATATTCTAACTATTTTTCTATATTTATTTTAACTTTTTTTTTTAAATGTATGAAAATACATTTCTTCAGAAAAACAAACATCTGTCAAATGCATAAATGTAAATGAATTCATTTAAAATATTTTGTTTTTAACTTGTCTGTTCAGCTGTTTTTAACCATGCAATAAGCACTCAAATTTGCCATATATTAAAAATAAAAAAATCCACAGCAAAGAATTGTTGAGACTTGATACAGATGTTTTCATTACCCTAAATGAGAAAATCATGAGAATATAGCCTATTTCAAGAAAAGAAAAAAATGATAGATTAACCAGTATTTTAAAATATAGTTTTATCAGAAATCAAATTTGAGGGTTAAAGTCTTTTCTGATGCTAATCTGCTGCAAATAAATGGCACAAAAGTGGTAAACCGAAAAGCTCATTACACAGTTTTCATGTTTTTCTTTCTGCATAGAAAGAGATTTTTTTTGTCATTAAACTATACTGAAAACTCTGACTTGATGTGAACAAGTCTTCATGTTGTGCACTAGATCATCTCTGATAAATGCACCTTTGTAGACAAAAATGCAACCACACTTTATGGCAAGTTGTGGTAATGCCTAGTTTTAGCTACACTAGAACAGAAGCTAAACTATTGTACATTGAATAGTGATACATAAAGTCCCTCTCTTTATACAGCTCTGGAAAATTTGAGACCACTTTACATTGACAAATCAATGTTAAGTGGTCTCTTAAATTTTTCCATAGCTGTATATATTTCTTTTGTAAACAGAGTTCATCAAACTCAACTCTTTATTGTTCAACATTCACCAATGACCAGCAGGGGACGTCCCTTATCTGTATATGTATAGTGTCACACTGTTTTACAGCCCTGGCGGTAGTGTTTACCTTCCTCTGGTTACCATCAGCTTTTTCATTATTCTCTATTAAGCTATAGCACTATAGATGCGTCACCTTCTGTTCCTGATCATGTCCAATCCGATCATCGATCAGCAGGCACAGGAGAACAAACTGTTAGTGGTCTGTTAAGTGTAATGAAGTCAATGATGCAGGTATTTGTGTGATTCCGAGCTTTCCCTCATATGATTTGTCCTCCCACTGAAAAATAAATGGAGAAGAGCGGATTACACACTGTGGCTGAAACAAACCAGACTAATTGGGATGGCAGACGCACGCATGTGCTCTTCCTGTTTGCCATCAGAGACACAGCTGAGATCGCCCTCTGCTGTTCATACCACAGTGTGATGCTTTGATAGTCAAGATCAGATAGAATTTATTAATGCACAGTTGGACATATTGCGCAACATTTGAATAGGATTAATCATTTCTTCCCTATTCTTAGTGTATTCTCCATTTCTCAAATTTGTGTTGTTGTTTGCCTTGAGGGCTCCCATCTGAGTTTTTACTGCTTGTCTGCTATCTTGCTGTATGTAACACTGCTAACTGGCACTTTTACTCACCGTCAATTCGCACTCCCACAGCGATCATGACTCGCACTTTCAGTGAGGCAACATCATAGCAATTCACAACTTGCGTGACATTGGGCTGTGTTGAAAGACTATAATAATAATGATGATATAGGAAAGGATCTGTCAGTTTGAATATAAAAGCAGTTGATGCAAGGCTTGTTCCAGCTAATGTATTTGTATGTTGTGTGTGTTTGTGCGAACAGGCCTGATGAGGACAGTGAGGAGGAGTCCATGGCTCATGGAGGCAGACAGAATCATGACAACCTGTACCGAGTGCACATGCCCAGCCTTTACAGCTGCGGCAGCAGCTACGGCAGTGAGACCAGCATCCCCGCAGGAGCGCACACTGTCAGCAACGCTCCTGTTACTGAGTACATGTGAGTTACTCACAACAACCCATACACAGTCTTTAGTGCTTCTCACTATATCCCACATTTCTACACTTTCTGATTCTTCCATGGGCCACCATTCATGTATATGTGGGGACAAATAGTTATTTAAGCAAAACAATGAGTCATAAAATACCAAAAATATATATTTTTTTAAAATGGAAAAAATATTTTATGTTGGATAATAAAACAACATAATGATGATACTTATTATTAATAATAATACAAGTAATAGTGATGATATGAATTATTATTATTAATTATTGTTATGTATTTTTGTTATGGTAATATAGTAGTTGTAAAATAATAACATTGTATAAAAGTAATGCTATTGTTATTATACTGCTATGCTTTCTACCTTATTGTTGTTGCTGTTGTTGTTATAGTAATATAGTCTATTATGTAGTATAATTGATGATAATATTATTAATAATAATAATAATAATAATAATTTATTGTAATGTGATGATAACAACAACAATAATTAAAACAATATAGTTTTACTTATAGTATAATTTATTATTATTATAAATAGTATTATTGGTCATAGTAGTATTTGTATAAAAAATTCTGATTTATAATAAGTATTATGTTTATAAAAACATTATTTAAAAAAATAATGTTATTGTTAAAGGGATAGTTCACCTAAAACAAAAAATTAAAAACTCCAGTAAGCGACTTGGGCTCGAGTCGCACTTAAGTCACAAAACAAAAGGACTTGGAACTTGACTTGGGTTTGTTAACAGCTGACTCAAGACTCAAGTTATCCTAGGTGTATATCTCAGATTAATACAATCGGAGTTATATAAAAAATGTTCTGGCTAAAGGCTACAACATACTCCGCAAGAACAGAAAACAGTTCTCGCTCCCAGGGCTGGCTGCATAACAAAATTACGTGATTTTGTTCTCGCAGCCCTGTTTTGGGAGTTCTCGCAGCTTGTTTTCAACACATCGCCCGAGCAGAACTTTTTTTCCTTGCGGGTGTCCAACAACTTTTGTCTGATTGGTCAGAATTTTTTGCGGAGAAAGTGGGCGGGGTTAATGCGGAGAAACGGATTTGTTTGGCACCTGCTTTTAAATCATGGAGTCAATTTCACTTTTGGGTGAACGATCCCTTTAAGACAGTTATGATGCAAATTGTTTTTATTGTCTTAATATAAATCATTATTGTCAAAAATCTGATACAAAACAGCAAATTAGTTCTACCTATTGGTTAGCAGACTCTGAAACAAACGTAATCAGTATTCATCCTAAAAAAAGCTGATGAGTTGGCTGATGTTAAGTGTTCTGGTACCATCCCATTCATACTGCCTCAGACTGTTCCATATGTGCTGTGTCTTGAACTGAGGATGAGAGATCCTCTGAGAGAACTTCAAACCTGCTGGTTGAAACAGCTGCTTCACTCAAGCTTTGTATCTCTCAGAGGAAACAGACTGCTGTAAGAGAGATGGTGTAGCAGGGGCTCAGAGAGGGATTTAGGGTATCTGCCATAATGTTACATGTGGGGAGAAAATGGCTAAAACCGCAAGACAAGCAATACTGTTCAGAAAGAGCGAAAATGCTATGTAATGTATAAAACCACCTTGTTTTCAATCAAGTGATATGATGCATTTCTATTAAAAGTGACATTCCCCAACACGTATACATTACCGTAAAGGGAGGTCATTCAGGATGCATTTATCAAAAGTGAGTGTAAATACATTTATAATGTTACAAAAAGATTTATGTTCCAAATAAATGCTGTTCTTTTGTACTTTCAAAAATCAAACGATCCTAAAAATGTATATATATTAAGAAAATATATTAAGCATAAGTATCACACAAATTTGTTGACAAGAAAGAACCAAACAATTTTAAAATATTGAAATAGAATTTTTTTTAACTTGTAATAATATTTCACAAATATAACGGTTACTATTTTTTATCAAATCAATTCGGCCTTGTTAAGCAAAAGAGATTTTAAAAAAAAAGAAGAAGAAAAAAGAACAACTTTTGAAGTGTAGTGTAATTAAACAAGTACAGTATGTTTGAAATATATTTGTAACATTAATGCAGGGGTGTTTTGGATCTTTGTAAAGTGTATGCGTCTCATTTCCAGGACCCAGAATGCAAACTTCCAGAACCCTCGCTGTGAGAACACTCCTCTGATCGGGAGAGAATCTCCTCCTCCATCTGTAAGTATTTGCACTTGTCCTCAGTGAATGATGACCCACATGCACACAGACACACAAACAAATCACAGAGTCATTTTGACAGCCTGAAAACTTAAATATTCACCATAAATAGCTTATTCTTAAGGTTTGCCTGTGTAAATCAGTGCTCTTCCCCATTCATTTCATCACTGTACGCAGCAAGTCATTACTGCTGTTTTGCCGCATTGATTTTTTTTCATGAGTGATGAAAAGAGAGGAGAGAGTTTTTGAGCCAGCTGCCCACTTACCAACTCGAAACACTTCGATAATGGAAGCGATATGTCAGCGCGGTCACCGGTTGTTGGTGAAATCATGCGGTTATATTTCGGCATTTACAGAAAAGGGGTGATCGATTAAATGAGTGCCCCCGACATTTCACATAGACCTTTCGTGTATTTTAGCACCTTACTTTGGCAGCCGATCAATGTGAAGCTTCCAAAGTAAGAACTGGAGCACAATGCAAATGTAGGAAAGCACCATGCACAGCACTCTGCCTGGACAGTTTCATTCTTGTCTGAAACAATTCGGCAAAAAAAAGCAGCAGACGCCAGGGAATTGATTTGGTGGCACTGTTAGTGTTCACTCACTGATAGACACTAAGAATGTGAGCGCGTAATGTCGAGTAATTGTTTTGCACCACCTGGTTGACTCATAATAAATTGATTTTCCTTTGTGCCCAAAATTCAGTTTTTGAGCAGGTGAAAAGGAATAAATGCCTGCTCACATTTAGTGTAGAACTACAATAACCATCATGTTCAGACAGCGCACACAACGCCTCTACTTTACTCATGATTATTCTCAACATGGGGATGGGAGGAGAGCGGTCAGTCAATACATTGGAGAACGAAGTTACTTGCATTACTTATTTGAAAATGACAGATGTTTTATTGTGCATTTTAAAGTAATGCATTACTTTACTAGTTACTTGAAAAAGTAATCTGTTTCAGTAATCAGTAATCCAAGCGCTGTCCAGTTATGAGAATATTTTGATTACTTTTTACTATTGTTCCGCCAATTTTCATGTGCGAAAACCAGTCATTTTAATAGAAATCCTCATGAATTTTGGGGGCGAAAGATTTCCCTATGCACATTTTGCAACAGATTGAAGTTGTTGACAGATTTGCAATGTTGGCAAACAGAACACTATTCACTCTGCAAAACAGAACACTATTCAATATAGACAATGATAGAATTTTGTGTGTAACAATGACTCGCTGAAATTTTACTAACGAGAACCTGCAAATAAAAGTTTGTTTATATTAGAGTCATGCATCCCACTGGATGAAAATCCACTTTTATTAGAAACTCGATTTGCATATTAGACTGCTATTAGTTTGCTTATCAGATTAGTGTCTATTATAAAAATAGATATCACTTCTGGGTGTGTGCCAATGTTTTTTTGTTGTTGTTGTTGTTTTTCACTAACAGTTATTGCTCCTTTTAACATTTTACAAATAAAATATACATTTCTTTTGCATATGTTACTCACATTGAAGTGTACTGGTAGTGTAGACGAGCTACAGATTATCTGGATTAATTCCACTCACACCATGTACCTGTGTCCCCTCACACCTTTGTGTCTGGTCTTGTGTCCTCTAGACCCTTCGTGTTGGTTTGTGTGTGTTGGGAAGTTCGTGTGTTGTGTGTTTCTTGAGCTGGAGATGGAGTCAGTGGTGTCTATCTGCTCTACACTTTCTTGTCGTTTTCTTTTCTGCAAATCCACACAGTTGTATTTGACATCCACGGACAGTAACAGCCGTCACAGCTGGCAGTTAAAGCCATCGGAGAGTTCCCGCTCGTTTTGGTAACAGCCTCAGCTATTCCAACAGGTACTCAAATGCCCCACTCCTACTTATTGGCCCACCTCCCTCCCTACGATGACAAAAAAACAACATCGTGATTCCTCCCCGAACCACCTTCACCCTGACCCAAGCAAGATGCCCTAGTCCCTGGTGTTTTTGTCTTGTCCTGGTCTTGTCATCTGTGAGGCAGCATGTTCTCCCTCCACCAGTATTACCTCTTTACGTATCTGACATGGAATCCAATTTCAAAGAACACAGAGAGGGATAAATGCATTAACCCAGACATTAAGGGAGAGAGCAGCTTTTTAATTTAGTTTAGCTAATGATTGGCATCCTAAAGGTGCATTCACACTGAGCGTTATTAAATTGTTGGCGGTCACCGAGCCACAGTGCTAATAGTTTGTAGTCTCGTTTGAATAAATCTGAGCTCTGTCTGCTTCATTATTGTCCCTGGCAGTCATTTTGCTAGATATCAGCACTGTTTAAAGTCAGCATGAAATGGAAATTGCAATGGTCTTTTCCATATTGTGACATATCAGAGTAAAGAGGCTTTCTGAACAAGAAAAACTGTAGGACGGGATTTGATCTTGTTTGGATGGTTGTGGTTTGCTATTGGTCGATCTCATGTAAGTGACAGGTTGTCCCGCCCTTACGCTTGTAAACATGTCATCAGAAAAGAGAGAAAATCTTGCTGCTAGGCCAAGTTAGTTTGAATAAATTTTACGAGGGAGCTTTCATTTAAAAAATATGTGCAGACATAAATCATTTACAGCAGGTACTGTAATAATCGGTAAAATGCCATTCATACCTCAGATTTGAAAAAAGACTCACATAGGGGAAAGTGGAAAACAGGCGAGACGACAACCAATAGAAAACAGATCTACACTTCAGTATTACAGAGTAATGATTATTCAATTCAATATATAATAATTTTACTTACCACAAACTCCTAAGCATCTAATCATTTGATATTACTAACAACTGTTATCAAACCAATCAAATAGATTTGATAAGAAATCAACAAAAAAGCATTTGAACTTTCCAGAGATATTGGTCTGTAACACGACTGATGACTTATCGCTTTGTCATTGCAAATCTCTTTCAGTGTGAATGCCCGTTAAGTGTTGTGAACGAAAGTAACTTCCTGTAGCTTGATATATTGCAACGGTAGGCATGTCATGCTTTGTGTAGCAGTTATCCCTTCATATTTGATTAGTAAATATTACGTATCCCCATTAGGGATGCATTAATACTGGTATCAATGTCAACCTCATGTCGTGTTTAAATTGAAGTTTTGACTTAGAGCTCACAGCTCCAGTCACTGCGCTGTTGATGATCAGTGCACATAACAGATTGGACAGGCTTTTCGTTCACTGAGAGACAAACGTGACTGAGCGCGGTGGTTTCCAACTGAGAGAATATTTTGATAACTCTATAGTAAACTCTGTATTAAGATTAAACAAAGCACTTTGCAAATGTTATTGGCAGACAGAGTACATTCATGCCCAATTTAACGACTTCAGGGAGAATTAAGTTATCTTAAGGGATCCAAAAGAGGATACTTAGATTAGTATTGTCATTTTACAACTAGAACTATATAAATCTCTTATTTTCTGTTTCAGAAATGTCTTTCAATTTATAAAAAATACTAACTGCACTCAATAATATTGCATCTACAAGGCTGTCTAAATGATTCTAGGTGTGCTGTGGCAGTTTTATTTTTTTATTTGTGTGTGTGTGCACGCGCGCATGTTTTTGTGACATATGAGGACACAAATGTGTAATGACATGGGTATGACACAGGTATTACAAGGAGAGGGTGAAATATGAGGACATTGGCCATGTCCCCACTTTTCAAAATGCTTATAAATCATACAGGATGAGTTTTTTTTTATAAAGTAAAAACGCAGAATGTTTCCTGTGATGGATAGGTTTAGGGGCAGGGGCAGTGTAAGGGAATAGAAAATACGGTTTGTACGGTAGAAAAAATCATTACACCTATGGAATGTCCCCATATGTCACAAAAACAATCTGTGTGCGTGTGTGCGTGTGCGTGCGTGCGTGCGTGCGTGCGTGCGTGCGTGCGTGCGTGCGTGCGTGTGTGTGTGTGTGTGTGTGTGTGCTTTTTCGTGACATATCAGGACACAAATGTGTGTAATCACATGGGTATGACACATGTATTACAGAAGAGGGTGACTTATGAGGACATTTCCCCATGTCCCCACTTTTCAAAATGCTTAAAACCATACAGGATGAGTTTTTTTAGAAAGTTAAAACGCAGAATGTTTCCTGTGATGGGTAGGTTTAGGGGTAGGGGGATAGAAAATACAGATTGTACGGTATAAAAACCAATACGCCTATGGAATATGTCCCCACCATTCACAAAAACGTGTGTGTATATATTTATATAAGATGCATAGAAGCACTTTACACCTGTTATGAACATCAGCCATGGGGGATTTACTCAAAAGTCATTGTCCCAAATCAAGGATATCAAATCTTTCAAGGTACTACTCTGGTTGAAAATGGCAGTCCAATCATAACTTTTGGAACGCATGGATTATACATTATAATTGTACAATATATTGTACTGGGACCCTTTTTGTTATAAGCGGATGTTACAGACTTTTTATAGTTTGTTGGCATCAATATTGGTTTGCTAATGCCTTTTTTTTACATTTAGATCACCAATTAATCTTTAAAATAACTAATAATTCAATAACACTGAACCCTCAGTGCTACCCTTTAGCTACTCTCAGAATGAAAATCCATTTTTCATTCTGCACATCATGATTTTAGTGTAAGTATTATTTTAGTATAATTTAATATCATTAAATCCCTAATAAAAATGCATGAAATTCAACACCGTCCTATGTGTATTAATACCAGGTGTAAACAGCATCTTGGAGCTACTGTGTCATGTGGCATGTTCACATGTTCTTGCACTATGTTCTTTGTTTAAAAGCCAAATCAGGTCTGAAATCTATATGACTTTGACTGTCTTTTTCTCTCAATGTTTGTCTCCCTCCAGTACACATCCAGCATGAGGGCGAAGTACCTGGCGAACGCCCGACCCGACCCCAACAGCAGCTCTGCAGCAAACTAGAGGAACACTCGTCTCCTTTCCCTTCAGTTTAAAGCTACCCCTCATCCACGTCTTGTTACTAAAGCCCAGACAATTTTCTCCCCAGGCCTACCCATTTAGCCATGTTGATCTCTGATGCGTGCTCTCAACCCAAATGATAAAGGACGTCCTTGCATCATGTAAATACTGCTGTCAGAGGAATGTTCCAGAGGCCTTGTGTGCTGTTTCCAGTTGGCCGGTTCAGTTCAGGCAGCTAGTTCAGCGTGGCGGCAGTAGAGGTTTACTCTCAGCCCTGAGTGTTTGTGTGTTGTGTGTGTGTGAGAGCGTCTGTAATGGGTATGAACTGAATTACGCACAGATGCATTGAGTGAAATGTATGTTTCTGTGGATCCATGCTGCCCTTGCTAAATTGTGGTGCTCTTGCCAGAGGTTCAGAAAGGTCTAGAACTGAAGAACTGGACAGGGTTTAATGCCCATAACCCTACATTCCTGTGTGGCCTCTTTCCTCTGGTCATTTGAAGTAATGTGACCTCCATTTACAGCCACGTCGAACTCTACAGTTTACATCAGTGGCATCTACTGTAATAGCTGAACCAATCTAATCTTAATAGAGTGAGAATCTCTTGAGCATTGATCATTTCTCTAGAGCTCAGTGATTGGGTTCCTCTTGTTTTGAATTAGTTGTTAATTTGACAAAGTGAGACGATAGCTATTTTAAGGAAAAGGTGCGCGAAATCAGGCCAGAAACATGCTCTACGCTAGTACAGATATGCAGACATGGTCACCTAGTTAGTTTGTTTAAAATTTGTTGGTGTATTGCGCTAACCTTTATACACAAAAGGGTGGAAATTAATTTTTAGTTGTCAAGTGTACGTCGGTTGCAGTGCATTATGGGATTGGATGAGTGCACTTGATAATGTTCAAATGGTACACTATGTAAGGCTATAGAGGGTGATTTCAGACACAGCCTAGTTTCTCTTCAAAACGTTGCTTTGTCATGACGGTAATGGCCCTAAAAGATAAAAATTTGAAATTAGATAAAAACTAATCCACGATTTAGCTAACTTTAGTTGCATTGCTAATTGTACTATGACGCATAAGTATGACTTTAGCATAGCTAGCTTTTGCTTTTCTGTACTTGTGTATAGTATGTTTCCGGCTTAAATCTGTAGCATACGCTGACTGTGAGGAGAAGGGCTTCTTTCATCTCATTTAATGGCTTGAGTTTTTGGTGAGAAGTTACGGTTTGTAGATGCTATGAAGCTATTGAAATCCTTGTTAGGTTTTTTTCAATACACATGAACTGCATTAAACAAACTACTCTTTTAACTGGGCTATATCCACTGCCATTGCTGGAAAACCTGAAAAAAAACAGAGCCAGACAAACTAGCCTAACAAAGAGGAAATTGAGAAAACAGTCTTTAGATTGTTGACCAAACCCTGATGATCTGGATTTTGACCAAAACGCTGATGATCTGGACAACCTCAAACTACGTTTGCCTCCAAGTTCTTTCAGCTCCTTTCAATCTGAATTCAGCAAAAATCTTAAATTGCTTTGTCTGATGCTGGGGACCTTATCTGAACATTACATTTGTCCTATTACTGTACAAACATGGAGACACTGGGACCAGCTCAGATGATTTATCGTCGCTTGAGGCAAGAGGCTGGGAGGAGTTCATTATACTGTACACAATGTCACATTTGAACCTTCATTTTGCTGATCAGTTGAGTCCTCAGGGAAGGGGACACCAATATGGCAGGAAGTGAAGTCATTAGTGTCCGGTCTTGTTTTTTGTGTGTTTTTTTTAAAGAAACAGAAGAATGGGCTCAAGCCTCTGTAACTTGTGCTGTAATTCAGTGTGACTTTCAAAAGCCCACAATTTCCTGGGTTTGTTGCTTCTCTACCACAAATTGCTTTCATTCCCAGATTTGAGAGGAAACTTGCCATCCCTGAAGAGGACATAAAAGTGATGCGCTGTCAAACTGAATATTTTCCCCTTGATGTGAGCACAGACACACAGGAGACGAGGCCAATAGTTGGCAGGGTGAACTTCGTTTCTCCTCAAAAGACCTCTCTCTGATCTAATGGACTAAGTCTAGTATGAGCTTGTCCCCATTCTGGACCTCCAATAAGGGTGCCAATCTTCTCATACCATAGACATCACCTGTCTCACCTTCACACACACCTCAGATCCACCTCCATACTGCCAACGTCTGAGTTTCAGGACACCTAATCCATGCTCTGTCCTTACCACATATTCAGGGCTCAACAATGTGAAGTTTTTATTAGTCCTAATATCTTCACTTGCTCTACAAAAAAAACTAATGTATTCTGCACATAAAGAGAATGAGGATATGTGTGTGCGTATTCAATTTCTTTCATTAAAATATATTTACATTTTTAAAAGGTTTTATTTTATCTCAGTAAAAAGCTCTACATTCATAATGATGAAGGTTCACAAGTGAAGTGTCATACTGACACCGGTCAAATAGATCATTCTTATTGTTGAGCTCTGTTTTTCCATCTCATAAAAAGTTGTGTGGGCACTGCATGCGTGCATGCTTTGTAAATGCGGACGTGGGACTTAAAACAAATGCCAATGTGACAAAGTTGCTCAGAGACTTTCAGACTTTTGTGAAAACAAGCGAGAACTTCATAGTGAAGATAATACAAGGGATGTATACAGTTATAAACAAACAGTTATTCAGCTCATTGTTTGACCATGCAAGGTTTTTTTTTTTTTTTTTTTTTTTTTTTTGCTTTTTTTCTCAAAGCATGGTCATATAAATGTGGAGTAGAACCATGTTGTGTGCTACTGACGCTTGCATTGGTTTCTATTTTTATTTTTATTTTATCAATGAAGTCTTTGTTCTAGACTGTGCCAATAACAAACTGCTTTGTACCTTCTTTGAATGCTAAATGTTTTTCATCCTTGAAGTGGACTTTTTCTCTCATGAGCTCTTTGTGGCCTGAGCAACCAAATGAGACACCTGTGAACATGAGCCTGACGTTGTGGGAGTATTTTTATTCTTCTCTGTAAATGACCACGTTTGTGACGCGATCTCTGTTTTTGTCATCATTTACTCCTTGGTAATGTCAAACAGCAAACATGATGTATACAGTACATTAAAACAATAATTGCAAGAAATTAAGGACATGAAATTGTCATAGTAGGCCAACAAACAGATAATCTTTACTTCATCTTTTTATTTGAAATTCTTAGTCTGGCATATATTTTAGACATATTAGCAAGCACAATTATTTTTTTTTTTTTTTGTCTCTTTCATGCAAATAAATGATTTGGTCTTTTATCAAGATGTTTTTTATATGACTGTAGGATGACCTTTTTGAGTTACTAAAATATTGTAAATGTTTTATTGAGCTTGAACTTTCAGATTAAACCTAACATTAACAGATACATGTGTCTGTTTAACTATTAGCTTATTGCAGCAGAACTGTCGTTTGAAACAATGATATGCTAAATTATTATGGTGATTCTGATTAATCCAAGATCATGAGAAGTGTGTAAAATAATTTAATTCTTGAATCATCTTTAATTTACTTGTCATGCTTTATTAATGCTGTAACAAGGCTTTATCAGTTATAACACTCCACGGATGTTGTCTTCACGAAAGCTGACTCGGTTCTAGCTGATAAACGCAGGGGGGCAGCATCGTGTCATTCAATGGAAAGTATGCCTGCATTACGGACAGGTTCGGAAGGGAATGCAGCTTACTTGCTGTGTATAGCCTAAGGTTACCCTATATATTAAAATAAACCGTAAGTAAAACAGTTTATTATTCCAATAACATTTTAAACGCTTCTATGTTGTTGTCACCTGACATCATCGCGTATGTTTACTTTCACTGCGAGTTTATTTTCACGATGCATTACTGTTAATAATTTTTTGGGGGGGCTTTTAATTTGTAAACCCTGATTCAGATTGTGATTCTATATTGAGTCTAGCCTGGATGCCAGCCGAATTTAGCCCCGCCCACTATTCGTTTTTAGGTCATATTCTGACTAGTATGGCCACGTCAGGCTATATTGAGTCTGTATGTGTAGAAAATTACACAAAAGAATCTGCATTGCACTTATTGGGTATTGGGTAATCTAGTCTAGGCCTACATGTAGGTTAATTATTACAACATTTTTCATGTGCCTGCCTTTAGTGTTTGATTAGTTACGCGCTCCATCATCTAACCAAAATTTTCTACAGCTTCACTGTTGTTTACTTCTCTGAGTGTGCGAATGTTTGGAGCTTGATGTGTTTTGTTTTAAAATGTTGCCTGAGGATTTGCACTGGATGCTGGATGATGCTGTGGGAGCTGAAAGGAAAATAGAAATCACAGTGTTGTGTTTATGACCTCAGTGATGTGAAATCAGTCGTGGGGGTCAGTGTCACAGGACAGGACAAACACCCACCATAGTGGCTTTCCTGTCAGCCGCCAGGCAGCTGCTGCCTCATGGGCCTGTGTGTGGAGGGGAAGAGGGTGGACTTCTGGGAAAACAAAGCACATAAAGGGATCTCCACACAGAGCACACCCTGCTTGTCTCCTTCCATTGTCCATAAAAATGTAAAGCGTATTTTGAGAGAGCGAGCTAGACACAGTCACAAACTCAAAATGTGATCAGGCATCAAAGAAAACAATTAGCTTACCAATCCACAGAAATGAAATGCTTGCGTACGTGTTACGGGAACCATTTTTCCAATAAAACAAAATGGAACCATTTTATTCCATAACTGGGATCGCAAATGGGATTCTGTGGAGCCTAATTGTGTTATGCTGGAAATCGAGTTTGGCTCCTATTGTTGAGCTGCAGGAATGCATTGCGAATGCAGTGGAGTGGTTAAGTAAATGGAAATGCATGGTGAAGCCAGGCTCCTGAGAAATACCCCCCACAACAAATTTGCTTTTATTAGACAGGGCTTAATGCCAGCACATTTAGTGTGGCTTCTTCTCGCTCCACAGTTGAGCCACTTCTGTTTTTTTTTATTTGCTGACATGTCTATGTGTCTGATCATAGGTGATGTATCTTCAGGGGTTTTATCATCTGCTTGAAAATGATTTGTTTATCAGTAAACTTTTGAGGGTTTTCCTAACAGATGTACATTTTATTATGATGTCAATGTGGGAGGAGATGGGGAGGCTCCACTGTTACTCGAAATTAAGAACAGAATCAAGGGCATTTAACATTTTAACTTCAGCCTGCAACACATACTAAAATAAAATGTTAGACAACACACTATACTTATTTTTAAAATTATGTTGCATTAGTAAATAACTGAAATAAGGAGAAATAAAGAAATTACTAGAACAAAATAAACTAAGATAAGACAAAGTAAAATATTAATAAATATATAAATAATGATAAAATAGTATTGAATGCATCACATAGAACAGTGTGTTGGGGGTTTGTTGAGTTTTAAAAACAATGTTACAGAAATTATTAGTGAATGCATTAACTACTCTTAACAAATGAGATCTTATTGAAAAGTGTTAGCTAAAAATGTTTTCTGATAGCAAAATTCAATTCAGCCCATGTAAGAAAGAATGTAACGGCTAACAACAGCAACCAAGGAGACGGAGCTTAACGAAAGGCCAATTGAGTTGCATGTAGTGTGTAAATGCCTTTACACTCCATCTTGATGGAGAAGGTTTTGAGTCATGGTGACAGGGCAGGTTCCTCAGAGCTATACAGAGGGGCAGCTGTCTTGAGGGGGTCATTCCTCACACCCCACTGGCTCTTTGTAACATCATTCTCCACCCGCAGGGAGGAGCAGGCCCCTCTAAAAAGACTCGATCCTGTTGTCCTCTCTCCTTTATTTAAGAGCAGTGCTGAGAAGCAGGCATTCCTCCAGTGCTGGCTTTGATTGTCAGTTAACCTCTCTTAAACTCCACCCATCGGTCTTCTATAATACTTACGCCATTCAGAAACATCTAAGGTTGCTTATTCTGAGCAATCCTTACGCCCTTTTCTTACCCATTTTGTTAGCTTTTTCCCCCTCACTGTCTCGATTTATATACCTCCGTGTTCTTTCCCTCCACAGCACAGGGACAAGGGAAAGTTAACAAGGTATAACCCACATTAGTGCACCACGTTGCCTCTGAATACCTCAAGAATGAACAACTGCAGGAAAACCGGCTCCAAACCAAAACAGCATTGTGCTTAAGGGCAGGAGAGTCGAGCTCTCTAGTTAAAGTGAACATGATTCATTTCTTTCAGAGGGTCGATTCTGTTGTGTCCGTTGAAGATGAAATGTCAAAACTGAAACCTTGAGAAGGGAAGCAGTTGGGGTTTTACTCATAACAGTTCGTTATTGCACCTTTGGAGGATGTTAAAGGGATAGCTCACCCAAAAATAAAAATGTTGTCGTCCCTTACTCACTCTCAAGTTGTTTCAAACCTATGAGTTTCTTTCTTCTGCTGAACACAAAAAGAAGATACTTTAAAGAACGTTGGTAAGCAGACAGTTGACAGTAGCCATTGACTTCCATAGTAGAAAACTTATATATACTTAAAACTATATATATATATATATATATATATATATATATATATATATATATATATATATATATATATATATATATATATATATATATATATATATATATATATATATTATGGAAGACAATGGAGTCCTCCGTCAACTGTTTGATTACCAAAATATCTTCTTTCGACAACTTGAGGGTGAGTAGTACAATCCAGATTACTCCCTAACTATCAAGTGAGGCTCTTTGGCTCATCTTAGAGTGAATAAATGTGCTTATCAGTTAATAGCACCACCCTGTTCTGCCCTGAGAGCAATCTTTAAGTTTAACTGATTTTCTGCTGATTTGCATCCTGCTTTGCATCAAAGAATCACCAAAAGATCACTTTCCCCAATGTAGTTTGTATACTCATCCCATCTTTGGGAGAACCAGGTTTTCATGTCAATGGGTGACCCTCATACCTCATGATTTTAGTAAGATTATTCAGTGTATTTTTAGAAGTGTTTGTTGGCTTATTTCTTTGTGAAAATGCTACATTATTAGGTTACTGACTATGATTTTCTTTTCAAAAAATTTCAAGTAAAAGTTTAAATAATGCAGCTTCCTCATCAATAACCAATTTAAAACCATACAGAATAAAATGTACTTAGACGATGTGTGAAGTAAAACGTATTGGCTCTTGTATATACGTGGAAAAAAAAAAGATATGTCCCACCCAAACTTTGTTTCAATTGGAAATAGTGAAATGTTAATGTATGCAGATGTATGCCAGACAAGGATGAAAAAAAGTTAAAAGGGCCCAAAGAAAGATCATATTTTCCAGAATGAGCCACTGGAAAGATCTGCTTGTAGCTAGGCTAGCAATATGCAGATGGAAGAGAGAATGAGATCACACAAAAGACTTAGCCTTGCTATTGGCAGAACATTGTCTCCTGGCGTTTTGTTTCAAATGCTAGTTTCTAAACTGGAACAAATCCTTAAAATATTTTGTTGTCATTCAGGTGAGAGTTCATCTTGGCAGCTATGCCAAGGAAGTTTAGACAAATGAACTGCTGAATGAATTAATGTTCAACACCCAGGAGACATCTCTCAGCATGTTTGATAACCCTCCATGAGAATTTCAGAAACATACATTTTTGCTCTGTGAGGTAAAGCCTCTATGGCAGAGGATATCTGATTGCTGGATTAGGAGATTGTCACTGAGTTCATTGGAGCACATGTTCATAGGGATTACAGATCCAGCCAGTGGCTGGGAGGCCCAGAGAACTGGTGTGGTGTGCAGGCGCCTGCTCGCTGCCTGCATAATTATATCCTCAGAGAACCATTAAGAGATCATGTGTGAACAGGACCTTTTAAAAAAACACCAGTGAATCGGTTCTGGCAATTTACCGGTATGAGTTGGAATATTACCTGTAAATTACTGGTATGATGCTGTGTGTGAACTAGGAATGAAGATTACTATTAATGGTATTATGTTATTAAAGGAACTGTATGTAAGAAATATATTTCAAGTCACTGTAAAATGGCCCTGATATGTCACTAAACATTGAAAAAATAATGTTAAAGGGTTAGTTTACCCAAAAATAAAAATTCTCTCATGAATTATTATATCACCCTCATGTCGTTCGCCACCCGTAAGACCTCCATTCACCTTCAGAACATAAATGAAGATATTTTTGTTGAAATCCGATGGGTCAGAAAGGCCTCCATTGACACCAATGTCTGACCAGAGTTTGCCGTTCACAGCTCAGAAGTGTATTGAGAGTTGCTAGACGACACTCGCGGCAGATTAGATTTGCTGCCGCTAGGGTCTAGATTTCTAGACTAAATATCACGTGATTTCAGCAGTTTAGCAGTTTGACATACGATCCGAATCATGAATCAATACGCTGATTCATAACTAGGGATGTGTGATATTTAAAAAAAAATGCGATATGCAATATCTTGTTAAATAATGTGATATTCGATATGCGATACAATATTGCTATTAGTGTGTAAAATCTTCCTTAATTATATTTAAAAAAATATTTAAAAACTGAGAATGATACCATTAATGTGTTTCACATTCTTTCAGGGGTAACGAAAGCATCACTACAACTTCTGAATGTTACCAGCAGCGTTTTAGCAAAAATGTATGTCATAAATCTGACAATATAATTTTAACATCAATGTAAACAAGCCAAAAATGTAATGCCAAACTTAATACCAAAAACTCTTTGCTTGACTTGATAATATATAGTTATATCAAACTAAATCTGAACATTAAGAACATCCAGGTAAACATAGACGCCTGATCTAGGGGTGGACGATTATTTGTATTATTTTTTAATTAATCTTGGTTATTAAAAATAAGAACTAAAAACAATATTCTTCACATTAATTAAATATACACTTAAAGGGGAACTTCAGCGCTGGGAGGAATAATCTGTATTTAAACTGGGGGTCCTTAATGTAGTAATGTAGTTTTTTTATTTTTTTTATTTGGTGCTTTCTAGACGAGCAAAGACAGAAAATGTATTTTTGTCTCATGGGGATGAAAGACTACAATTCCCAGAATGCTTTGCTGTCCTACGAGGCCACTCCCAAAGCCACCACTAATGAATCACTGTGACTGGATCACTTTCACTTTCCCACCGCCACCTCCTTAATTTTCATAAAATCAGTTCAGTTAGAGAACAGACACTACAAATAAAAACGGAACGTGTCTGTTCATTATGTGATTTAGCCGCTGACAGCGGCAGCTTTACTGTATTAGGAGTTTGTCACTTTAAGAGCTAATTCACAGATCCTTTAGACACGCATTCAGCTTCTTTCCTCAACTGATATCATTCACTTAAAGCATAACTGACTGAGTTTACATGAATACATCATCAGGACAGCCATTTTGACATAACTGTGTGTGTATATTCACAATGTTGAAGTAGCCTATTAAAATCATTCAGATAATGTTGCAATATGCATATTGCGATATGCACTTTTGCGATATTTCGATAATTTCGATATATTGCACAGCTCTATTCATATCCATTCAAATCTTTGTTTTGAAATCAGCCCATCATTATATAAGTTGTTTTTTAGTTTTTTTTTTTGCACAAAAACTATTCTCGTCGCTTCATAAAACTATTGTAGAACTATAGTAGTGAGATGGCTTTTAACGACGTCTTTAATGCCTTTATGGATCTTGAGAAAGGAAATGACATTGGTAATTATAATTAAAAATAATAATGAATTATTTGTTTGATTTATATAGTGCTTTTTTAAGGCACTCAAATTGCTTTACATTGAAAATCTCCTCAAACCACCAGCAATGTGCAGCATCCACCTGGATGATTTGACGGCAGCCATATTGCGCCAGAACGCTTACCACACAACAGCTGATTGGTGGAGAGGAGACCGAGTGATGAAGCCAATCAGGAGAGGGGGGTGATTAGGAGGCCATGATGGACAGGGGCCAATGGCCAAATTTACCCAGGATGCAGGGGTTACACCCCTATTGGTGCAATGAAGGCCCATTGAAGGCACATTGGTGTCAATGGAGGCCTTTCTGAGCCATCGGATTTCAACAAAAATATCTTCATTTGTGTTCCAAAGATGAACTTACGGGTTCTTACGGGTGTCAAATGACATGAGGGTAAGTCATTAATACGAGAATTTTCATTTTTGGGTGAACTAACCCTTTAATTTTAAATACTTATATCACTGACAACAGTAGTCCGGCCAGGATATTGTCATTTAAAAGTTGCAGCCCTCAACTGAATTATTTGTTTGATTTATATAGTGCTTTTTTAAGGCACTCAAATTGCTTTACATTGAAAATCTCCTCAAACCACCAGCAATGTGCAGCATCCACCTGGATGATTTGATGGCAGCCATATTGTGCCAGAACGCTCACCACACAACAGCTGATTGGGGCCAATGGGCATTTAAAAGTTGTTGTTGCAGCCCTCAACTGATGTGTCGTGTTTTGTGTTTTGGCCTGAAGCTCCACCCTCCACCCTCCCCCCTTCAATGTAAAGCACCTATCGACAAATCACAAAGTCAGTAGTGTTTAGGCATCCGGGTTGCCAGCTCTGCTCTGCCTCAGCTGCAGCTACAAACGTTCCTGCTGGGTCGGGGGGGAGGGGGACAGGGGATACACCGCTCTACAGTCATTTGAAAGTGATTGCACCAGTTTTGGCCACAATCTTACATACACTTCCTTTAAGTGTTATACCGGAATCTGTGACCCCCCAAATCATGTGACCATGGCCTACACATAATGTTGTGATGGTAGATTTAGGATTAGCTCATTACACCACCTAATTTAGTGGGAATTACAGAATTGCGAAGTAAGTCAATCATAAAGTTCTTATGGAGGTTACATGGTAACCCTGCACTGTTTAAAGGCAAGTGCTGTAATGTAAATATGCAACAGAAGGCACATGTCTAATATTGAACTTTAAGTAACTCCGCAAACAATAACAGTGCTCGAAACACCTTAATAACCACATAGCAACATGTTAAACTGCTCAGAACATCTAAAAATAGCACAACAGCACACTAAAAAGGCTCAGAATGTCTTTTAAAAAAAACAAAAAAACATCAGATACAACTATGATAAGACTAGTGAAAGTAACATCTTTATGTGAGGAGTTACTTCTGTCGAAATTGGCAGGAAGCCTGACTGATCGCTATCTAACAGAAGCTTTAACTATGATTTTGCAAGCCCTTTTACTTCATTGAGCACTGATGTAGAGTTGGTCTCGAAAACGTTTCGCACTTTGCTCTTTTTTGCATGTCTTTTTTGAGGCCTCTGATAACAGTTGGAGCACTTTTGCCATGTTCGATAAATGTGGATCCTTTTGTTTTGCTGTTTCAAATTTGATTTGATTCATTATTTTAAAGTTTTGTGAAGTTGGACTGTTCATATACATTTAGCACTATACACCATTTCTTTCACTACCGTTTTTGTATATTTTTTTTAAATATGACACAACATTCCACTGGATTGAAGTATAAAACATTTCTGCTTAGAGACAGATAATATCAAGTTTGATATGAATGTGGCATGAACAAAAACGGAAATAAACATTCAGACCGTTTATTGCTGTGATCAGTTTCGAGAGTTCAAAAAGGTTTGAGAATGTACAGATATGAAAACCCCAGGGCCTTCTGATTCATAATAAAAAAAGTTTTCATCATCTTTCCAAGAAACCGTGCAACAGTCACTTTGCTCAAGCAACCATTTATTTGTCTGGCAAACCACTATGTGGTTTGTGGCCTGATGTTTTTGTATTCGGCAAAGCTCTCGTGTTTTTGTTGGGTTCTCTGAGGTGGAACTGGCATTGCGAGATACATCAAGGTCAAGTGTCAAAGGGAGCGATCGCTTGTGCTTCAATCCAAGACTTTGTTATAGATCTTTTGAGAGGTTTTTTTTTTAATTGTATTATACTTGGTGTCATTAGAGTCTCTTTCGGACTCAGACATTGTGTGGTCTGACTGTATTTCACGCATCAGTGCAGAAGCAGTCAAAACAGACCTCAAGGTCTTAATTACAAATGAGAATTTGGCACAAGGATGAGAACGGAAATGGATTCTTTTTCCAAAGCTCGGTTCTCTGTAATGTTTGTCATACCAACCAGCTCAGAGCTTAGCAGAACTCATTAATAAGTCCTTCAAGTTGATGAATGGCATGGATATTTGGGTGTAGCTTATATAACCCTCACTATAATTCTGAGGTCATAAAGCAAGTAGTTTTGGTTAGGTACAGACAGCTTTGTTTATGCCACACTGAAGACGTAATGTTTTGGGTATTACAGATGTGTCAGACATACCCGTTTTTTTGTGTGTTTTGTTTGTTTTTTTAACTGATAACTGTAGTGTTTAGGCAGTTAGCTTTCCTTCAGGCATATTACCTTTTTTCTGGCTGCCTGCCCTACAAAGAGCGCTTTGCATAATTCAATCTCGCTTTCCACCTTAAATGTGAATGTAGAATTCAAACAGAAAGATGTTGGGCTTCCTGGAATGCAGACTTCAAGATCTGTGTAATCATAGGTTTGGTTTATTAAAGTATAGTGGGAGCGAACACATGCCCAAATGTGTCTGACTCTTTAGCTCTTGTAGACATGATTTCTGACATCTGCAGCCACATATGACAAATGGACTGTGTGAAGTCTTTAAAGAGGGTTTTGGGAGGAAGAAATATGATTCAGCATCATTGAAGGAAGTCTTTTTGGTACAGTGGTTGATTTCGGGGTGATCAGAGTCTCAGACTTACCCTAAAGAATGCAGAAATTCCCTCTGTGCCCTCAGACTCATGGGAAAACAGGCAGTTGTGGCTTAAGAATATAAACTCTCACACCGTTAAAATAGGCACAGCTGTGATTTAATAAAAACATGATTATGTTTGTTATAAGATCTTTGTGATCTGACTGGAATGTCAAAAAATGTGGTTTTAAAAGTATATTAAATTGTGTCATTGGGGTGTGGAATTAATGTTTGAGGTCGAGTTCTCAAAATATGACCTCAGCCTGTTATTAATGTTTGAAGGAATAAAAGGATTTGTATCTTTTTGCAATAATATTTACAACATCTCTGTTGTTGACCTCCAGTTTTATGTGGATGAGTTCTTTCATCCAAAGGAATATAAGTAGTCATAATTCATTAAAACAAAGAAATAAATATATACAGTTTCATCTCTAGGCTTTTTCTAGGCTGTGGATTACACACAGTAGAGCAGAAAAAAAGTATTTCTAATATTTGTTACAGATTATGTTTATATGGTCAAAAAGTATTCTGATATCTTATGTAATTCAGCTACTTGTATAGCACACTACTTGCATAAATAGCAGTGGTCTCTTTAACATTCCTCAAACTCCTGATAAATAATTTTTGATACATTTTAAGATGATTTTTCTATAAGTGTATGTATAAATAACCAAGTAACCTAAATTGCTTTGTTCCAGTAAATTGTCATCTTGAAATATTACAATGTAAAAAAGTTATTTTTATATCTATTTGATAAAAATCATTCAAGATTTTACAACAAAAACACATTGAAGGTGGACCTTTTAAGAATTATAACTCACAAACTCACTTACCAGCAAGAAAAAGTCTTAATCATTTATATTAGAACAACCATATTAAACATCTAATATTTCAACATTAGAATACAATATTTAAGTGGTAACAGCTTGCTAAACTAAGGTGGTGACACATCTTGCCCCTTTCTCCCCACATATATTCAAGGCCTCAGATGCAGTTACTTATATAGAGTGTTGAAAGGCCCGGTAGTGAGGAAATGTTCTTTCCCATGCCATTTGTTGTAGAATAATAAATTGTGTATGAGTGAGACTAAACTTTCAGGCGTGTTTCATTAATTCAGCAAGCAACACACAACGGGTCAGTGCCAGCACTTGAAACCCACGAGAGGCCAAGTTTGTTTTGTTTGCATGCTTCAGTAACAGTTCACAACAGTTTTGACAGAGTAAGAGACACTGGCCTCTGAACCTCTGTGGTCTGGCAATGATTTTACTCCAAGTGATTGATGCAAGTCGTCTGTGTTGCGCTATAGTAACTGTGTCCTTTTCACTGATTGCCATAGATGTTGTTGAAGTGGATAGTTAAGCAAAAATATGAAAATTATGTCATTTTGTACTCATTTGTTAAAAACCTGTCTAATTTTCTTTCATCTGAGGAAATGTTTTGGAAAATGATCATGCTGCTTTCTGCCATAAAGTAAAATTAGATGATGTCAGAACCTGGGCACCATCTACATTCTTTGAAATTAAAGTTTTTAATTTTTGAAAATCTGTTGTCACACTTCACTTGGATTGCATAAATAGTATGGTTTTGTTCTAATGTTTTCCCTTTTTTTACAGAATAGAGAAAATTGTGCAGATTTGGAACAAACATGAGGGTGAGTAAATGATGACAGAACTTTCATTTTTGGGTGAACTATGTCTCAGAAAAAGAAAAAAAACACAACAGTGCAGTAAAGTTTCTTGGCGATTATGCTGCTTTATTCAAAAGCTGGGGAATTACCAAGGCAGCCCATGGTAACAATATCAGGACTGTGATCCCTGAGAGGACAACATTTGAACAAAGAATCCAGATACTGGATTATAAATTACAGCCAGTAGCAAATCTCAGAGCATTTAAAAAAGAAAGACATTTTAAAGGACTCATCAGAACTAGGTCTGATCCATAGGTGAGCAAAATGCATAGAATATCTAAACAATTATGTACAAATACAATTGTTTTAAAATGGCACAGTACACAAATACTGCTATTACATAAGATATACAGGCTCACCCAATATGGGTCATTCCGACAGAGAAACTGAAACTCTGTTAGGATCACTGTTGTTGCTCATGTAAAGCTCTCACTTAACATGTTTTATATAGTCGGCATAGTGATGTCCAACTGCCAGCCGTGAAGGAATGGGGAAAACTGTGGCTCTAGGCCAGACCGCTTTGTGCAGAAGGGATCATAGAACTCAGATCTGTGCTATAAACACATCTTAAACTTTAGCTGCCATCTGTTCTAACAATGTACATTGTGTTGACAGTGGCCCTGGTTGCCAATTCAAAAGAGTAATCGATTGCTAAGCGATACTTTACTTGAGCAAACAACAGTTCATTTAAACCAAGCTGTGCAACTCCCACTTCAGTACATCTTTGAGCAAAAGCTAAAAAATATATATATAATAAATCATGCCAAAAAATCTCATATCTATCTGCAAAGATTGTGTGAATGCATTGGCATTAAATAATATAAAGATCTAAACATTTGGGGCACTAAATACATTTTTACACAGCTTTAAGTTATAACATTTCAATAACCATAAAATGCCCAGAGGATTTAGGGAGAAAAGTGCTTAATCCTCATACACCACAGATTAAAATAACCTGACAGCATATTTGGAAAAATTTGCCTATTGCCAGCACAAAATTACATAAAATAAAACTAATAGCAATAATAATTATTATAACACTGACATCAAAGAAATTAATTCCGCAAAAAAGAAAGAAAAAAAAAAACGGACCTTCATTTCATTAATTTTGTCCGGAGTCCTTTAGAACTAAATAACAAAGCACCCATGTTACTTATTTCTCCGTCTATTTTAAAGAATTCAATCATTAAATCAAACCTGAGGGAAAGAACATCCTGAATGGCATTTTAGAGATAATAAAATATAAAGTATGCTCTAATTTGCTAATTAGAATTTGAAACTAAGCACATAAAGCTGGCAAAAGGCTTGGGTATACTAGAAAGTTACATTCTATGAGAATTGCAAATGGGATACAAGCAACAGTAATGATATAAAGCACAGTTGATTGCCTGCAAAGCTTGGCGCTGAAAGCGTTCCTTCTGAAAGCCGGGCCTTCCGTCACGTCTTACTTGGACAGGATGCTCAGGCACCAGGCAGGAAGGAACAGTTTAAAGGCGGGCCGCACAGCAGCCCAGTATAACCACAGAATGCCGTGCACCACTGCAGAGTAAATGCAGCAGCCACACGGCTCAATAACACACTGGTCCCTCATGCCTTTCAGATACCGAGGCAGTGAGGGACGAGGATACACAACAGAGGAGCCGGTCGCCTTAATAGGCAACCTGAGGAGGGCACCAAGGAGTGTCTGGGTACAGAAGACAGTGCACTGACTTGAACCTGAGAGAGAATTTAAAAATAAAAGAGGTTCAATTAGTACATGCATGCAGATTTCGATACGAGCAACATCCAACTATGATCTAGAATGCTGTCTTACCTGGATGGATCCTCCTCAACAGAGAAAGCCCCTTTCATGTTGATGATATTCCTCTTGTTCTCAAACATTCCATAACTCAATGTAATCTAAATCAAATGGAACGAAATGCTGCGTTAGTACAGCTACAGAATCAAGATGTTCCTGTATCAAGATTTCATTAAAGTTCATTACCTGTTTGTGTACTTCTGATTTGGACACCTGTTGCAGGTTCTCCAAGTGTGAGTGAAACAAGTTGCTTCGGGTCAAAGGAACCCCGAGAACTGACTCGATGATGTAACCAATGGTACAGTCATCAGGAAGACGGATCTTCTCCGCGGTGTTCATGAAATGGCCACCACTGTCATAAAAAAGTCAACAGAAAGTCTATTAATATCTTAAAACATGTTCTTAAATTCTGCATTAAGATAGTTGTGAAGTTTTTGCACCTTGCCCAAGGGCTCATCTTCAAAGCAAGCCCACGGCTGATACAGAAGCCTGCACCTCCCGTGGCAAACCAGAAATTGACAGGTCTCTGCAATGGGGCAACACAAACATCAGTTACATCACTTAACGCTCCTTCTTATCTTTAAAACCAATGTATATAAAAATGTTGGATATTTTGGAACACCTACCATCTTGTTGTCCCCAAGTCTTTCTGTGGCTTCAATAGGCCTGTCCAAACTGGGTTTGCCAATGTACATATCCTGAGTGTGAGGGTAGTTGGACAGCAACTTCACCAATGTCTTCACATTCACATAGTTATCATCATCCACATGACAGAACCACCTAAACCAGACCGAGATCTCATTAGAACATCTGATATGGTTAGCTTTAACACGTATGCATAATGTAACAACAGTCATGCAATGCTTACTTTTTTCCGGACTCAATGAACTTGTCGTACTCAACGGCCATCTTGCAAGACAGAGCCTGGCGGCTGTGGGCAGCAGAGCAGTTGGTGTTGATGGCATGGCTTCCTGTGTGGACAAGAAGATGGATACTTTGTCAGTGCACTTGTGTCTATGAGAAATGGCTATTATCTGATAGGTCGGACGACTTTGCACGCGCCCTAATACCATCTTCCCTCTAACAGCCCAGCCCCCGTAGGCGAAGCACAAGATTTTTAAGAGGATTAGAAT
This sequence comes from Pseudorasbora parva, assembly GCF_024679245.1. NCBI lineage: Eukaryota > Metazoa > Chordata > Actinopteri > Cypriniformes > Gobionidae > Pseudorasbora > Pseudorasbora parva. The sequence goes on along the minus strand of NC_090173.1, from coordinate 40,199,107 downwards.
GCTGAGTCCAAACTATGCGCATATCAAAGAGGGAATGTCTGCTTCTTTCTAGCCTTGTGACTTCCGCTTGAGGAAGCTGCACTCACCAATTTTCTTCTTTAGTTCCTTATCTTCGCCGTCCGTAAAGATGTATGTCTGCAAAAACAAAGACAAAGCCAGTTAGTTCTTTTTGCTTAACCAATGAATCACTGCACCAGAGCAAAGACGAAACAGGAATTGGCGTGTTCCAAACTGGAATCACATGTCTTCGAGAGCTGTTTATCCCAAGCGGACTGATTAGGAAGCATTGTCTGAGTTTTACGCCATGGAAAACTCAGCAAGTTAAACAAGCCAAACTCTACCCCCAAAAATAAAGGCCCCTTGTTCTTGTTGTCAATCTCTCCATGGCAACTGCTCTGACCCCCAAAGCATCTAAGGCCCAGAACAAAGAGGGGAGCAGACCACCCCACTTACCCCCAGTACTCCACCCCCATTCCATTGCCCCTCACTGCCTCCCAAGTCTTTCCATTCTTCATCCCTCTATCCACTTCAGACATGTTAAAAATGTCCCAAAAATGAATGGCAAAGTCATTTGGAAGTAAAGAAAAGAAGCACCATGTCCTATTCTCCCAAACATACTCGGATTGATGAATATACATTCTCCCCAGTGTGCATTCACTGACGTCTGCCCTGTCAGGGCTTTGTTAACGTTAAAATAGAAGGGGTGGGATCAGGAGCTCATTGTGGGAGATAAGACAGAGCAGGTGCGAGGCAGCAGCTCCAGCTCAAAGGAGCCATTGAGAAGAAGACGCCACACGCCTCAGACAGACTGATGAAAAGGCGGCATGCCCCTAGCCATGCACTGTCGTTAACCTGTTTGCTTTCCACCTCAGGTGAGACAGCACCTGCCACCCGCCGCCTTATCACAGCCACGTGTCTGAACAGATCAACCTGCCCACACCCAACTGGCCTTGAACATATACACCTACGCTACAAAACCGTTCTCTTATATGCTCTTTTGTGATCTTTATCTCAACAGTGGATTCATTTTTGTTGCCTTTCAAATGGCAGCACGCACACACACACGTGGACCCATTCCGCCTTTCCACAGCCGCATTTCTTTTGATTGTTCAAACATTGCCAGATAATGTTTGATTGGTTTGCAGAGCAAACTCTGAGCAGATGTTTAGCGCGGCACTCTGGGGCCAAGGCCCATGGCCTGTGTTTGTTCAGGGAGGGCTGACGGTTGGGCCGGGTAAAGGATCAGAGGCTGGCGCTGTTTGCGCAGAGTTCCGCTGAAAGGACAGACTAATCACACAGGCAGCTGCCAAGACAGACTGGGCACTGACAGAGAGAGAAACCTCAGGGCTGATTAGTGCATTACAATGTGTGTGTGTGGTCACTCACCCCCAACCCTGCTCCCACTGTCCCTTTGCATTGAGACAATGAGAAGTGGGTAAAGCCGTCACTGGGTAAATCCTAAATATGTTTGCCTGGATTTGCATACAGCTGCAGTGGTTAACTAAAGACAGGCCTCTCGTGGTACATGGCTTTGTTTCTGGGTTTCCCTTTCATTGAAGATATTGTGAGCCAAAATGACCTTTGTGTGGTTTCTTTCATAAATGTCAAGTCTTTTCTTCAAAATGCACTTTCCCAGCATTCTCTACACACGAAGAAAGCATGAGGGTTTCGTTCAGTTGTTTGGACTTTTGATGAGCGGGCAGAGGTTGGTAGGACTGCTTCCCACCCTACCAAAGGCAGGTCTGGCATTGGGCAGAGCGAGCATGGAGCCTGGCTGTCTGTCTGTCTCATACCCAGGAAGGAAGTAGAGAGATGTTACTCCCTCTTTTAAACACCACACAGCCCTGCTTCTTCGACCTGTGCCAGTTAGAGACCAGAAACTTGCACAGACTTGCAACAAAAGATCTGCACAGCTTTCACCATCTTCTGCTCACACCAGAGTAACTACTGCCTTAAACAGTGAGTAATTATGCAGTTAAGTATTTTAGACAGAAGTAATGATATTGGTCATGGTACTTATTCTGCATCAAACAAGTGTGCATTTGATCTTAATGGCATTTGGTAGCTGTCTGTGTAACTGGACACCGGATACCACAGCCATGGCACAGGCTGTTCTCTCATTGTTGTGAGTTTCTCTCACTGGGGAAGCTGCATTGTTCCAGGGGGGAAATTTAGAGAAACAGCGGAAGCCAGAAGCTGCAGCGTGAACAATTCAAAATGGAGCGAAAGAATAACACTATTCAAGAGTCCTGACTCATCAAGTAAAGACAATTATGAAGCATACTTTTAATAATCAGAACCAAATACTCAGAATGCAAAAGAGCTTTAGGGTTTTATTCTCTTTGGCATTATCAATATAGTTTCTGTGTATTAACAAGGGTAGGGGAGCTTCTAGCTGACCGTGACTAACTGTAAACAAAGACAGGAGAATTTCCCACCAAGAAGAGCCACAGGCTGCAATAAGTGTCAACAGCAGACACAGATTGGATCTACTGTCTGTTTACATGTAAATAGCCCAAGACAGTGAGCTGTTCATCACCCGTCAGGGCAACATTTGAAGTAGGTAAGCGAGTTAGAAAGATCCTTCCAACACAAGTTTCTAACCCCTATGAACATGTTCACAATGTCGGTCATGCATCATTTCACTTTGACATATGTGACAAAGTTCCCATGCTGTAGGTCTAACCATGCCTGGCCCGTTGAAACACTTGTCTGGTGCCAGCCATTGTGGCAAGTGGCCAGACAGTACACCGGAGTCCTTGGGATAATCCCCGGCCGTTCAGATGACAATAACTGGGATTTAACATACTCAGGTGTTGCACTGATGAATGTTGAAATAATTTGAGAGCGGCCCTGCATGTGTAAATGTGAGGATTCATATAGCTGGCATTAGAGCCATCTTTTGTTCTTTGAGACCAGGCCACCTGGCACTCATTCTCTGTAACTCCCCCTTGTATTCTGGGCTGCGCTGGTCTTTTATGTCTGCACTGCTCCCCACCAGCTGCTGCTATTAATCCCTGATGTTAACTCTCTCTTCTGTGGGTTAACTTCCATCAACTCCTGTACTGAGCAAACTCAGTCTTAGTTTTCCAATCTCGCCTGAAGCCTGGAGTGGTCATATCAGTTAAGCTGGATAGTGAAAGACAAACCTGAGCTGACTGAATGAGTGTAGAAGTTGAAGTTGTCTGATTAAATATTCAGAGTAACTTCACATACATAATGATCTTTGTACTCAGACTCCACAAGCATATAAAAGTGCTGCTACTGTTGTGGCGTATTCAGATGACAATATTAAAACCCGCTCTTGTCTAAGGTGTAAGGGAAATGGATTGTGACAAATTAAACAGACTTTTGTCAAATATATAAGCGACTACTCTAGGTGGTGGGTAAAATCACTTTGACTGGTCTGTGCTTGCCGCTGTCGAGGTGCCGAGAGTGCTTTTGTGCTGGATGCAAAAGAGGCCTGTTTCTCAGGGCTGTATTTTCATACTGTGAGCCACTCGGCTTGCTGCTGAAAAGCCTTTCCTTGCCTATAGATGCTGTCCCTTTGTGCCATCCAGCATCTCTATAACGAAGACTCTCTTTTCCCACCGCTTGGGTAGCTTGACCCAGCCTCTGCTTCAGATCCCCAGTTCCCATGGAGAGTGGGAGACAAGGGGCTGGCAAAGCTTTTCTTTCCCCCTTCAGAAAGACGCTTTGTTAGTGCTGAGAAGGGGACAGCTCTGAAGCTGCTGCTGTGATGCATCCTTAGCCCTGGCGTATTCACGGGGACACCCCAAACAATGGAGCAGGAGGGGAGAAGGGGGACTTATAGCCACCCATCAGTAATACAGCGATTGCTACGGACAGCACAGAGAGACCATGAATATGAGTTTTGTTTTTTAAATATGCCATATTTTTGTTAAATAAGCCACGCAGATAATAATGTTGAACAACAATTTAAACAGTTTTGGGATCCTACTTGTAGATATTTTTTGATAGTATTAAGACCATAGATTGGCTGATACGATGTTTTGTTAATTACACAATTTTACATTTTACACATAGGCTATTGATTATTCACATCATTCAAAGTGTCTCTGAAGTGAAACACCATTATACAACTGTGTGTTCAACAGAAAAGGGCAATGTTCACAAGTAATTTCATTAATGTAAGTTACAGAAAGTAAAAATAAACTTGCATTATAACAAAAAAAAAGCATACAAATTATTTCATTATTAAAAAAATAATGCTACGTGTGTGTGTGTGTGTGTGTGTGTGTGTGTGTGTGTGTGTGTGTGTGTGTGTGTGTGTGTGTGTGTGTGTGTGTGTGTGTGTGTGTGTGTGTGTGTGTGTGTGTGTGTGTGTGTGTGTGGGCCTTCAACAAAAATGTAGCATATTTTTTCACATCTGCAATTTGTAGGCTACTGTTGAAATTAATCATATTTACATATACCCTATGTATAAAGACAGTAATGTAAAGCATGACTGAATTTTTAAACACTATCAAAAGTGTCAGAAATATAAGGTTTTGATGCAGATGGTTAGAAAGACCATAGCTACCATTAATCTTTTTTAATATCATGAAGATAAAATCCCATTTTTTCCAGATTGTAAAATATGTAGGCTACCTAACCAAAAGTTAAGCTAACTTTTTGTACCCGTGTAAACTGACATAGGCCTACCTGGTGCATGTTTCTGGAGATCCAGGTGTCCAGTAATAGATTTAGTCTGGACCGGTGAAACTTCTTAGTGGTCTTTACTGCGATGAAGATGTCATCCGAGCTGATGTCCTCAGCAGGCGGCGCGTCTGTCGTCGCTCCGGACGCCTCGTTGGGCTTATCCGCTTCCCTCCTGGTGCGGGTCAGCTTGGAAAAATAGCCAGAGAATCCTTTCTTTTCATTCTGCTCAGGCTGAACTCCATCATCAACCTCTGATTCCCCCAGGCTCTGCAGTGAGCGCAACCCGATCTCACTCTCGTTCTGCATCTCGTCCATCTGAATCCGCTGATGCTGCGACAAAAATAACAGTAGCGCGAGACAGGTGACGGTCGCTCCCGCGAGGGAGAGCGCAGCTTTCCTGCCGTACGTTTTCAACATGTTTAATATACTCTAAGAGAAGGACGCTCTCTTTGTGATATATACAGCATTAATCTAAACCCCCCTCCAATAGCCTACTCTAAAAACCAAGCGTGTCATACGCCTGCAACATAGTAGCAATGAGAGAGTCACCTCAATGTAACTCGGAGGGGCTTTTATAAACTGCCCACTGCATTGGTCACGCCCAGTGGGCGTGGCGTTGATGGCTATTGTGCTGTGGGAACCGCAGTGAGACTGTCAATGGGAGGACGCGTTAAAGGACAGCAGGCGAGGGACAAAGAGGGGGGAGGGCGAAGAGGACAAACAGGCATAAACATTGTCATGCTCAAAACATGCTCTATTAAAACAAACTATGTATGCATGTGCTAGAATCACAGTTAATTGCATATTTTTATTATCAGGAGCAGGGCTTGAAAAATGTGTGTACATTTGTAAATATTTGTACAAAGCATGTTTCAAATGCTTAGATAATATCAGTTTTAGGTACACTGTAAATAAATTACTGCCTTCATTTTTTAAGTACAATCAATTTGGCTATTTAAGTCATTTCAATTTAAATTGATTTTTTTTTTTTTAAGTGTCAGTTCACCCAAAAAGCAAAATTAGCCCATGATTTACTCGCCCTCAATCCATTTTAGGTGTATAACATTCTTGTTTCAGACAAATAAAATCAGAGTTAGACTATATTAAAAATCTCCTGGCTAATCCAAGCTTTATTATGGCAGTGAATGTGGCTCTGTTTTTGAAGTCCAAGTGCATATATCCATCATATAACTGCTACACACAATTGTTTAACATTAAATTATATTAAGGGGCAACATAGGCCATTTTCCATCTCACGACCAATTCGTACGTATTTTACGAGGTGGCTGAGGTTGTACAAATTCGCAGAGGTGGACAGTAACTAAGCACATTTACTTGAGTGCTGTACTTAAGTACACTTTTTGAGTATCTGTACTTTACTTTTTTCTGGAAACTTATGACTTTTACTTTACTACATCTGAAAGACAAATATCATATTTTCCTCCACTACATTTCTATCAAAGTTGAAAGTTTTTTTCTGTAGCAGCTTTGAAAGTCAGTGGATGATTTTTTTTTCTTCTTTAAAAGGTGTTTTGGGTTTTTGCAGAATGCCTATCAGGAATCACTCTTGTAGAGACACGTGAAGTTCAATGATTTCACAGCCATTTTTGAACACTGATCAGTTTGTAGCAAAATGGAAGAAGACGGGTGTCAAAATGTTCATTTTGGCAAACAAAGTTGATTATGTCTTAAGTGAAAGTAAACAGTTGGGAGAATATCGGATGGGTATCAGTGTATTGGATCCGTGCGTTCAGCCTTAAAGTGACAGCAGCTTTGTAAAGAGCTTTGTAACTTTTATACAAGTATTTAAATGAGTTTAAGTTAGTCGTATACGTGACAGGTAGGTTTAGGTGGCAGGGTTAGGGGGACGTCATTTGTACAAATGGGGGGGGGTATTACAGCTTAGACAACATATACTTACATGTTTTTGACTTTTAGCAGTGTTTTGTGTAACTTCAAAGGGTTTCCTGTAAAATGACACCAACATTTTGAACTTAGACCACTGAATGTGTGTATGGGAAACTTTTCAATTTGGGTAGGCCAAATCCAGTCAGAACTCCCTAAAAATGGTCATTTCACACAAAATTGAAGTAAAATAAAAAGAAGCTATTTTTATTATTCTGTCAATTTTGTTGTTGTTGTTGCCTGAAGTAAATGAAAATGTAAAGGATTACAGAGTTTCCTGTGAAGTTTATAACTTAAATCACAGCCTACAGTGATGAGTACATTGAACTCTTTAAATTTGCAAACCTCTTTAAATTTCATTATTTATGACTTTAAAATCTGTTTTTAAAAAGTACAAATGACAGAATTTGTGACGTGGAATAAATGAAAAACACTTCTGCAGTAACGAGAACCTGGCTGTCACAAAGCAGAATTGTACCACAAACAGACATCTGTTTATTATTTCAACATCTATATATGTATTTCAGTATTACATTTAGGGTGAAATTTGACCTGGACATGTCACCTCTGAAGAATAAGACTGCTATTGGCATGGAATGTCCTTTTGCAGGCATGCTAAATCACATCAAGTACAAGCTCTTTCTCAACATCAACATTCAAATCAAGCTCACAATGATGGCGTGCTCCATTCAATCCCCAGCAGCTGACCTTGTGAGGCCTTCAAACAACCGCATGCTCCTTATGCGTGCTTTAAAATGGCACCTCTTTTGCGATGAAGAGCCTGTAGAGCTGGGAGCACGACCCTGACCATGACTTCCAGCTGACAGCTCGGCAACTGCTGGTGACAGACTTAAATGCTTTAGATCCTACTTCTCGCCGTCGCAACAGCTTGCTTGCAAAACAAGCAGCCCCCACACCACATTTTAAGCCTCGCTCTTAAGTCAGGCTGAACAACTGACTTGGTGTTTGATAAAAAGAGACAATTAACACTCAAGAAATGGTCGTTTGGAACATATAATTTAAAATCTAACAAAAAGAGTTGCTCCTTCAAAAATTCTACAGGTCCAATATACAGTGTGAAAGTTCAAACTTTCCAGTGCTGCTAGCAGACAGACAGCATCTATTGTTAAACTTTTAAAGCAGCCCAGGAAAGTTCAAACTTTCCAGTGCTGCTAACAGACAGACAGCATCTTTTGTTAAACTTTTGAAGCAGCCCACAAAAAAGTGTGTTAAAACAAGTATAAGAAACCAGGCAGAGGGGTCACCTCCCCCGGCCTCTGTTCTTTTTTAGGATCAGCCCCCTTTTTTTACTCTGTGATGGAGGAACACTTTGACAGGCTTCTTGTCAGACTCCTCAGACAATCTGTGCAATGAAAAGCAGGACTAAACCACACAATGCGAAAGTTCCGCTTGTTTCCCAGATTCATACCAGTCCCCCCTTTCCCTCCTCCTCTGACGGATAACAAAAAAGGGAAGAAAAAAGTTTATTTTCTTCCATCCTCTCTTTCATTCTCAAAAAGGCTCCCCCATCTGCCCTCCATACCACATCCCGGATCCTTCCCCATTTGAAGACATTACCGCTGAATTCCAATTAAATGAAATCTCCCATCAAGCGCAACCCGCTTCCCCACAAGAATGCCCAGTGATCCTGCTGCAACCCCTTCCCGCTATCCCACCGTGGCATCTGGAGCAGAATGATGGAGAATCTCAGAGGAATGGATATGATTACCGCTATGCTATTTATAGTCACTTTAATGTGTGCAGCACAAAAGAGAGGTACGGCATTTCTAAGCGTGTGGCAAGCACCCTTGCAAAATGAGACTGGATGCTCACAGTCTGAATATCCCCTTTTCCCGCCTGCCAAAACACAAACTCTCAAGGCTTGGCGCAACTGTTTGATTTGGGATTTGAATGTTTGCGTTTGGTAAACAAAGCAATTTCAGCATGTTGGCTTTATTTGAGGACAGAGTTGTCTTATCTGGCCGTTCAGTTTAAACAGTTCCCTTGATGCAAACTGACTCGCTTTGATCTTAATATCCTCAATGCACCACAAGTACAAACATAGATTCTCTGGGTAATGAGAGCGGTCTGTTCGGAGTGGTAAAATGGCATCATGTTGATAAAGGCACATCCTTCCTTCATCCGTTCCATATTTATTTTTTTCATCTCTTGTCTTTTCTTTTCCCTCCAACCATTGGGCAGATTCTTTGAAGCTGAAGGTTAAATTCACAACAGCTGAATGTGAGTATGCCGGCTACGAGGCATCCCACTGTATCCCTGTACAAAGGATACATACAAGGATACAGTGGAATGGTTAAAGGTTGTCTGTCAATCCACAGTCTCCTGTTTATTATTCTGATCCACATAATGGAACATTTAACTGCAAAACTTTTATCTAGAGTTACTGTATGTGTCCTGTATGGTGGTCTGTTTCTTTTTTCGGGGGGTCATTTCTTCCTTTTGGCCAGCTACAAAGCAGAACTTTCAAATAATGAATACAATTCATGACATACAATCATCTCTTTCCCCAACTGAAGAAAAAAAAATGGCTCTTTGAGATGGTGGTCATGGCCATTTGACATATTTAATGGGGATCTGTGAAATGTTCGATTGAATTATGCAAGAACCAAGTCTTGCCAAGTGTGAGTCTGTCCTTGGAGCTTCAATGTCTCACTGTCTTGTTTCTTTTCTTCTTCTTTTTTCCAGGTTTCTTTCTCCAAAGCTCTTGGATGGGATGGGATGGGATTCCAGACAGAGATTGCCCTGGTTATCATTCCTATGGTGTAAATGCACAGTGATACAATGAAACTATGTTCATCCCATCTGGGTAAAATCTATTTTAGTTGATGGAAAAAGTGTCTATGTACTCTAGCCAGTTGAGGGGAAAACATTCTGTATTTATTTGTCTTTTTTGGGGCTATAAATCCTGTGGAGCATATCCTCTACGGTTGCATCCAGAGCAGGGAAACATGATGCAGCTTCTGAGGGGCCGTGGAGTCCCCTGGCTCTCACTTCTGGTGTGACCTGTAATCCTATCAATGCTAGCACAGCCATGCTGGGAGAATAAACAGAGCTATTGGCTTCTGCCACAGCCCTTTTTATACGCTGTCCTTCTCTCTCACAGCGCATTTATTTCAGCCTTGGAATAAATATTCCTGAATTAGAAAATGTACTCGGATGACTTGGGTTTGCACCTCGGGTTTTCTGCAACTTAACAAATAAACATTGTCTGCTTTCCCAGGGCTCATCCAAGCCTTTGATTCACTCTTCATTCTCGCAGGATCCTGCGATTCTTAGAGGAGAATTAGTTTTGTTATTCTGAGAATTGCAGATTTTTGGACTGTCATTTATTGCAGATGTTGGACGCCTGGGTCTGTGTCACAGTGCCAGCTGCTGTTGCTGTAACTTGTGCTTTGTTTCCACCATGTCAAATGGATTATGGGAAATTTAGCAATGGATTAAATGGCCTTTCTATAGCAGTGGGGGGTCAGATTGCACCCCTGGCTTGTCCGGGCTTGTCCTTAACCACATATGCTCAATGTATGTAATGTCACAACATTACATAACACATGTAGTGCTCCCAGAACTCTGTCATTAATCACAATTCATAATTACAATCATAAGGAAAACTTTAATTAACTGCATTGGAACCATATGTGGGATTTACATACAAGAAGCAGGAGTGAATCATCTCTGCAACCTTTCGACAGTAACGTTTGTGGCTGATTACAGTTTGAGGAAGAAGTGGGAGGTGTAATGATGGGAAAGGAGCCGCTTGGCTCTCTTTTGTGTAGTGCCGGAACATTGAAGCTGGGACAAGGACGCTGCTGTTTGTGGGTGAATCAGGCTCTGGATCATTCAGCCTCTTTGAAAGAGTTCTCTCCAACCTATACCCTTCCCTTTTGTGGCCTGCCACTACCTTGCTGAGCGAGACAATGGGCCAAGCATTGAAAGCTGAGACATGTTTCTGTGCTGCCCGGAGCCCATTAAGCTCTAAAGCACTACTGTAGGTCTCTCTCATCAGGCCTCTATTCTCATTCTAATAGCCTGCTGCATGCCAATAGCCCTGTCACCAGAAGCACCCCTCGCATTCCAACCACAAATACGAGTGGCTTTAAGTTGTCGGGTTTCCCCACCTTTGGGTTCTGAGAACGCTGCCAGTTGTTATGATGTAACCACATGTCCTTTTGTAATTGGGTTTATTGATCCCATTCCTTTCCCATGCCTCTCCCAATCCGATCCATGCAATGATGCTGTTGACAAAATGACCACATTTACAACTATATCTTACATATTTTGATATTCCTCTTAAAGGGTTAGTTCACCCAAAAATGAAAATGATTTAATGAATTACTTCCCCTCATGTCGTTGGACATCTGTAAAACCTTCATTCATCTTCTGAACACAAATGAAGATATTTTTGTTGAAAGCTGATGGCTGAGAAAGGCTTCAAAAAGGCCTCCATTGGGATTCAGTACATTCCCACTGACCCACTCACAAGACCCATAAAAGGCACTAAAGACTTCGTTACAAAGTCCATCTCACTACAGTGGCTGCACAATAATTGTACCAAGCAGCGAGAGCAGTTTTTGTGCACAAAAAAAATCAAAATAATGACTTTATCTGCCAAGATATTGTCTTCCGTGTAGGTCTCGGACGTGAACTCACACGATAGCGGCGCTCCTCCTCTTCCGGGTCATGTATTCGCTATGATTCGAACCGATTCGAACGGCGGAGCTGCGTCATATTCTCGCGCATGCGTCGAGTTCACGTCAATAATTTGGTGGATTAAATCGTTATTTTGATTTTTGTGCGCACAATAACTATTGTCGTCGCATTGTAAAATTATTGTACAGCCACTGTAGTGAGATGGACTTTATAACGAAGTCGAAGTGCCTTTTATGGGTCTTGTGAGTGGGTCAGTGGGAATGTACTAAATGCCAATGGAGGCCTTTTTGAAGCCTTTCTCAGCCATCAGCTTTCAACAAAAATATCTTCATTTGTGTTCTGAAGATGATTGAAGGTGTTACAGGTGTCCAACGACATGAGGGTGAGTAATTCATGAAATAATTCCTAACCCTTTAAATACTTGGTATTCCATAGCAAGTATCTGAAATTCTCCCGAGGTATCAGGCACTGGAATGTTGAACAGTTTCCTTTGTTTTCATTTGAAAACAATGGGATGTTGTAGCTATGGGGTTTGGGTGGGGTGACTGCTGTTGAGGTGAATTACCTTTTCTCCAGCCCATTTTGGTTATTTGAATGCTAAATGGCATTTGGGAATGCTGAGATGGCTCCTCTGGGAGAATATCAAGAGATCTCATTATGTGGATCTCCTGGTGCTTTCAGTGGTAATTAATGTAGAGATAAGCCTCTGTTGAAATTCAAATGTTAACCTGGATGAATGGTGCCGGAGAACCATGGTGTATTTGTGTTGTTTAGTTAGCCTCATTAAGTGTGTTTACATGCACTTTAAATTAGGCTATTTGATTTCGGGCAGAACGTAATTATCCTTTTGTAATGTCACAAACATTTTAAGCTTGAAATACATGACTTTTAAAATCTGACTGGATTTTAAAACACTATGTCCTGGTTTCACAGACAGAGATTAGACTATGCCAAGATTAAGCCTTTGTTAAATTAGAAGTACCTTTACATTTAAGTACCTTTTATAAACATGCCCTAAAAAAACAAGAAGAAAAAAATTATTGGTGTGCATCTTGAGACAAAACAATGGCACTGATATACTTTATAATCTGTCAGTGTAAGTTGATTTTAGTTAAAACAGTTCAGACATGCAATTTTAGTTTAAGGCTATCTTAATCCTTTTCTGGGAAACCAATGGTAGGTATCTTATACTTGCTGGATATGTAAATGATGACAGATCAAAAAAACGCGTCATCATAAAAACCATAACAGACTTCCGAGTATTTCCAAACACAAGAACCTTACAGAAACTTTTGATTGGAAACGTTTGTAGCTTTGCTTCATTCATTATGTATTGATATATAGTTTGCCTCTGCGTTATGTGCTCGCTTAGAAAGACAGAGATTATGTGTGACGTGTATTTAATCCTTCTTATATGGTTACAAAATGCATCATGTATACCTGGACAGACAGATGAAGACGGTAGCTCGACTAAAACACTGCTATGGTGTGCAATTATGAGAGCTGAGTGTGATGTCAATCTACAGTTGGGTGTGAAATCTCAGCACAGGGTTTAGGATGTGAAGCTGTCGCACTCAACTTGTGTGTGTGACACGGATGTGTGTAAGTTAAACACCATAAAACGTGCTTCAGGTTGATGATGAAGGCCACACAAGTCATACATGCAAGCGTGAAAGTCATTGTTCAAAGTGTCAAAAGCCTCAGCGCTGGTAAGTGGGCGACAACTTCAAACACAAAACCCCTGTTTACTCTCATTAACTGCATCAAGCTCTAAAATGAATTCTTGATCTGTTTGTTTGTCTTTTTAATGCTATAGAAACTGCAGATCCCAGGAGGAAAACAGAGTGCCTTTTGGTTGTCAGTGGTCCTGTTTTATTGCTTGGTTCATAAAAGCAGTAGGACGTCTAGCAGGCCAGAATAATCACAACTGGCCTGTTGTGCTAATTGGTGTCTGTACTGTCTTGTTATCTGGACTCTGTCATTTGCATAACTATTGACCCCCTCCTCTGCTCCTGCCCTACTTCCACCCCTCCCCCAATTCCCATAACTTCACCTTTGACCCAGTCCTGTTATCCTGAGAACCTGCTAATGAATGACAGCCTTACAGCCCTGCGAGACAGAGAAGATCCACTGTATATTATCTGAAGTTGCAGTTTATGAGAGGACATGGGGGTGGATCTGGAACAGCAGTGAGAACTGCGTCCCGGGACCGTACCAATTAACACAGTCGAGACCGAAAGTGCTGTCCTGCTTGATTTTGTTTGTTTATTTTGTTCTTTTGGCCGATGTCTTCGAGGTTTTTTTTCCTTGTGTCAGCTATGTTGAGTTTCGGATGGGCTTTGTGAAGTATCTGTGTAGTCACAAGGGACGCAATCTGCCAATGCGGCACAAGGGGAAGAATGAAGCCATTGGGAAGCGATACTGTAGGATGGAAGAGAGAAAGAGAGAGAGAGCGTCTGTGGAGGGGTAGGATGACAGAGCGCTGCTGTGTGAGAATCTCACGGGGACGTCTCACAAAGTGCTGAGCAGGAGAGAGCGAGTGTGCTGGGAAAACGCTGAGACTCTTTTTGTGTGTGTGTGATGCTAATCGCAGTTCACCCACTGAGGGAGAAGCGTGAGACGTGGGAAAAATAGCACCGACTGATAGGACTGGCTGATGAGCTCACTTGTCCTAATTTTTTAAGTCTCACTGGACTCAGCGAAGCAGTGGATGTTTTCAAGGTTAGATAAAGTGTGCTTTGCCAACTTCAGCAGTAAACCCTTATTCAGCAGCGCAATGTGAAAATACAATAACACACATCAGCCGAATTAGTGAATGACTCACCAGTCTGATTTGCAGTCTTGGGGGTAATGCATTATGTAAGCGTCTTACTTTTTTCCAAGTAAAGAGTGAGTAACAGCTAACATCCAAGTTCATTTAAATTTAGTAATAATGCACACTCCTTTTCTATTCATTTATTTCTTCATTACTCTTCAAAAGTTTTGGTCAGTAATACTTTGTTTAAAAAGAAATATACTTTTATTCAGCAAGCACACATTAAATGAACAAAACTTGCAGACAGACATCACAACTGTGTTCAGCATCGATAATATTCATAAATGTTTGTTGAGCATCATATAAGAATGATTTCTGAAGGATCATGTGACACTGAAGACTAGAGTTATGATCACAGGAATATATTAGACTACATTTATATATATATATATATATATATATATATATATATATATATATATATATAGTTATTTTAACAGTTATTTTAAATTGTAATAATATTTCACAATATTACTGTTTTTATATATGTCTTCATGGGCATACAAAGGTGTTACCAACTCCAAACTTGTGAATGGTTGGGTAAATACTTTTATTAAATAAAAATACAACTTCAGTGAAATTCAGTTGTACTTAGTAGTTGTAGCAGAGCAAAAAAAAAAAAAAAAACAGGAGCTCATTGCTGATTTATGTTTGGAATGTGTTGATGTGTGGTTGGCTTGACATACCACAACACCAATTTTTTTTTTTTTTCCCACTTACTGTCTATGGGGAACATTTACCTCAAGGTCAGTCTCTCAGATGGCTATCATTTTATTTGTGGATAAAGCTGCGAGTTGATGCCAGAAGTTTTATACTTTAAACTGGAAGTCACTTGACTATCCAGTAAATTTGCAGGGTCAATATTTTTCTCAGAAATTAGACTCAATCACACTGCCCTTTCGGTGTTTGTATTTTTAGAGCAACTGGAGTACATTTGAAAAATCTGTTATCGCTGTATAATATAAAAATGAAACACTTTAAAAAGAAATGCTATATGTAATATTAAGGCAATTATTCTTTGCTTAACAGATTTATTATTATTATTATTATTATTATTATTTAATACAGACCCAAAGCATATGAGGAAAAATAAAGCCGTTCTTCATATTAGTGTTTTAAATATTATTACAAAGTCACCTCGGGAAATATTATATACATTAGCATGGATAGGATACATTTTCATAGTCATGTTTTGTTTTTATTCAAGATCTCACTTTGATACATCACATTTATTGTGAGGTCTGTCTGTTTCCCATGCTTTAGTCCGGGTCCGGGTCTCGGTCTTGTGTTAGTGTTCTCTGCAGGTAAGAAGTACTAAAGCCAGTCTCAGGCGCCTCAATGTCACCATTATGACCTGCCTGAGTCCCTCAGAGCTCATAAAGGTCCTGGGCCTCGCACTAGCTCGATACCTGATCTGCTCCCCAGTGAAACCCTCCTTTATGACCCCCTGACTTCCCTTCCCTCAAGGGCTCGGGACGCACCAGTGGCCCCACGGAGTCAATCTGTCTCTGGTACAGTAACTGCTGGCTTTTGAAGCCCTGTTTGACTAATTTTCCCCATCAAGAGAGGCCCAAACATTCGAGTGCAATGCCTGGGCCCTCAACCCTGCTGCTGCTCCATCACTGTACGCACAGGAAGAGAAACAATGACAGATGGGACAGCCATTCAAGGTCAGCAATCTAGCCGATCTGTAATAATACACTTCTTGTATAATCCATTTTAGATTTCACAGTTTTGGCTGCTTTTATTTACCACTTCGCAGACGACGTCTCTGGTTTCAGTCCCTTGCGGTGTCTTTGTCCACATCTTAGTGTTAGATTTATTGAAGTTTGACGGTTATAGATTTGATTCACTGAATAAAGGGATCCAGAAAAAAGCATTAATGAGACAAGACACATGGTTCTAATCTTTGTGAGATAATCTTCTAGTCTGTGTATGGTCCATGTAATGATGCAATAGAGTACGGTGGCCTTTATGTGGTGGTCCATGGGGGGCCAGAGGAATTGTGTCCATTTAATGTGAAGCAGATGTAACTGTGAGGTTGTTAAATGACTTTATAGCCATGTGAGACATAAGCTGGGTACACAACACAAAGAGAACAGGCCACAATAATCACCAAAGACGGACTGCAAACTGCCTTAACATTGGCTCTTATGTCTTCACTCGTCTGCTTTTGTAAAATTCTTACGTTGCAGGAAATCATATCTTGGGGCTTTTTACTGTAATATGAGGTTGTATATTTAAACTAGCATCACTCTTTCAGTCATCAACTATAAATCTGATTATAATTCAGTCCAGGCTTGTTTATTTCATTGTATTGATCCAGCTGTACATAATCGTTTTTCTTTCTTGAATCCAGAATTATTGTTTTTTATGTTTTTTATGTTTTTTTTAAGGAGCATGCCGACTTGTTTGGACTTTAGCTTATTCACTGCATCCCCCAGAGTTAGATAAGTCCATACATACCATTCTCATTTCCATGTGTGCTATAACTCTGACTGACGCACACACAGCTAGCCTAGCTTAGCACAAAGACTGAAGGTAAACGCCTCCATCTAGCCTACTGCTCAATAAGTGATCCAACATAATGCCAACATTTTCCTATTTATATGTTGTGATGTGTATAGTTACATTGTGTACTAAGATGGAAAATTAAAAGTTGTGATTTTCTAGACCGATATGGCTAGGAACTATTCTCTCATTCCTTGCGTAATAATCCAGGAATTAGGAATCGTACCATGAGTGCAGCGACGCAACGAGATTCCCCAGATCCCATCTGTCTTAGTACTCGATGTAACTATACACATCACAATGTGTAAATAGGAAAATGTTGGTGTTATTTTGTCACTTATTGAACAGAAGTCTGACTGAGCAGTTTACCTCCAGTCTTTGTGCTAAGATAGGCTAGCGGTGGGTTTGTCAGTCAGAGTTATGGCACGCACGGAGATGAGAATGGTATGTATGGACTTATCTAACTCTGGGGGATGCAGTGAATAAGCTAAAGTCCCAAAAAGTCGGAGTGTTCCTTTAAAGAAATGTATAGATCATGAGAACAGACTGAACTATCCAGGCACTGTAAATATATACACTACCATTTAAAAGTCTGTAAAATGTTAAACAGTAAAATACAGCAATACAGTTAAATACATACAAAAAAAGTAATATTGTGAAATTTTTATTTCACTTTAAAGGTGTCTTGAACTGGCTTTTTTATTATTATACTGTTGTCTGAGGTCAAGTAATGACTTTTGCATGCATTGTTTACATTAAAAACATCATAACTCATAAGTAATAGGCTATTTTCTACACTGGTTTTGAGGCTCTCTTCTGAACGCTGGGTTTTGATGGGCGTGCGGCACTGGAGACTTGGAAGTAAACGGCCAAAGCTAGGATTGGATAAGATTTGCATATTTAATGAGCTTAAGCTCCCCTGTCAGTTCACATGAGGGATTGTTTTGAAAGCAGCAACAGGAAGGATTCTCTGACAGGACTCTCAAAACGTATTTATGAAACAAACACAATAATTTATCTCTCATCCAACTGCAATGGATTTATTTATTTTATTACTTAAAACCAAACCACTTACACACACACATGCGCGGGCACACGCTCTTCAAATATCAAGTCAAGAGAGTGAACAGCGCAGATCAAGAAAGGAATGTTATTTCTCTATTTAAGCACCAGCCTGCTGAAGTGCTTACGGTTTGATAGCCCGTCTGGAAAATACATAGCCTCCGGAACATTGGGCTTTGCTTAGCTCCACGAGTCAGTGGGCGGGGCTAAAGAAGCAGGCGTACACATTTATCTGTAGAGGTGGTGTTTCCCCCTTCTATTACATCATTGATGTCTATAAAAGCTTTTATTTTACTAACAAGGAAGTTTTCAGCTCTGAAACATACAGGATATTCTTACCATGACCTTTTATATATCAAAGCCTCAAGGGAAAGTTGATTTCTCAATTCATCGCCCCTTTAAAATAACTGTTTTCTATGTGAATATATTTTAATATTTTTTTTTCTGTAAATTTTCATTATCATTACTCCAGTCTTCAGTGTCACATGATCCTTCAGAAATCATTCTAATGTGCTGATTTGCTGTTCAAAAAACATTTCATATTAATATCACTGTTAAAACCAGATGTGCCGATAGTATCTTATCTGAATTAATTATACTGCTAGAGCAGTAGCAGAAGCTCTGAGACTATAGTCAGGTCGGGAGTATGGGTAGGGTCAGAAACGCCACACGATACTGAGACCACCACCTGTTAGACACAGATTTAGTCTGTCTGCTATCAGCTGCCCCCCTCTCATTACATACACAAACACACACTCTCTCTAGACGTGCTGCACTAGTCAGCTGACCGAATCTTCTGCTCTATTTGGCTCTCTATAAAACTGGCTCATTCCCAGGTTCAGTAGTAAACATGCCAGGCCAAGTATCCACCTACCGGGGTCACAGACCCGCTCCCTTTTAGTGGGCGAACACCGGCGTCCGTCCCAGCACTGAATTGGCTCAATGCGACCCGGCAGCCTTCAGTAAGGCCCTTGAAAAGGCTCTTAGAGGCAGAGCAGGCACGGCCCGACCCTTTAGTTAAACAGGACCTCTCTTGTTTAGGTTTTGTCCACTTAACATTATCGTACCCCATCTCTCCAGGACAGTATCAGATGAAAAACTACACCAGCTCTTACTGAATGTTCTCACTCTTTTCTTAAACATTACAGGAATAACCCATATTCAGTAGCAATTAAGCTCAGTCCACAGCATTGTGGCATATGTTGATTTAAAATTCAACATTTCCATTCCCTTCCTTTTCCTAAAAACAATAAACTAAAGAAAAAAGTAAGATAAGGCACTTACAATGGAAGTGAAAAAGGCCAATCTGTTCATTTGTACATTTAAAAGACATGAACAACCTGAATGTTAACATGATTTTTAGTGTGATAAATCCAGTTTCATAACTTCATTGCCATGACTTTAAAGCCTAAAATCTTAAAGGAATAGTTCACCCAAAACTGAAAATTATCTGTGCTTTTTAACCTTCCACAAATAAGCAATGTGACTCATTTACTTTATTGTAAGTGAACTCTAACCAGAAATCTTACTGCATTGTTTTAAAAAAAAAAAATGCTGCTTAATATTTTTTTGTAGAAACTGATCTTTTTTTGATAAATTGAAAGTTAAAAAAACAGTATTTATTTGAAATAGAAATAATTTGTAACATTACAAATCTACTGTTACTTTTGACCAATATAATGCGACCTTGCTGAATAAAAACGATTAAAATCTTTTTTTATATAATTTTGTTTATCATACTGACCCCTAGTCAGATTTATAAATGCTAATGTATGATGGACAGAGACTCGTGCTATGATTAGATTGCGGCAGAATTATGTGGCGGTCTTACAGAGGTTGGGCAGCTCATATGTGAGTTTGCCAAACTCATACAGTGAGCGTGGGAACCGACTGCATTTCCACAGGTTACAAGGATCCTGATTTCCCACGAGAGGAATCACAGAGGAGCAGGTTAACTCGCCACATTTGGACTCATTTAAGAGACTGCTGTAAGCATATGGGGCTATTAAAAGAAAGAAACTGAGCGGCTCAAATGAGCTGTGAAAAGTGTTGTGATATGACAGACAAGATCCTTTGAGTATGGCCATTAAGACTATAATTAGCCTTTGCACAGTTGGATTAAATGGATCCCTTAATTCATTTTCCCCCATGACATGACGTGTACTTCGCATAGTGCTTTTCTTGTTTTCTTCTGTTTCATCTTGCTAAATGTGCATCTGTAGGTCAGCTGCTGTTTTTCATGTTTAGTTCAGCCATAAAACCTCTTTTATAGTTTTATCACAAACTTTTTTTGTGTGGTAAGACATCAGGAGTGCTATTCTGGACACATCTATAGGGCATCTGACTGGGAAAACAGCATCTTATCCTGTAAAGACCATGACTGAGAGCGCCAGCATTGTTTTTTGCTGGTCTCCACCATGAGATGTCCCAACAGGTAGTTAAACCAACTTAATAAGCAGGATTAGTCAGCTAGCTTCTTCAGAAAGCTGGTTGACTGTATTTACCAGTTAAGCTTCACTTTGCTGGTCCACCATCACCAGAACAAAATAAAACCAGGTGTTTTTAATAACGCTGGTGTTTTCATCAGGGTAAACACTCTGTTCTGAGCAGAAACTCGAGCTCAATATAAGACAAACGAAAACCCATTAGGGTTTCAATTAGACTAATTTAATTCAGTGAATAGAGAGATTCTACACAGAATGAATATCTGATAACTGTGTCATCTGATCTGTCCATGTTTCATTTTGTGGTCACTTTGATTTTTCAGAGCGCTTGTGGCAGAGTAAACATTCCTCCATCACATGATGCTTCCAGAAAGAACACCCTTGTTCCTGAGAACACCCTCTGTTTACATCCACTAAGTGTAGGTATATATCAAAATTATTATGCAGCTTGAAACTGTATTTTAAATGCAATAAATACATTTTAAAAAAGGTAGGTTTAAGACCTACATTTTTACACAGGCTTTTTTATGATTTACTACTTATTTTTCTGTCTTTTTGATGCATGTGTGTTTTACGTGTGTCGATTTATGTATTTATATTGTTATTGCTTGTTTACCTGTAAAGTGACCTTGGGTGTTTTGAAAGGCGCTGTTAAATAAAATGCATTATTATTATTATTAAAATAAAAAAATATTTATATATATATATATATATATATATATATATATATATATATATATATATATATATATATATATATTTTTTTTTTTTTTTTTTTTTAACTAGACAATAATTTATATACAAAATTAAGGTTCTATTTACAGTAATAAAATAATATAAATAATAAAAAATAATATTAAAATAAATATTTGTATATTTGAAAATTAAGTTGAATAATCTGAAAATTAAGTTGCATGATTATTTTGGCTAAACAATAATTTATATAAAAATAAGATTCTCTTTGCAGCATTAAATTATTAATAATATAAATAATAAAATATAATATTAAAATATTTGTGTCTTTCAAAAATGAAGTTGCATGATTATTTTAGCTAAAAAGTAATTTATAAAAAATGTCCAATTTACAGTAAGATTTTATATTTTAACATTGCATTGGGTATCATGAACTAACAAGAAACAATAATTTTACTACATTTATTAAACAGGTTATATGTTAATTTCTGCATATAATTGTACATTTCATAGTACACTATTGTACAAAATTAAAATGAAATGAAATTATGTAAAATAATGTAAATATGTAAATATATATGTAAAAAAATGTAAATATATATATATATTTACAATTTATATATATATATATATATATATATATATATATATATATATATATATATTTACAATTTATATATACATATATATATATATACATATATATATATATATATATATATACACATACATACATACATACATACATACATACATACATACATACATACATACATATATATATATATATATATATATATATATATATATATATATATATATATATATATATATATATATATATATATATATATATATATATATATATATAATATGCATTGAAGATTAATGAAATGCTCATTGTACAGTGTTAAATAAAAACTGATTAGTTAAAAGGTTTATTGTCTTTATTCACTTCATATCTTGTCGAATGTCTTGTCTCTAGGGCACCAAGTGAATCAGAACTGCCCAAAAAACTGACCCGGTCTGCACTCTCTGAGAATTCATAGGACTCCTAAAAGAGTGTGGTTACGTTGACAGAAGTTATGGAATGATTCCAAACACATGTCCTTTTATCGTACCACCTGTTGTCCTCAACATACACCCTCATTCCACATAGTCTTTAGGCTCTTGAAACCACTTGATCTGAGGTATGAGACTTATGCAACATCTCTCAACTTTGAGGAAATCCCTCTAACACCTCTTGTCCCATCCAGATTAACTGGGGTAACATCATGTCCCGGTCATCGTGGAACCAACTATATTAGACTCACTGTTAATAACCACTGATTGTATTCCGTCCAGTCGGCAGCAGCCATAGACAAGGCCACACTTGCTCCACGTCTCTTTCCCATAACCCCCAGGCACCTCAGAGGAAGTCATCCATGCCTAAATTTGCCTCCTTAATCAAAAGCTGAATGTAGAAGTTGTTTTGGAGGTTGGCTGCAGTGATTGCAGCATTAGCAAAGCACATGCTCGCCTTTCAAGGCCCAACAATGAGGTCCATTGTGCTGCTCCAGATCTGTCGGTTCTAATTTAAGATGGAGCTTCGACAGAGACAATACAGGGAAGATGGCATGGGCGCTGAAGAGACTGCATGTCCTAATGAGCAAAGAGAGGACGGTACATGAGTGTGGACACATTCAAGCGATAATTGACCTGAGGCTGTGCTATGTTGGGACTATAGTAGACCCTGACTATCGAGCCCTTTACACACCATTTGTAACTTAAAATGCATTCATTTACATACCGTCTTGGGGGCCTGAAAATGCAAACTTTTGAGAACGGGTTTCAAAGTGCAAACTTTTGAAAACTATAGCATTATCGTCTTTCATAAACTACAAAAAAAGTGAATTTGCGTAAACAGTGACATCATGCATATGTGTATTATGTGTTCAGTGTATTCGAGCATAACTTTTCTTTACAAAGTGACATCGCCAACTACTGGCCTGGCAGTAGAAAACAGCATTTTTAGACATTTTCGCAAATTCATGTGAGTGGGGATTGTTTAGAATAGACAACAGTCAAACACGACGCGAAAAACACAAAAGGAAATCTTTGCCATTTTTATTATATTGTTTTTGTGTAAATGTACCATATAGTCATAACACATTTATTTATTTTTATATTTTTTATACTTTTATTCGATAAGGACACAACTTCATCAAAATTGACAGTAAAGAATGGGTGCTTATCCTCCTGGGACCCAGTAATAGACTTTTGTCCACTGTAGTGGACATTATATTTTAGTGAGTTTCTGTGACATCACACACGTCACAGTTTTGAGTCAGGATGTCCTTTATAGAGCACATTCAGGGCTTTGCACAGATACCAAATGTTTGGAGGTTTCACCAGGACAACAACAACTTCTTGGTCTTTAAATATGGCTGACATTAATGTTTAGCACTCTTATGGAAATATGATCATATTTTGTAATTATAATTTAAATCTGATTAATTTTCTAATTGTTTGTTATAAATCAACATCTCAGGAAAATGCTATGGGGTTTCTAATCAAAATATGACTTTTTGTTACAAAACAGGGCATTGATTTCATAAATGTCCACTGTAGAGGACACCAGGACATAAATCGTGTTCAGGCATTTTGGAGACACAAACAGTAAATAGGGAAATAAATTACATAACAATATTCCTATGAAATATTACATATTATTATGAAAATGTCGCCAATTATTACTCCCCTTATTACACTTCTTTTTTTCATTACATGTTGCACCAAGAACACAATAATATGCAAATTAGATGCAATATACCGATACATTGTATTGAATGGGAATATCCAAGTATGGCCATTTTACCCACATATTGCATAAAGTAAGATGGTATATCAAAGCATTCAGTTATATCTTTTATAACATAGCTCAGAATCATTTTTAAAAAAAACAATTTTTTTTAAAAAATCCTGAAACTTAAAAATGTAATCGTGAATTAAAAATAAATCCCATTGTTTTTGCCTATACATGCAATTTCATTTCATTAAATTTTTTAACAACTGAGTCCTGGTGTCAACTACAGAGGACATATCATAACATATGAATACAATATAATTTTCCAAAAAAAGAAAAATGTGTCCATTTGTTTCTTATGCTCTAAACATTCCAATGACATGAAAAAAATCCAAAATTCGAAAAACTTTTTTTTTCTGGGTCCCAGGAGGATGCTTATAAAAGGAAATAGTAAAAAGGAGAACAATAATTAACAGAACAGGTACATGGAATAGCTAAACAAACAAGCTGAGTGACTGGGTCAAACAGGCAAAAAAGGGGTGCTTTTCAATACTACAAATTGTTAATTACAGTTAATTACAAGAGTGTGTGATCATTATCCATTAACCCATTTAGAAAACATGAATGTGGTCATTAGGCTATTATAGATTTCACAAATATATTTTAAACTACTTAACTTGGACAGTTTAGATAGCGTGAGATGAACCTCAAAAGATTTCCTATAAAAATTACTTTAAAAAATATTAAAAAAAAAAAAAACAGAAAGAAAGAAAAACAGACCTCCCTGAAAGTCATTGTATAGTTTAGACTCTGGCTCTGGTCATGTGGTGTGTATGAGATATGACAAATGAGGCATGTTGCCCCGCACTGGAACTTGGTTCAACAATGAAAAACACATCGCTCACAGCAAAAACTTTCCATGTAGAGTGTTTTTCTTTATGCTAAGACTGATTGTTTTTTAAATGAGCATGACTCCAGTACAGCATTAGCTGATTTTATTGACTTTGGTAAAACGCGATTCGCTTATCAACATTTGTAATCCTAGTCTGTTTTCCTCATGCTGTCAAAAAGTGGTTAGTGTAATCATGGTATTTTGACAGTCAAAGCCCGGTCATATTTGCTCGGATCTGCGGTCTGATAAATGTTAACCACTCACTGACCTCGCATTCCAATTCATCTTAATTGCTGAATTAGGAAGCAAAACAGGCCAATGCTTAAACAATTAATATGAGTGCCAGTTGAGGCAAATTAATGCCTTAAGCATAGGTACTATAGCAACAGTGATAATTTACCATATATCAATCAATTAATCAATCAACTTTATTTATATTGCACTTTTACAATGACGATTGTTTCAAAGCAGCATCACAGTGTTAAACAGGACAGTGTGTGTGTGTGTGTGTGTGTGTGTGTGTGTGTGTGTGTGTGTGTGTGTGTGTGTGTGTGTGTGTGTGTGTGTGTGTGTGTGTGCGTGTGTGCGTGTGTGTGTGTGTGTGTGTGTGTGTGTGTGTGTGTGTGTGTGTGTGTGTGTGTGTGTGTGTGTGTGTGTGTGTGTGTGTGTGTGTGTGTGTGTGTGTGTGTGTGTGTGTGTGTCTGTGTGTGTGTGTGTGTGTGTGTGTGTGTGTGTGTACTTATGTATATACTTTTAAAGGAATAATTTAAAATCTAGGTCAAAGTAGAACAGGAGATTTCAAACTGGGGCCTCGTAATTAGTTTATACTGTACAAACTGTATACTGTATTTTATCGCCTGTATTTAACAAACTGTAAACTGTATTTATTTTTATATATATATATATTAGGGATGCGCGGTATACCGGTACTGGAAAAATACCGGTATATATTTTATTTAAAACGGTACGATATCATGATTTTGCTCATTTCGGTAATTATGCTGCTTTCCTGAAGTGGGAACTGCGTGCTGCCATCCCGCTAGATCCCGCTACCCAAACTGACCCGAAACAACCGTCAAATGTGACGACAACATAGACGAACAAAATGGATAAAGCAGTTGAATCTCACTCAAGATGCCCAAAATGAATTAATAAAGAGAGGAGTAGAAGTGACATTTGTAATTACTTTGCTTATAAAACTGATGAAGAGCCATCAAACCTAGCCAAGAAGCATCTGTCACTATCCTGATTTAAGACTTCTTAAGAGATCGACAGGTCAGTGAATCATTCAAACCATCTCATTTAGACATTTATTTTCTTTTTACACTGATCAACGCACATACATAACATAATAAGATCGAATATCACAAAATCTCCAGCGTTCGTTTCAACCAATGACATTTAGATCTTCTAATATTTGGACACGTTCTATTGCACTATTTACATTTGCGTTAAACACAACCGACTGTGTTTATGTGAATACTCACTAAAGACCGATATTTTTACATAATTCTGTGTATTTGACTGTTTAAGGAAACTTAATTTGTAATGTGCGAGTTCTAAGTTACAGGCTTGTGTGTGTGTGTCGTTGTTATGAGCTCGTATCTCCTGTAACTGTTATTACGAAATGCTATAAAATCGCTTGCATGTTTAAATGATTTCCGTTCTCCATCCCGAGACGAACGTGAAATGTTGAATCGGATTATGCAGATTGCTTTAGTGTAGGTGCGATGTCTTTTGAAACCAGAAGCAATTTGCTAATTTTGAGAGATTTTTGCTGAAATTATTTCTCACAAGAAAGTTTTCAAATGACTGATTTAATTTGATAAGCTTTGCTCATTAATTTACTAATAAACATTTGTGGTAATTTCCCACTTTATAAACCCAAAACTTGCACAATTGTACTCATTCGCGTGCAATATACCCGTGCTAATATCAGACGTGTGGTATTGATTTAATATCGGTACTTCGGTATTAGATTGTGGTACTGTACCGAAGCCAAAATTGTGGTATCGAGCCATCCCTAATATATATATATATATATAGCCAAAAGTTTTGGGACGCCTGCCTTTACATGCACGTGAAATTTAAGGACATCCTATTCTTAATCTGTAGGGTTTAATATGGAGGTGGCCTACTGTTTGCTGCTATAACAGCTTCAACTCTTCTGGAAAGGCTTTCCACAAGGTTTAGGACTGTGTTTATAGCAATTTTTGACCATTCTTCTAGAAGTGCATTTGTGAGGTCAGGTACTGATGATGGACGAGAAGGCCTGGCTCGCAGATTCTAATTCATCCCAAAGTTTTCTGTCGGGTTGAGGTCAGGACTCCGGCCAGGACTTTCACTGAAACTAAATGGCAATACCCACACACCATAATCCTCCCAACAATCCATGCAATCAGGTACCGTTCTGCTGGCAACCGCCAAACCCAGACTCATCCATCGGATGGCCAGGCAGAGAAGCATAATTGGTCACTCCAGAGAACATGTGTCCGGTGGCGGAGTCCTTTACACCACTGCATGCGGCGCTTTGCATTGCACTTGGTGATGTAAGGCTTGGATGCAGCTGCTCGGCCATGGAAACCCATTCTATGAAGCTCTCTGCGCACGGTTCTTGAGCTCATCTGAAGGCTACACAAAGTTTGGAGGTCTGTATTGATTCTGCAGAAAGCTGGCGACCTCTGCGCACTGTGTGACTCACCATTGCCTACCAGTTGCTGTTGTTCCCAGTTGTTTTCACTTTGTTTTACAAAGTGTTGTTTCACTAACAGTTGACCAAGGAATATTTAGTAGTGATGAAATTTCACAAATGGACTTTTTTGCACATAGTCACTACACTACATAGCAACTAATCACAGTACCACGCTTGAATTCACTGAGCTACTGAGAGGGACCCATTCTTTCAAAAATGTTTGTAGAAGCGTCCGCATGCCTAGATGCTTAATTTCTACACCTATAGCCACGGAAGTGATTGGAACACCTGAATTCAATGATTTGTATTGATGTCTCATTGGCAATTTGTTTTCTTATATATATATATATATATATATATATATATATATATATATATATATATATATATATATATATATATATATATATATATATATAGATAGATAGATAGATAGATAGATAGATAGATAGATAGATAGATAGATAGATAGATAGATAGATAGATAGATAGATAGATAGATAGATAGATAGATAGATAGATAGATAGATAGATAGATAGATAGATAGATATACACACAAAAAAGAAAAAAATATGTATGTAATGTTTAAGTATTCTTTATCTCACAATAGAAGAGTAGAGGTGTGTTATTTTATTCCAATGGTGTGTACTCCCCTGAGGATGCATCTTTCCCAGACAATTCAGTTTGCTCATAGTAACAGTTAACTATAACTTAAAAGTGCTAGTTATCTCCTGACCCACCCACAACCATAGATAAGATGCTGTTCTTATCTAGCCTCATCACATTCTCTCACGCCAAGTAAGATTTTGAGGCTGTAACAAAAAACAAGACTGACAAAAAAAACTAAATGTACTTTTTTTTTTACTTTGAAATAAACAGTATGTAAGGCCTTGGAAACCCACACAGCATGTGTCTGACATAAATCAGATGTTTGATAAGGACTATTTCAAGAGTTTCGTAATTACATCCAGTTTTCTGTTTTCCTTGGTCGTTCTCCTGTTAGAATAACTTCATGACATTAGGCACGGTCTTGGTTCTGTATCCATGATTCATACTGGCACTTTTAGGAACGTAGCCTCTGATTCCCAGCTGTCTTACATCATCATTTCTATGTATGCATTGAGTCTAAGCAAATTAGGACTGTACTGCCGAGCATGTTTAAATAAGCTCACTTTGTGAGCTACAATAAAATATATTTCATCTTTATTGCATGTGGGCAAAATAAGGGTGTTTATAACATGGCCTGGATTTAGTCGTTTTTATTGTGGCTGTTTACAGTGTGTCATGGCAGACATGTTAAAGGAAGAGGATCTATGCTTTAAGAAGGCATATAAAGCCTAAGGCTTGGACACAAGCTCTTTTCTTTCTCTCTGTATGTGATTAGGCTCAGTATCAGGCTGTTTAAGAGAACTCTTTCTTCTTGGAGAGAAGGCGGATTTTAGGGGCTTTACGCAGGGGTGCGCTGGAGTGGTGCTTTTCCTTTCTCTCTTTCGGCAGGGAGGCTATTTTGATTTAAATGAAGGCTATCTATCAGAGGGTGGGAAGGTTCTTTCAGGTCCAAAGAAAAGAGATGCTGTCAACAGACCTGTTTGCGAGCTGTACCGACATGCACACAGCAGATGTGTTAAAGAAAGCGCAGCCTGTCGCTACAAACTCTGAATAAGCGCTCTTCCCTTTCTTAAGAGCAGCTTTATGCTAATTTCCAAGCAGACGGTTAGAGAACTTGGATTCTCTTAGCTTTTAGGCCTGTGGCGAGTGCACTAATGACACAACTTAACCACAGTGACTAACTTTCCCCTCTTGCTTTTACAGCAAACTGGCACAGAGAGCATGATGTGCCAGTAAAGTCTGAAGAGGAATCTCCACAGCTTCTCAATGTCGCCTGATGTTTTATCTGATCTTACACTCTTAGAGGAAAAGTTTCTATATAGAACCTTAAAAGGTTCTATCAGCGCTACGTAGTTGGAACCCCTAAAAGGTTCACTGGAAAAATTCCTTTCCTTACTTAGTATTTTTGTCTTGTTTCTAGTCCAAACATCTAAACATTCTTAAAACAATAAGTATTTACTAGACTAGCAAAAGTAATTGTGTTATTTTGGGGAAAAGTAACTCAAAATTAAGAGAGTTGTAAGAAATGCATTTTTTTCTTTGATTAATTTAAGTTTGATTTAAGTGCCAAAAGGGTTCTTTCTTGTCATTATGGAACCCTTTTAGCATGAAAGGGTCTTTGGAGTATACTCAAATATACTTCTTCTATATATAACCTTTTAAGGGTTCCAAATACGTAGCAGCGATAGAACCTTTTCTTCTAAGAGTGTATACCGTACCCTCAGCCAAAGCAAAGAAACATACCAGAAGCATCATGCTTTTTCAAACTGATGGAAACATATGGTCTCTCACTATTTGGACATGCATGTATAGGAATGATTTATATGTAGGTTCTAATGCAGTGGCTTGTAAAAGTATTCAATCCCCTTAAATCTTTTCACATTTTATGTTGCTGCCTTATGTCAAACTACTTTGAATTACATTTTTTTCCACATTAATCTATACTTCATACACCATAATGACAAAGCAAAAAAACGATTAGTGACAACTTTGCAAATTTATTTAAGGGGTGATGAGAAAACTTTCCCTTGAGCTTTTGATATGTAAAAGGTCATGGTAATATAAGAATATCCTCTAGGTTTCAGAGCTGAAAATGTCCTTGTTAGTCAAAGAAAAGCTTTTATTGACACCAGGCCCGGCAAACGAGAGATCTCAGAATATGTCACACCTTGACGTCATCTTGTGGTGAAACATCGCCTCAACAGAAGAACAACACCTGACTCTGGAGCCCCACCCACCAACTCGTGGAGCTAAACTGATTGTGCTACCAAGCAATAAACATGCCGAAAATATTGTGCTGTGCCTGGTTGCAGAAGAACCCAAATAAAGACATTTTTGTGGAAATCCATGAGCTTTCTGCCCTCCACTGACAGCTATGAAGCTACCACTTTCAAACCCCAGAAAGGTAGTATGTACAGTATTAAAGTAATACATGTTGCTAAAATAATACATACAAAGTGGTTCAACCTTAATTTTATAAAGCAATGCAGGTGCTTTGTTTACACACACAAAAACTGTGTTGCTTCCAACAGGACGCTATCAGATTTCATCAAAAATATCTTCATTCAAATGTCTTGCAGGAATTAATAATTCATTAGTAATTAGTAATTAATTACAGAATTTTAATTTTCGGGTGAACAAACCCTTTAAAATAATTAAAAAAAAAATCCAGAGCCTGGGCTTCAACCCAATCGAACATCTCTGGAGAAACTTAAAAATGTCTATCCACCGAGAGTCCCCATCCAGCCTGACAGACCTTGAGTGGATCTGAGGAGAAGAATGGCTAAACATCACCAAATGCAGGTGTGAAAAGCCTGTTGCATCATACCCAAAAACAACTGTACGACTGTAAAGGTGCTTCAACCAAGTACTGAGTATAAGTACACTGTTTGAATACTTGTGCAATGAACTTATTTCAGCTTGCAAAGTTGTCACAGATCTGTTTTTGCTTTGTCATTATTGTGTATGGAGATTAATGGGGGGGGGGGTTAAAGAAGAAAAAAATTACTTTCGCAAGCCACTGTATATAGTTTAGTCTAT
Source organism: Pseudorasbora parva (assembly GCF_024679245.1). Lineage (NCBI taxonomy): Eukaryota > Metazoa > Chordata > Actinopteri > Cypriniformes > Gobionidae > Pseudorasbora > Pseudorasbora parva. The sequence continues at coordinate 40,168,329 of NC_090173.1, read as the reverse complement.
TAAAACAATTATGTATTATTTCCACCAGAGACACTCAGAAAATCAGACACATTCTTACAAATCATGGAACATACTGTCTTTGTTTTTATTTTACTTTGATCATGTATTGTCTTGTCAGTGACACCAAGTAAGCCACCGATGCACCCTCAGCAAAACAAAAAGAAACAGGTGCATGATAGAGTCAGCAACAGATTGTATATTACTGTAGTATGAGAGAGGTAAGACATCCTTTTAATGTCACCGTACCACCGTTGAGTGTCAGTAAAAGGACTTGAGTTGTACTCATCTCAGAGGCCATGCATGCTTCCAGCCAGCCATTTAATTCTCAGTGCATGAATAGAAGAACCCAGTGGCTCTCTGCCATTGCTGTGACCAATCACCCCCTCATTTTCCCTCCAATGTATCCAGCACCTACAAATTCAGAAAAGCCTCTGCCTTTTGTATGACAGTGTCTCCTAGGGTAAGATCTATGGCTCATCTCCCGGTATGGTGCTCGGAGTGACGAAAAAGGAAAAGAGTGAAAAGGATGACTGATAGTGTGTGCATCAAGCCCAGGGGTAAACAAAAGAGGCTTGGCTTGGAGAGCCTGAGGCGAGCCATCTGCCAGAGTCAGTGAGAGCTGCTATTGTCCGTGCTAAAGGAATGTTCGGACAGATTGAAGAGACTTCGCATGGGTCATTCCTACAGGGACATCAGCATGAGCAACAGAGGTCAGACTCTTTCCACGCAGCAGATGCGGCCAGCGTTTTCATGCTTTGGTGACCTGCAAACTAACCAGTTTTGTCATCTTCATTAGGGCATCACACACATGGTGCAAAAGATTATCCGTTAAAGTCAAGAATTTTTCGTAGTTTAGTTTTGCAATAGGCCACCAGTGTCGTAGATCAAAGCAGCTTCAAATGTAATCCTCTTACAGTCATTTTTCTTAGAATGATTTATGCTGTTTTCAATACTTTGGAGTTTAGCTTGCACTTCTTGAAAACGAGAGCACAAATTTCATGTGTAATGCGGTTGACTGGGCTGTTGTCCATAACTGGCAGTCCCTCTGATATTCAGACGAATGAGAAACCGTTTGAACAAGACACTCAGAGTCAGTTTTGAATTATTAGTTGCTGAGTTTGTCATGCCCAGTGGAAAATTCTCCTCAAAGGGAGAGACAAAGACGAACCACGGGATCACGATTGGATGGTGGCGGGCTGCAGTCAAGCAAAGAAGCTTTAATGTGTGCGTGCTTAGAGGGTGACCTCTGACTCTCTCAGCAGGTGTGAGTGACCGAGCTTTCATGGGAGAGGCCCGCAGAGCATGTGGGGCGGGGACTTGAGAAGGACAGATGTTGTATGGGGAATGCCCTAGGGGAAAGTGTGGCGCTATAGAGGGACAATCGTACAATAGAGAAAGACTCTCATACAAAACCACACTGCCCAAACAGGCTCGTCTCCATGGCGACCGGTTGCCGAGACAGCGACAGCGAATGCTTTCGGAGACGAATGCAATTGGTCCTTCCAGCTCTACATACTTTCATATACTCTAGTCAAAACTAAAACCCTACAGGATGTCAAAAATAAAATCGATTACGTGCGCAGTGTTTTAAGCACTTGGCTGATGGATTTCCAAAGGGGATGATACCAAAAGTGCTTTTAAATATTTTCCCTTTACAGAACATCTCTCCATCTGTCTGTCCTTCTGGAGTATCAATTTTGCAATTAGAATATATAATTTATATTATATAAAATCAATTAGATTATATCTAAATTCAAATAAAAGAAGTATACATTTACCTATTAAAAGTCCTTTCCCTCAAAAAATATTCTATATTAATGGCATTTGTAAAATAATTACTAATAGTTGACTAACTATTAATTTCTGTACTAATTTTGGAACGGTATCTACTTTTTCATAATAGGTTTTGCATCGTAGGTTTTGCTTGCTTTTAATTAATGTTTCTAAATGTTTTTATTATTATTCTCATTAATATTATTATTTTATTTAAACACATTTTGTTAAATAATGCACTTAATTTAATATATATATATATATATATATATATATATATATATATATATATATATATATATATATATATATATATATATATATATATATATATATATATATATATATACTTTTTATTTTATTTTTTATTTTAATGAATTACATGTCCAAGCATGTTTTATAGTATTCTGAAGTACCTATAATACAAGTTAAATCATTAATGCATTTTTAAAACTGAATTGACATTACTGCTGTTAAAAATAATTTGCTTAGTAATCTGCATGGTCTAAAGATCAAAACAGCTTATTTCCATGTGTCCAGTGACTCCTGTTTAACATATTTAGGAGCTGAAGAGTGGCTAATGGCACTTGTGGCAGACGGCAGGGCAGTCTGGGAAGAGACGTGGCTCCGCTGGAGGCCTGCAGCAGTCGACTAACTCTATGAAGTCACTGGCACTGCTTTACACAAGGAACTGTGGAATTCACTGGCCACAGACCACCCCATCATTTGACTGTAGCAACTCCAAAACCGCAGGGAACTACAGACACAAGATAAGGAAAGGGGGGAGAAACTTCTTATTCTCAGTGCTGGCCAGATATTCCTGTTAGTTGTGGTTTGTCAATTAATGAAAGATTTACAAAGACTGCACCCAAGAAAAGTTCAGTGTGTTCAGCATCAACAGCTTGAGATTGTACAGAAGACTTTAAGACACTGATTCTGATGCGAATCCGATTAAAACTATTCGATTTCCCACAGGAACTCACAAAAAGGCTATGTCATTATTCAGGAGCAACAAACAAACTTGAAAAACCAAGTCTAGCATTCAAAGCGGGGTTTTTTTGGCCAAAAAAAAAAACATTGACAAATCACATGAGAGAACTCTTTGAGCCAGGACGACTTCAGAATGTTTTATTAGAACGCTTGAAACAACATTGCAGAAGGGAAAATGGGGCGAGGGATGAATTTAATTCATTTATTAATCATTGCAGTGATTGAAAATAGTAATGTGCTGGGAGATGGAGAACTGCGGTGCACAAGTTCAACATACAGTGCTGCTGACCTGGAACAAAGCCAAAACATTTCAGTGCGTTTCAGGATCACTCATTCAAAATCATTACAAAATATATAGTGATAGAAGGAAACGGTGGAAAATGCATGTATAGTTCTGGGCTCAGTGTAATATGACTGCCTTGAGAAACAGAGCATTAAAACTCTGACAATAGTCAACGTAGAAAAATCCTCAGCAAACGTCCATATTTATAAAAAATGGTCTTTGACGCGGAAAAGTGCTAAGTGCTGCTTCCGGGACTGAGCAGACGTACACACTTTTCCTTGTGGCACAAAGTCTGAGTAGGCCTATAGCAGGTAACTGGAAATCTAACTCATTCTTGCCATCCGCCATTTTCAAGTAAAGGATTCTGATGTTGACTGGCGCTCTGTTATATGTTAAAGCTACACTGTGTGATATTTTCCCCCATCTAGCGGTGTAAAGGTATATGACCATCCAGTGAATAATAGTTTCTGTTCCTCTCAATTCTGATTTCGTTTTAACACCTACGGTGGCCGATTTAGTCCAAAATGAACATGGCAATCCCCCTCTTCACATTCGACACGGTACCATCGAGTGTTAAAACGCGAAAGGCGAAGCTTGAATTTATGGGTATGTCCCTCTTTGGCTAATGTACTTTCAAGATGGAGGGGCAACATGGCGACCAGCATTCGAACCCCTCACCCGTATATATTTTCAATGGCATATTATAAACTTACGAGAATGCATTATTACTTGAAAGAAGTAAATATACATTAATGAGCACATATATTTTTGAAAGAACTAAGTGTTTTTAGCTAAGAATAAACTAAAAAAGTTACACAGTGTAGCTTTAAAGACATTAATTAGGCAGCGTTTTCGATGCGGAGATCTGAAACCATTCAGCTGCGCGCAATATAAAGATATTAATTTATATATTTCACTTTTAGAAGAGAGGCGTATGCACCTTCATTCAAACGTTGGCATGTAGGCATGGACTTAGATCGAAGAAATTTTTTGATGAATATTTTATAAATGAGGCCCACCATCCTTTGTTGGTGATAGCTAAATTTGGTGCTGAGATTGTTGTGCCAGAATGTATTTCTTTACATTTTTGGCAGAGGGACCCATAAATACCCTTTGGAACTCTAGTGTACTGCAGAAAGAAAGAAAAAACGTCCCCCAGAAAAAGCAAATACACATCATGGTCACGAAAGATTCAGAAAAGCTGTAAACTGACACAGATAAACAGGCCAGATTTCGTTTTTTTGCATGAGTTTGCTTAACAAATGCAATTGTTTGGTTTGTCCAGAGCTCATCGACTGGTGCACACGCTTTCTGACAGTCCAGAGTGACCATTTGTACAGCATCTGTCAGTCTGCTGAGCTTTGGGTCAGAGAGTGCAGAAAAGCATTAGCCCGGCCTCTGAATAGAATGGGATTGTTAAGTCTTGAACTTAACAATCTGCGTAAAAAGCTCAAGTCAAGTCCAAAAAATGTTTGCCCTGAACGAACCATCCAGCTTTAGTCATGTGATGATTGAGTCATCTGGATGATTTTTAACACATCCTAGACCTGCGAACGACTCTTTCTGGGAAAATGACAGAGACTTTGGATAATGCTGGTTAGGAGAACATCTTGAAGCATTTTGAGACATGTCTTTTGATATTGTTATTCATTGCAGGTTGTGGCGTTCCATTCATTCGAATGACACATAAACTTAATGTGATGCATATTTGTCAGTCATACATACATGAAACAGACCTAAATATTTTTGAGTGCAGTCAGGTTAGAAAAAGCACTCACATTTCCTTCATTGTTTTACATGCAAAGGCATATGGAGGCAGTGCTCATTGGTTTTCATGGTGGTCTGAGCGATCTTTGTGGATTAAGTGGTTCAAAAGATAAATTCCCTCTTTGTTCTCTTTTGGAGCAAATAAGCTGCTGCCCGAGGCAAACTATGGCCTTTAACAGAAAAAGACGTTAATTGCTTACAATGGTATTTACAAAGTAAAACTGGCCATTTTAGATTAGAATGCAAGATGGACCTCTATCAAGACTGGTAGATTGTTTATCTCTAAAAAAAAAAAAAATCCATCCTCACTTCACAGTGTGATTGTATGAAATCGAACTGGAATGTTAGGATTTTGATGGTCAACTTCAGCCAGAGGTCAAAGGGCACCTAGCTGCAGCATTTTTAAAATGTTTTCCAATGGACGTTATCCTATGTACTTGAAAATGTGAGTCAGTCGGAGGTCGTGTGGGCCTCTTTTATATGCTGCAAGTGGCAGCTGTAGCCAGTGGGTCTGTTATCTGACACGCTTCAGGCTTCTTTTATGAACTTCACCCTGCTTTATTGGGGAGTGTGCTCTGCTGTTTATCACATCTAAATCGCCCAAACTGACAGTGAAGGGTAAATGTGTTTGTGCAATTAAAAAGGATGTCTCATTTTTGCATTCAGAAAAATGAGGAAACCTGTTATTTTGTATATAATTTGGATTTTTTTTTTAAACTGTATTTGCAGATAGTGTAATATCAATGAAATAAAAGGACACTTTCATGACTAATGTTTCTTAACACACTTAAGTACCCTTTTATAAAGTGCATTTATTAATATCAATTACAAGTTTGAATTTAAAGTACATTATAAATCATTGTTTTGATCAAAAAAATGTACATGCTTCAAAGACTTACACATTTTTTGATGTATTGACTAACATACTAAAGCACATGCAAAGTAGCCTACTTGATTATGATTTCAACGATACTGTGTTGTTCAATGTTATATGTTAAGTTAATACATTTTAAATATTAAACTGCAAAATCATTATAAATGTAATCACAAATATATTGAAATATATTGTATTATAGAAGTGAGTTTTAATAGAAGTGATGTGTATATTTTAGTTTCTGATAAACGTTTGTCTATTCTGCAGTACACTTTAAGCATATTTCAAAAACACAAATTAATTATGAAAAAAAAGTAATTATGAAATTGCACATAAAGATAAACTTAAATCCAACTTAAGTGGGTCAAAACAATCATTCTAAAGATAAGTTAATTACATTACGTTATCATGTCATGTCTGCATTGTAATGCACAACTTTGCTAGCCTAGAAATCTAGACCCTAGCGGCAACAAATTTAATCTGCCGCGAGTGTCGTCTAGCAACTCTCAATACACTTCTGACCATGGAGATCCTCTTTTGCTACACGACTGAAGCGTGATGTTGTGACGAGTGCAAGCTGTGCAAGCAGGCAGGAGAGGGAATAAGAAAGGACAGGCGATTGACTCACAGTCTGACAATAAAACTGTTGAGTTTGAAGACAACCGTTTATCCCGCCCCTCGGATTGCGCCCTGTCAATGGTGAGTTTCCAGACCAAACATCTTGATGTGGGTCTGGCTTGTCAGGCTACAACTTTGCCGCTCCTTGTTATAAAGCAACATGCATCCAAACAACTTTAGCCTATGCAACCTCCTATGTCATCAATCACGTTTACATGCACAGTTTTTTGTCATTCCGATTAAAATCATTCCGATTGAAAGAATCAGTGGACTATTTACATGAGACGTTATCTAAAAAGATCTGGGGTTTACATGTGATGACTTTTAATCGCATTCATTTTGTGACATGTGCACACAGTTTGTCTGCCGCATCAGAAATGTTGACGTTGTCCTCTCCAGCAGCGTGAATGAGTTTCCGGTTGCCATGGCAACTCAGTTTTATAAAAGTAGCCGAGCTATGTCTGTGTCATTATTCCAACTTACGAAACTTACGAAATAAAGTTTAACACCTCAACAATTTTTACTTTTCTCTCTAGTCAACGTTATAGCCTGGTGTGAACGCGGCACATGCTCTTGTGTGTGTGTGTGTGTGTGTGTGTGTGTGTGTGTGTGTGTGTGTGTGTGTGTGTGTGTGTGTGTGTGTGTGTGTGTGTGTGTGTGTGTGTGTGTGTGTGTGTGTGTGTGTGTGTGTGTGTGTGTGTGTGTGTGTGTGTGTGTGTGTGTGTGTGTGTGCGCGTGTGTGTGTGTGTGTGTGTGTGTGTGTGTGTTGTCATGTAGGCTATAGACTAACTTAGCTTTCATCCATGAAATATTGTAATGTTATAAGCCTACTGCGTATTGAGAACATTCGTTATTGCTTAACAATTGGGAGATGGGAGAAGGGGACCCCCCCCCCCCCCAATATTTAAGGGTATTTCACACACTGAGCACTCACATTTTTTAAATGACTCCTAAAGTCTTATATGCCCTCTATCAATCTAATATTACAAACAAAAGTCAATGCCAGCACATAATAAGAGCTTGTGACATCTTTCAGAGGTTTCGAATACTCCACAAATAGGTAGATTGTAAAGATATAGAAAGAGATCAGATTTGAGTCATTAATAAACTGTTGACATAAGCAGATCTGCAGGATATGGTGCTCAATCTTCTTCACCATGTTTTTAATTGTAAGCCAAGATAAACACAGAGTCTTTATCATAGGGTGACGGTCTGTGATCATAGGGTGAGTTTTTTTTTTTTTTTTTTCAGCCAGCCAAAGGTTGATTGTTAGAGCAAAGTAATCCCCCTTTGACATCTTGTCATATTCTTCTGAGGGGTAAAATGGAGAAGAAGAAAAAACATCCATTTCCTTTCAGGTTATGGGGTGTCCACAGGAAGCTCTGTGTTTTCATATCAACCTGACCAGCCACTGCTCCTCTGACCTGAGGAAAGTAAATGTGTTTCAATTTCCAGGAAGACTTCTGATCACAAAAACACCCAGTCGTTTGCCTGGATTCCATCCTCCTTTCCCTTTCAGCCAGGACGTGGAGCAGGACACTCAAAGGTCTCTGATGTCAGAGAAACATTCCTCATGCGCTTCCTACCGCGAAACAATCATAATATCAGTCATCCTCGGCTGAGACAGAAGCTCACAGAGAACATGGAGGACTGTCATGTTTTTTAGTGTGAGCAGTTTTTTTTTTATCTTACACTTAAGCGCTTTATCATCTACATTGGAGATTCCCACCATTGTCCACAGTTTTTTATGTGCTGTTATGGGAGTTATTTATCACATCCCTACTGTCTCTTGGACTGCTTACATGGAGACTCAAACATATCTGCTTGAAACATAAATCCTACTTGGCAATGTATTAAAGGCCTTTACGGAGACAGTGTGCTGGCTGTTGTTATCACATTCAACACACCATGCTAACTTACTAGTTAGGATTTAGCAATGAAGGATTGTGTCTTGTTTTGATGTATGGTGAGTATCTAAGAAGTGTGGGAATGTTACTAACTCTACATCTTTCAGTAGCATGACAGTGTTTGCAATTTTCAAAACAGTGCAGTATTTTTGCTAACACTTAGTGGTGTAGCATGACAAAAATACATTGCTGTTTATTGAGTTGCATTGTATTTCTCTGCCAAACAAGCTAAAATAAAAACAGTTAAAGCCAGGTCCTAGCCTGGCAATCTAAAGCAGTGGCCAAAAACCCTCTAAAACCAGCTAAACCAGCTATGACCAGGCTGATAGACCAGCTAATATATATGCTTTTATTTTAATACTTTTAAGGCCCTGTCCACACGAACACGGGTATTTTCAAAACCGCAGCTTTTTCTACGCGGTTTGGCTGTTCGTCCACACGCAAACGCTGTAACCGGTTACTCAAACCGGACTTTTTTGAAAACTCCGGCCAGGGTGAAGATTTTTAGAAACTCCGGTTACAGCGTTGTCGTGTAGATGGTGAAACCGGAGATTTCGGTTTTTTAAATTGAAGTGCGCGCCGTTCTCTCCTTTGTTTGACGTCAGATTTTCCACATCTCCTTATGATTTACGTGAGTGGATTCTATGCGGTGGACTCCACTAACAGCGCTTATCACATGTATATCCTACAGATGTTCAGTTATTTCATTGTATTGCAGAACAAAGGCGCCAGAATGCAATAATACAAAATAGTAAAGCAAGTGTGAAGCTACAGTCCACTTCGGCCCTGCACCTGTCACTGAGTCCAAAGTAAAGGAACTTGTAGAAGGGTTTCACTTGAGCCCATGGCATCCCTCAGTCAGTGCAATGTGCATCGGTGCAGTGAATGGGACCCATGTGGAAATCAGGCAGCCAATCATAGCGTAGTTTTGCGTTCTCATGTGGACAGATTTTTTCTTAAAACCGTGCTTGTGTGGACGCGATTGTTTTTTAAAACGGAGGAGGAAAAACTCCGGTAATAAAAATACCCGTGTACGTGTGGACTAGGCCTAAGATTTGGGGCCCTATTTTAATTATCTTAGCACATGGAAGTATAAAGAAACAGAACAGTGAACAAAATACTAGGTATAATTCTAGTTGGGAAATAATCCTTTTGGGACTATTTGAAAACAATGTTTGCATTAATTTGTGTCAAATATATTATTGGTCCCGAGATTCTTCACATTAGTGAATAAATACATACTTTCTTCTTCTTCTTCTTCATTAAAATCAAAGATGTTCATCAATGATGGTATATTAAGAGCATTGGTATGCATTTTATTTTGTGATTTCACCGGAAAGAAAAACGATATTAAGCGATAGATTGACAAACTCATCTGTGTGTAAAGGCAAAAGAGAACGCAAACCCCACTTTGATTTGATTGGCCATCTCAATCATTTTGACATTGACGAACGGCGTTAGACCTGAGGCAAACCAGACTAAAATGTAACTTTTAAACTTTTTTTGTCATCCCAACGACAACCTACAGAGCGCTGCATAAAGAAGGGCATCAGAGCAGTGCAAGAATTTCAAATATGTGGGGACACTTTGGCCATTTCTAATTATTATGGGAGACTTGTCCCCCTCTTTGTCTATGGTGGTTACCGCCATGCCTAGGGTCCTAATCCACTTTTGCTAGTTACACGAGAGGAAAAAAATGGTTGGCACACCAGGCGCATGGTCCAAGGGGGTTGTGTCTAGTCTCTTAATGAGTCATGGGTGTGTTTTGTACATGACGTATAAACCAATCAGACTCGTCTCCCTTTCCCTTTAAAAGCCAGTTGCGTTCACACCATGGCGGATTCACTATTTATGAATCTGCGAGCGGAAAGACTGAACGCTTCTCCAAAGAGGAATCCTTTTATTTATTTTTTATTTAATACAATTTTTAAAAATGTTTGTGTGCTGGTTTCGTGTCCATGTGTGTGTAACAAGCAGACTGCACACCTGCCTATAGGTGCATATGACTAAAGCGCCCTTTAAATAACACAAAAAATACTACACTATTGGCTTTAGACCAGAGTTTTTGTTGGTCAATGGCGCAGCAATGAATTGAAATGAATGAAAAACGTTAAGTGAAAATGATGACTGCATCAAACTAAAACTAGTACTTGTGCCTGGCATTGTATAGCGCAGAGTGTATGATAGGGCCCTTGAAGTGTACAGTCAACACAATTAAGCACCTTTGTTTTTCTCAAGAGTGGTAAGCAATCTAAATGCCCTAAAGTCAAAATAAATTCAAAATTGACTCTACTTTATTAATGCGCATTCCTGATCTTATTGTGCACATTTCATCAGTGCATGTTTTTCCAAAGGAAATAAATTGTTTGTCTTTGCAATCTTTGCAATTCTAGGGAATGCCCACTTTTCATGAACCAATTAATTCCTTTTAGATAAAATCAAGTCCTGCCCTTTTTTTTCTTATTGAATATCCTGTTTCACTTGGAAATGCATCACATTATAGAACTAAAATGTATTTTAAATGTGGTTTCATTTATAGCTGCATTTTCTTTTGCAATGTTTCCCCTTCAGTCAAAACGGTGGAAGGCATTTATAGCTGAGAATAAGACTGATCTCAGTTTCCCCCTTATTATCTGACTTGTTTTGCTAGCTGATGCTATATGTGGGAACATGGCGTACGTTTATTAGTGTGCGCTTTGATCCGATAAAGTCTTACTGTCTGTCTGTCTCTGGCAGAGGAGTGAACAAACAGAGCGATCACTGTGAGCGAGGGCCCGGCGCGTCTGACCACCCTCCTCCACTCTTCCTCTTCCCTCTCCATGGGTGGGACTCCCTAAGGGCTCCAGAGCCATACACACCATCTCTCAAACTGAACATTATCATTGTTCCTCTAATCACACGAACCATGAACTCTGACTTTTCTGGGTAGGGCCCACACGACGAGTGGCGTGGAATCGGGGCTGAAGATCGTATCGGCCGCCGTGCCGCAGATACTGAGGGAAAACATGTCAGTTTTGTTTCAGTTGGGCTTAAGCCATATCTGATATGAAGCTGCCTCTTTGGACAGGAAATGAAAAATAACCCTGCAATATACTTAAAAACACTGATTAATATAGTGAAAATTGCCATTGAAATTGACCTCGGTTGAAAAGGGCTTGTTTGTGCTCCAACATATGCAGCAGTCTAAATAAAGTGAAGCATTTTAAGATAAACAAATCGTAATTCCTATTGGTGGTATGATATATTTTTAAAGTGCACTTTCATGAAACACCCATGCCAAGGAAAGTGTTTAGATAGCCTGCTAAGTGCAGCTGAAAAGATTCTTAACTTTGTCTTCCCGGCGCACATAACCTATATTCATCCTTGTAATTGTGACTTCCCACCAGATCTATTTGTCTGAAGCACCAGTTCAGTCAAATGGACTGAGAATCAGAGCTAGGAATTTAATGTTCCTTCAGCAGGAAATGTGTTTGCATCAGTGCACATAGTGGGAAGTTGACACAGGGCTGCTGAAGGGATCTGTGTTTATGTTGTGGCCAGCTCAGCAGCGAGGCCAATAGCGTCGGTGGGCTCCCCGAGCCACACCATGAGTCAGTTTTTCCACTCGATAGCCACTAAGAAAACAGATCAGCGCTGCTGGACACAGATATGCAGAGAGCACAGGATGTGCTGTTGTGGAACATCCAGGGGATTTTTCTGTTTCCATTGGTATTGGCCTCATTGAATGTCCACAGTGCTTGTCTAATCACGCTGATCTGCTTAGATTAGGATGAAGCTTGAGCATATTTGCCGGTGCATGATCTGCGTTAAGTCTGAAATCTTCTACATTCATCCGACAGTTTGCACAGTGCAGTTCCCCATCTTGCGGGTCTGTTCTGAGCAGTCAGTTGTGAAGGACGCAGCAGATGCTGTAATGCTCCACTACTGTGACCCACACACCTGAATAAATGATCTTACAAATCTCTTAAAATTGCCAAAAGTGCTCTAATTTATACAAATATATCCCGGGTTAAGTGGCTTTTATGCATCATTTCATCATCCATGGATCAATAACTGCTGCCATGATCAATATAATCTCTTTTAATAAAATTGAAATGAAAATTCTGTCATCTTAATTCATCCAAATTCACCCAGTAATGAAAATTCTGTCATTACTCACCTTTATGTTATTCCAAACCTTTATGACTTCATTTCTTCTGTGGAATGAAGATTAAATATGTCTCTGTCCTTTTTGTCCATACAATGAAAGTCAGTGGGGTCCGATGTTTGCTTTGGACTCTTGACTCACTGTATCTAAATAGCTGAAACTTTATTCAAAATATAGTATTTTATTTTCTGGAGAAGAAAGTCTCATAGGTTTGGAAGGACATAAGGGTGACATGATAATGACAGAATGCTCATTTTTGGGCAAACTGTGCCTTTTAATAGACAGAACGTGTCTGTGCTAAAAAAAAAAAAATAAATAAATAAAACAACAAAAAACATTACAATTATTTATAGTTTCATAATATAAAAGATGAAGGTAAACATATATGGCTTGTTGTCAGTGATGGAGCGTTCATCACAACATGACTTAAATTGTAAATACCTCCTGTACTTATTTAGTTAAGATATAATTGTTGTGTGGGAATTGTCTGTTTAAATGTCCTTGATCAAAATTATTTGATGAACATACATCATATTATCGGTTTTGATTTTATAAATGCGGCCTTAGTTGAGCATAAGAGACTAAAACATTCAACATTAGTCAAAAAGTCTCCAAACTAAGTTAAAACTTCTAAAACTCAGTTTAAACATCCCTGTAAACCAGCACAGATGAATATGATTGCACCCTTGTAGTTACTTTAGATAAAAGCATCTGTTAAATGGCTACTTACTAATACTCATTAGCAGAATGTTCCTGCTCTCTTTATCTGTACAGATTAGTCTCAGATGGTTGCTGTTTAAGGGTCCTACGATTATAGCTCTCCTTAGAAAGTGATGTAAATCTTCCCTAATTGTCATTGTGACAGGTTTAGGGAGAGTGTGTAAACAGCACTGCTCTGGCTCACGGGCTGAAAGCATGTGTGAACCCCTCTGACCGCTCCGGGCGGATGAGAGCTCCTGGCTTGGGTGAGATAAGAGCAGATAGACTCTGACTGAGACCCACTTCCTGTCCTAAAGCTCTAACTCAACAGTTTTATTGTCAGACTGTGAGTCAATCGCCTGTCCTTTCTTCTCTCTCTCTCTCCTGCCTGCTTGCATGGCTGTGCTTTCACAAGAATTGCATTGCGATTACTTTTCTGTATCGTATTAAGGAAATTGTTGATACTGTCAAAATTGTACTCAATTAAAAATATAATGCCTAAAACAAATCGTATTGACAATAAATAACACATTTAATCCTATGGAAGAATTTAAGAGTAAAATGTTGTCTTAGTTTTGTAATCGACAGATATGATACTTAATGAAGTAGTTAATCATCATTTTCTCTATTACACTTTGCTCTGGGACAGTCTAGGCATGAACTGAAATCAATATCATTATTATTATTTTAACCTGAATATGTTAATCATCATCTGATTTTCTGCTTGTTTGATGTTTAAGTGTATTTATATATACCGTGCCCACACTTGAATCAAATTTCTTTGCAATCTTATCAATTAATACCTTATTAATACTTCTGTGTTGGTGATGAGATGTCTCTTCACAAGGACTATGGCCTTTTTACAGGTTGCACCGGCTATAAAAGTTCATATTTGACATTTACAAGTATGCATTTAGTAGACTTTTTAACCAAAAAATAATACTGAAGCTGTGTGATGTACTTCTCAAATACTTCACATCCCTGACTACAACTTAATTTTGTTTTTGATATGTGAGTTTTGAATGTTTTTAGTTTCAATCTAAGATAGATACAGAAGTATTGAGGTCATTTCTGCATGCCCTGCAGCCATTGAGTACTGCAGTAAGATGACAGGAACCATTTTATCCTGCTGTTTGAGTTAGTTTGCTTGTAGATGCTATCATCTAAAAATAACAGGGAGAGATGTTTGTTTTGACATCAGAAAAGAGCAAGGCTTTGTTTGCTCTCTCGAGCACGTTTGCCATGAGATTGTTTTTTTGTCCACACATTGTGCGGAGGGCGGTAGAGAAATGTCCCTCTGTCAGCAGCAGCATGGTTTGGCACAGAGGCACAAGTGATCTCACCTCAGCGTCAAGGCCTTTCTGGTAGCAGGAGAGATGGGCTGATGGCAGGAAGGGTTCAAAGCATGGCCATTGAGCTCTGATTGCAGCTCTGATCTTCATCTGCTGCCAGGACACGTGGTCATAATCACCACCAGTGTTGGGTGTAATAAGTAATCTTATTAGTGACATTTAATTACTTTTCCCTTGAAAAAGTAGGAATTACTCTTAAGTCCCAGTGAACTGAAAGCAGCAAGTGAGTTTTCTTCAGTGTTGCGACATATTTCCAAGTGAAACGGAATATTGAATAGAGGGCATGGTTTTACCTCAGCGCTCCTCCTCTCCATCTCTCACTCATAGCAGACTAACGGCTGGAGAGGAGTGGTTAAGGATATTCAAAACCAAACCGTCAAACTGCCATCATTGGAAGGGAAACGCCATTTTAGACCGAAGTTACTTTTCATATTTTGATTAAAGATTACCACAAACTTTTTTTCTGTGTATTATCTTGCACGGATTAATTATTCACCCTAAGACCAGTAATGTTTGAAAAAAAAGTAAAGATATTTTGATTTCATGAGGACTTCATGAGGACTACATTTGTCTGTAATCGTAATTTAGCATAGACATTGGACAATTATATATATATAAATGTGAATTTAACATCCAAATTGTATGTGAAAATGTTTTTAATGTAAACTTCTTCCTATATGCACTTTGGTCAGTTCAAGAATAATTTATACACTATTGTTTATATGAAAGAATCAATAGTACAGTTTCGTGCATGTCCCTGTATTGTTCAACTGGTTGAGGTTGAGATGGAATTAGAAAGTAATTAGTAATAAGTGACCCAATTACCAGAGAGAGTAATTAGTACAGTAATCAATTAAACTGTTGAAGATGTAATTAATTAATTTTTGAAGTATCTTACCCAACACAGCAACTGTGCTTATCAGTAAAAAAAAGCATTACCGCTTTATAGGATGTGACTGTAGTGATAGCCATTTTAGAAATGTAATCGGAACTATATCTCAGAGAATAATCCAGTTTAGTAGCCACTATATTAATGCCCTCATTTTGTTGTCAGTTGAATTTTCATCCTCTGTTTGAATAGATCCACAGGGAAGCATTGTTTTGATTCAAAGTCTTACTGCGGCAAATATCTGCTGAATAGGCCTTTACTTAGCCAAAAATATTAAAAGCTGACAGAACTAGTTACACGTCAGCATCTGTTTATTTCATTCCTGGCACAAAGTAATGATGAATCTGCTGATCTGCAAACCCATTCTAATGTAGAAGATATATGGCACATTAACAGATCAATATAGTGCATAGTGAGCATTTGATTGATTAGATCTTAAAGTATAAGCGATGTTACTGCTGATCTCGATTTCTTGGCTTTCCAAGATGGGAAGTATAATGTAAAGTAAGTCCGGGGTTGCAGGAAAGAGTCTTCTCTTTAAACCTTTTAGATAAGAGGTGGGACAAAGCTCTGGGTTCCAGTTTCCTTAGAAACTTTGCCAAGTCACAGTTCATCGCTTAGCACAGCGTTTGTGGCTCAACTAGTCGAGACTGTTTTCCAAGATGGCTACTGTCTGTATACGTGCAATGTATACTGTCTTTATAAAGCATCTTCTTATTAAACTGTTTGTACACTTACAAAGTTCTCAATCCTTCGGTTTGTATGGACCCTCCTTATTCTACTGTGTTAGTGTGAGGCTATTTTGAGCCTTGTTGGTGGTATTAACTAGCGTTTTCATTTTACTTATTCCATGCCCTATACACTAGCATTATAAGCTAATCTGTTTTTAGAGATAAATCGCTTTACATTCATGAAAACGCATCCCAGAGAACGATCTACTTGGTAACCATGTGTTGATTATCCCATGGTTTATTTTTCACCACAGTTGTTCTTTAAACCCAAGTTTATTAGATTCATGTCAGACATGATTTGTAATGATCTTACAGCATTGTCAAAATCACAGTCTGTAGCAAGCATAAGAGCAAATGACAAAATTCATTCCAGTCCATAAGAATATTTTTACCAACAAAAAAAAATACCAATTTTTTTTTGTTTTTTTTATGAACCAACCAATAAAACAAGTCCTACAAATGGTCTCTGTTAACAGGCAGTACCTTTCAGAGGTACTTCGCTCCACCTGTCACATGATTCCTTTGTTTTCAGTAACGGTATTGTGCCCCAGGTGCTCTCAAGATCCCCTTCAGCACATAGAAAGTATTTGAATCACTTTGTTTCCTCTTAGCCGCTTCTTTTTTGTTGGACAACAATGAATGTCTTTGTTTGGCAAACCTACATTGCAGATTAAAGACTAACACACTGATTAGCACTGTTATCAGGAGGACCTGTGAATCAAACCTCCCTCGGAAGCTGCTGGAAATTACTCTCTCAGCATTGCACCGGTGCTGTGTTACAGAAGAATAAACACTGTAAATCACTCAAGAGAGATACACACCCAATAAAACTGAGGGTCAGATATTCTGTGTGTTGACAGTTTATGTGAAAGTTTACTTGATTGCTATTTAATATCCTAAGGGGACCCTTGTTTCGGCACATTCCAGGCAGGGTCAGTCACATTCTATGTGTGGATTTAAGTCAGTGGGGAGAGTGCAGGGATTTGGGAAAGTGTTTGGACTGATAAGGGCGAGTGTTAAGGCGTTATGTGTCTCTATGTCATATATCTTTTAAAGCTTACAAGTCCATTGCAATGCAGAAAATAAACAGCCTTTCATTTAATTAAATTACAATCGTAATTAATTAAATAGCAAATGGTTACTTTTTCTACAGACTAGTTAGCTACAAAACTCAGCAACAATGTGCCAGTGCATTTACTTCATCAAATGACTTCATTATTTATATGGAAAGTATTCCAAAAAAAAGAAAAATTTGCCCGGGACCTCGGGGTAATTCACATGCTCCGATATTGTAGCTTGTGTTTGGGTGTCCTGAGTTTGAACCCAGCCAGGGTCATTCCCTGATCTCACCCCTTCATTCTCCCCATCGTTTCCTGTAACCATACGATCAAAAAGGCAAAGGCCCCAAAATTAAAACAAATAAATAAACCGGTGGTCATGTTGAGACAACTAATTGCTATATCAACAGAACATATGGATCCATGTCTGTACATACACATTCAAATGTGCGTATTTGAAGTCCACTTTTGCTTTAGATTTTACAGTAGACATCAAGTGGTGACCCTAGACAGGACCAAAATACAAAAGTACATTTTTAATTAATTTAAGGGAAAATTGCATTAATCTATTTGACGCGATTTTCACGGAAACAAGAGGAGAAGCTCCTCACATTTTTTTAAATAGCCAATAGTGTTTCGTTTATATCACAGACAGTTCGGCCAGAGCCGTTGAGCTCACCAAAGCCCCAGTTTCCTCCTAATCTCTAACCGTTTCTCCTCGTATCTCCTTTATATCACTTTAATGTATAGCATTCTGTGCAGAATTCAAATGGTTTTCATATGTTTTCTGGTCTGCGTCAACTTGCGCATATGATCCGCTCTGTGCTATATTGTCTCTGGACTGGAGCAGACTGTGCGCTGCGCAGTTTGTGTGACACTAACATGAAACCAGACTTAATTTGCCCCAGTGGAAAACATATTTACACTGTCTGAATCGCTCCCGATTCCCATATATAAATCTGCATTATGTTCCATTCACCATGTGGAAAAAAGTAAACGTGTGAATACTGTTAAGGGATTGATTTCAGCCACAGCTTCAGCATCTGTTTACAGTTTACAATCTAGAGAGCTTTTGATTGGACTGATAACATCAAAATCACTGATCCATATTGGCAGAAGTGAGAGACTGCAAGTTTTGAGTGCTTATCTCTCCTAAAAGCTAATTTTTTCATTGTTTTGGAGCACACTATAGCTTATAGTTAACAGTAGACTAACATATTCATGCTAAAAAAAAGAAAACAGCATTTGTTGTTATTTGATATTGCATTTAAAGTTATTATAATTTATTTTACATTTACCACATTTCGGTAATCATTACAAATAGGTGTACTACTCCTTACGGTCCTTAAACACACTATACTACTCCTACAACTAATATTTCAATGATAAATGTGCACATATCAAAGACTACAGAAGTATGAAATTACCTCAGCCCTAGTTTAATGAGTCAAAAGATTGGATATTTTTTTCCAAGTATTTTTAAAAGTATGCTAAAGTGTACTTCTTTTTATTGGGGTTTATAGTGACTACATGTCCAACAGTATGCAAAAAAGTGATCATGACATGGGTGGAAAAAGAAAACTGACCATTTTGGTTTGATGGGTATTTTCGTGGTTTCATACTCTGTGCCCACAAAGCACACCGCGGTCAGCAAAAGCCACATTTTAACCTTGCTGCAAGTGAACCCATATTTAAAGTCTTTTTCTCTTTATCTTGTACAAAACCAATGATGGTATCTGTCTGATATGACTGCTTCTGTCAAATGACAGCTCAATTTGTGCCAATGTATTATTCTATCTTAATCCACGATTATTTGGTCACATTTAATTGTTTGTAATTGGCTGCTAGCCATTTTTGGATCGCAACCAACCAGATATAAAGCACTGTTCAGGAATGAACCTTGTGAATGTGAATTCAAATATGCAATTTGCATGTCTCTTCATGGACGACTGGCCCTCACAGATCTGTATCACATCTCATTGGTGGTGATTTTAATGGTCGGGTGTAATGGGGAGACTGCATTGATTGCAGAGCCGTTCCCAGGGTCCATCTCTCCAGGGAGAGATCTGGATTGTTGTGTGGATCTCTCCACCATCATTACAGCCAATGAGATGCACAATAGGTCAGGGAGATGAGATAACATTGTCTGCTGGGGAGCCGCAGGTGGGAAGCTCAACAGGGCATTATTAGGTGTCCTGGTCTCAGGGTATAGCATTGCTCTTAGCCTCAGGGGCTCTGCCCCACCATCTGCCATGACTCTCTCTCTCTCTCTCTCTCTCTCTCTCTCTCTCTCTCTCTCTCTCTCTCTCTCTCTCTCTCTCTCTCTCTCTCTCTCTCTCTCTCTCTCTCTCTCTCTCTCTCTCTCTCTCTCTCTCTCTCTCTCTCTCTCTCCCCCTCCCCGCTCTTGATCGTGCACATGCTCAGTGCACATCTGCAATCAATGTTCCATTGGTCACTCTGAGTAAAATGACAAATTTACATTTGCTTCTGTCATCAAGTTCTACACAAAAAAGTAAACGAGAGGTCTATAAGCTCTGTTCATTTCCTATATTCTAACCCTTCAGGTTTTCGAGAGCCTCTCCCTTTTCTGAACCTGGTCTGTCTCTTCTGATTTTCGTTCATTGAAACAATTGCTGTCCTTCAAATAACAAAGGAACGGCACAAACATCAGAACAGTAGATAACAAAGGACGTTGTAAGTGATATCGCCACATAATGCCTCTCGTTGCAGTTTGGCCCGTTTCCGCAATTGTTCTCTTTGTGGCTCTTTTGAATGTAAAACAGTTGCAAAACATAGAGCGATTGTATCTGTTCTCAAATTACCACTGATTAAGTTACAAAGAACTTTCAGACATCCTGGAACTTCGATAGAAAGTAACGATAATTTCAGAATAATAATATTTTTGGGGAATAGCACCATGCTTTCTTCAGTCTTCAGTGTCAAATGATCCTTCGGAAATCAGGGCTGCATTCACCCCAGACAAAATATTGCTTAATTTTTTTTTAAACGGAAACAATACTGCGTTGAACACCCTGTTCTGCTGACACAATGAATTGCAACTATGGCCGCTGAGAAGGCCATTCTTTCTGTTCTTTTTGAAGAATTTTTGGAGCCTGATGAAATCGGTATAAATAGACTATATAACTATAAATCTCTTATGCCAAACATGTCTTCTAATATCTTCCATCAGCAACGGACAGATTTGTAAACGACTTTACTTGGACCCATTGTGCGAGCTGTCTCTTTAATACCACGTATGTTGCTGCTGATTGGGTTGACATTTTTAACACACCCACCAAACAAGTGAACCGCTGCACAGCTTTTCCGTGAAAGCCGTAGCAAAACGTTGTTGCACTGGTTTGAGCTTGAACATGCCCCAGTTATGTGAAGTAATATGATGAGTTGATGCTCGATAAACATTTCTCATCATTATCAAAACTGAAAACAGTTCTGCTGCTTAATATTTTTTGTGGAACCCGCAATGCATTTTTTTCAGGATTTATTAATTAATAAAGTTCAAAAGATTTGTATTTGAAATAGAAAAATTGGCCCCATTTTATATAAGGTGGCCTTAACTACTATGTGCTTTCATGATTGTGTTCAAATTGTAATGCAAAGCACTTTTGCTGATATTGAGGTGGGATACGGTTAAAGTTAGGGCCAGGTTTGGTGGCATGGGTCAGTTTAAGGGTAGGGTTAGGTGTAAGGGAAGGGTCAACAGTGAAATTATAAATGTAACAGAAATTAATTAAATTAATTAAAGATGTAATTACATGCAGGTAAAATGTAGAACTTGTACATGTATGTACACAATAAGTGTATCAAATTATTCTTTTAAATGTTAGTAGTTAAGGCCAACTATAATAGTCTGAAATCTTTTGGGTAACATTATAAATTACTTTACTTTTGCTTTTGATGAATTAATGCATTAAATTGATGTTGTTTAATATACTTACTAACCCCAAACTTTTGTAAATACATAGCTTTCTTTATATTTTTGGAAGGTGGTCCCTCGCAAAGGGTATCATCATATTTGGCTTCAAAAAGATTGAAAACCCCTGAAATACTGTAGCTGAGCCTTTGCTATGCTTCAGATGATGGTGGTTTTCATCTCCAGTTTTGGTGTATGGATCAAATTATCCTGGGTGCCACTCAGTATGATTTGTGGCGCATTTGTCTGCACAAGCTTTTTCTTTATGGTTGAACGGCTGGTCAAAGCGTGACTGTCTGTCGACGGACTGCTTTGTACACATTGTGCCCAGACCTCTAGACCTGGCCATCCTTTGATCTGAGGCCATGGTGTCAAAATAGAGATGATTCCTCTAACACACGAGTGGACCATCACTCCAGACATGACACACACAAGAAGAACTTCAGGGCTATTGAATTAAGGCTTATTGTCTGGCCTGCAGGTTTCAGAGCACGAGGGTCATTATCTCCATGTGGACAGTCACAACAAAACAACTTAGAAGAAATGCAAAAACCACCGTGGGACCTTTACGAATTGATGGTTGCATGGTGACTTTACTTTAAAACTGGCAAAACAGTGTCTTCTGATGTTTCGTAATGATTGTACCCTTCGAAGATCTCACATAACAGCTGTAAGTGCTCTTACCTGTTTTGACTTTCAACAGCCTCTGCACATTTTTTCTAGTTCTCAGTCAATTTTCCCTGTTTTATAAACATCCAGGAATTGCAGACTTGCTGTCTACAAGACAAAAATTAGGTTATACTTTATTTTAAGGTGTCCTTGTGCAGAGTTACGTTAATTGACAAGATGTACTTACTATAGAGTTCGAGTTCGGTTTAGGGTTAGTTGTGTGTAATTATGTATAGTTATTACTATAGTTAGTACATGTGTAACATGGACACTATAAAACAAACTGTTACCCAAAGTCATGCAACAAACTGGTAGCAGGGGTGCATCTGTGAAAATATTCAAAAATTATTAAAGCAGCTCACCTCATGCTCCCACATATGGTATACTCATCAGTAACAGACACCTCGAACCTGATCTGTGACCTCTGAACCCTGGATAACATGCTTAGAAATGCTAATTATCAACATATCCCACATTTGAACCACGTCGCCATAAATCCTGAGAGCGTACTCGGCTTCTTTCCATTCATTAATCTTGCAAACATGTCTGATGGCAAGGCGTTTGCAGTGCCTGGTTGTCTTTGTCTTGTTTTTTTGAAAGGGTGAAATGGATAAGCGGCTAGCCGCATGAGCAGTGGATGCAAGAGATGCGCTTGTGCACGTCCAAAAGGCTAATGATTTCAGCAGATGATCCCGCTCTGGACCTCAACACAGCCCTATACCCCCAGAAGACTTCCAGTATCATGATTTAGGCACGTCTGGTAAACAAAGCGGCTCAACACCGGCTAAATCAGCACAGCACATTAGCGTAGGAATGACACTGCAGAGAATACAAACATAGACCAGTTGTCATTTATATAAAGAACTCTTACTATATTGTTCTTTATCATAATCTAATAATAATACACAAAATAACAAATTTTAATACACATAGTTGTGATTTTAAAGTTTGATTGGATGAGCCGTATTTGACCCTACTCTAAATGTTCATTCTGTTTGTAACTATACAATATGGCTTACAAATTTACATAATACTTGCAGAATATGTAAGATCGTATACAATTATTTTATTTTTATATAGCACTGCCTGAATAACGGCCTGATTTCGCAAAACAGATATTTAACTTTTGAACTGATTTATTTATGTAAATTCAATTATTATTTGGTCTTGTGGACTTTATGTAAACATCTGTAAAAGTTGTAAAATCATTACCACTCACAGTCTCTCATAGCTTATTGCTTTATTGGCATATACATGATTGTATATTAAGACTTATCAACTTACTATGTCCTCATATGTTTTTGTGACATATGAGGACACAAATGTGTATAATGACATGGGTATGACAAAGGTATTACAAGGAGAGGGTGAAATATGAGGACATTGACCATGTCCCCACTTTTCAAAATGCTTATAAATCATACAGGAGGTTTTTTTAGAAAGTAAAAATTCAGATTTTTTCCTGTGATGGGTAGGTTTAGGGGTAGGGGCAGTGTAAGGGAATAGAAAATACGGTTTGTACGGTCCCCATATGTCACAAAAACAAACGTGTGTGTAAATGTAAATGTAAAAGATCAGATGACTCATTGTTGTACAAGATTGGTTGTAGGGATTGACTGAAGAGACATTATCTTCAGACAGCAGAGACAGACGTCCACTGTTTTTGGACACAGAACAAGTTGACTTGTCAGGTTTAAGAGGCCTAATCTTATCAAATAACTTAAAATAGAGGGCCAGGCGACACTACTGTCTCGACGGGTGTGAAATGTCACAAGTACAGCGTTATGTGCAGCCACATGTGACTGGGAGTCCTTAAAAAAAGTAGGCCTATGCTACGTTTCGAGATGTATTTCACAGTTCAGTTGTTACCTGCATTGTTCAACAATTAATTCATGAAGTACAAATTTAATAACTGAATGAAGGTTTAATCCATATTTTCTTTGTTAAATTAAGCCATTTAAATAGTTCCAATTTGATTAAATAACAATATAAATAATCTATAAATACAAATCTAATCTTTGTTACATTATCAAAAAATTCCTAATGTTTTTAAAATGATCTTTCCCTCATTTTGCTGAAGACAGCTCATGTTTATGGGGGGAACGTGATTTCACTGAGTACAATATGTTTGTTGATCCTGGAACAATATTCCAATCAACCAATCAGATTTAAGAGACTAACAGTTCAGGTCAAGTGTTAGCTTACAGGGTTAGGTGATTCCACATCAGTGTTACTGATCTATACATTTCCTTGGATTTTAGAGTTAAGTTATGAATAGGTTTAGGAGTAGTTTAGGTTTAGGATGATATTTGTGTACAGAAATGTTGTTCCAGGACCAACAATGCATGTTGATCCAGGAACAAGTCTTACTCGGCAAAATCCCAATGTCTGCCGTTTGCTGTCCCGGTGCTCTAGCATCTGTAAATGTCATTCAAATAGCAGTGCTGCCATGGTTTGTATGCATCTGAGTTCATTACAAATAAATAGTATGAAAGAAAGACAGAATAAACAGAACGGAGGCCATAAACCCCTGGTCGTGGTTCCTGTAGGAGCCCTGCTGGGCACCATAAGGCCTCTGTTTTGTTTGCTGCCATTTCGTTCTCTGAGATGAGCCCATTAAAAGCTGAGTAAACAGAGAGCAGCCCCCCTGTACTAACAGCTCACTCACTAATACACAGATTTTCAAATGGGCAGAATTATGAGCAGGAGGCCGGCTCAACGCTTCAGTGCAGAGCTGGACTTGTAATTATGGTAAGTTTTGCTGCGTTAATGCTCAGTGTCTGTGTTATGACAAGTTGTGGTGGTTGTAGGTTTCTGTGAGTACAGGAGAGAGCTTTGGTTTAGAAAGGAAAGAGGTCTGTCGTAATGACCCTAATGTTTCCTCCTGCCTGAGACAGCAGTCTAATAGGAGTAGACCAGAGGGCAGGTGACATGCTTCTTATTGATGGGCCGTTCAGTTCAGGACCCTCACTGCTTTACACTTTTGGGAACTGCATGGCACAAATGTATTTGCTCTCTTACAAAAGGCTCTTACAAACATTCCAAGCATTTACAGAGAGTTGTCCCAGTTTATTTTGTTTTAAATGTATTTGCTTGAATTTCTCTTCTTCTTTTCTCGTCTCACTGTTCTCACGCTTCTCTTATCCATTTCTCTTTTTGCATATTCTCTTCTCGCCGTATTTCGCCTCATTCAGTCTCTTTGCATATTCTGGTCTCGTCTCTTCTCGTCTCGCCTTTTCTCGTCTCATCCCATATTCTTTTCTCATCTCATCTCGTCTCGTCTTCCATGGCCCTTTCTACTCTTCACATCACATCCTTTCACCTCTTCTCGTTTTGCCCTTTCTCGTCTCATCCCATGTCATTGCATATTTTCATTTTGTCTCATCTCGTCTCGCACTCTCTCGTCTCATCCCATCTCCCTGCATTTTTTTTCTCCTCTTACCTCGTCCAGTCTCGTCTCATTCCATCACCCTTTCTACTCTTCACATCACACCCTTTCTCCTCTTCTCGTCTAGCCCTTTCTCATCTCATCCCATCTCTTTGCATATTTTCATCTCGTCTCGCCTTGTCTCGTCTCTCCTCATCTCGTCTCTCCTCATCTCGTCTCTCCTCATCTCGTCTCGCCTTGTCTCGTCTCTCCTCATCTCGTCTCTCCTCATCTAGTCTCGCCTCATCTTGCCTCATTCCATCGCCCTTTTTTACTCTTCACATCACACCCTTTCTCCTCATCTCGTTTCGCCCTTTCTCGTCTCATCCCATCTTTTGGCATAGTTTCATCTCGTCTCACCCTTTCTCCTCTTCTTGGCTAGCCCTTTCTTATCTCATCCCATTTCTTTGCATATTCTCGTCTCACCCTTTCTCCTCTTCTTGTTTCGCCCCCTTGTCTCATCCCATCTCTTGGCATATTTTCATCTCATCTCACCCTTTCTCGTCTCATCCCATCTTGCATATTTTTATCTCATCTCATCTCGCCTCATCTCAACTCGTCTCATTCCATCGCCCTTTCTACTCTTCACATCACACCCTTTCACGTCTTCTCGTCTCACCCCATCTTTTTGCATATTCTTGTCTCGCCCTTTCTCCTCTCATCCCATCTCATTGCCTATTCTCGTCTCATTAAAAAGAAAAATGTGTCGATTTTAATTTAAAAAAAATTATCTGGAACCGCAAAATTAGCTATTTGGAAGACATGAAAAATCTGACTGCTGGTGCAAGGGGCAATAAGAATTGTGCTTATGTTTGCTTAAGTATGCATACTAAAAGTTGGTGGAATTTTTGCCTTTGTTGAATAAATGAAGAACTATGTACACTGTGAAAATCATTTGAAAAAATTAATAAATAAAGGTGAACTTAAAATTAACAAAACAAATTCTCGTCTCGTACTCGTCTCATCCCCTGTCCTGGGGATTTATTGCTTCAGTAGTAAGACAGCATACTGAAAGGGTCTGTAAGTCTCACCAGACCATGAAGGGGTTTGTTTAGCTGAGATTTAGAGCCTCAAATCCTGTGAGTCAACAAATGAATGAGGTAGAAAGTTACTCCAGGGTCTCTGTCTCCCCCTCACAGTATTCCCTTGAAACAGAAGGAGCATTACATCATCACTGAGAAACACTGACTAATATAGAAGGGAAACATTGGCCAACCGTGTGCCTTATAAGTGCAAAAACATGTGTTGGATTTATAGCTGTTCCGAGTGAGAAAAATAATACAAATTAACCAAATGTGATTACTTCACAACATCAGTAAACACCAAACAGCCATTTTCCAAATATTTAGCTGTTCTTGTCCAACTACATTGTAATATTAGTGTGTTCGGCCTGTCGTTCAAGTGTTGCTTTATCTGTCAATGTTTCCTTATCATTGTCTTGCACAAGGGCGTCATTGTTCATTTCTTGAGCTGACCTCAAAGCAGAGAGCCTAACAGAGCCTAACTGTGAAAAACTCAATCGCATTGTCTGACATGCATAGCGAATCCAGGACTTTGGTCCAAACAGACAGGAAACAAACAGGAACGCTTACAACTTAATTGTGATTTATATAGTCCGAACTGTACTGTGACCAGACACCTGTGCAATAACACGGTTTATGATAAAGAAATGTTAATTGTGCCACGTTATCTCACCTCCTCGAGAATAAAGACATTTGTTTCCTTTCATGGGTCCTGAACATGTTAGGTCTTTATTAGTGAAGTCAGGCCAGGGCTGTTTATGGCTCCTCATAAAACCATGGAAATTAAAGTGTGTGTGTGTGAAAGATTTTACACGGTGTCTGTGTATCTCCTGCTGTTTTTTACGTTCTTTTAGCAAATTTAGTTTATCTTTCTCGTCTTGTCAAAACAAAGATATTCAGAGGAAAAATATGATTCAATGTTGTTTTGGACACAATTGGCTTTCATTAAATGAACAAAAATGAATACAAAGTTAATAAAGTTGTTACGTTAATGAGGACAGAATCTTCATTTCTAAGTGAACGATCCCTTGCATAAGTTTCCTTGAACAGAAGTCTTGACAACTTTTCAGTGGTCTGACCATATGAACAGTTACTGCATTATGCTCGTGAGGTTGTTCCTGGGGGCTTAGTTCCTCATCAAAGGGTCTGTATTTGATCAGAGCTGTGGTCACAAGACTCGCCACAGCCTCTGCAGCTGAAGGAATGCATTTCTGCAGGGGGGTCTCCCCTGGGATGCCTATCATCTGTGAGGGGCAGGCATGCCACATGCGCTGCTCGCGGACAAACAAACACACATAAGCCCTCCTCTCCTTTGCCCCGTGATTTGTGAAGAGTCAAGAGTCTGTGACCTGGTGTGGGTCAGGGGCGGTCTCTACATAAACAGTAGCCGAGCGGCATGCTGCCCTTTTACTGGGCCCTCGTGATCGCTTAGTCAATAGGAAAGACAAATCTCTGCAACATGTCAATTATTTTCCCTTGGAGAAAAAAAATTCTGTCTTCATTTACTTACCCTCATGTCATTCTAAACCTGTATGACGGAAATTCTTCTGTTGAACACAAAATAAGTTATTGAATATCTGGTTGTGTGAATTCAATACAATCAAAATGACTAACTATAATGCTTAATAAAGCACTTAAGATTGTCAGCAACAAAGTATATGCAGCTTGCTCATTTTCCAAGTTCTTTGATGGGTTTTTTTGGTGGGAAACAACCAAATATTTAAGCAATTTTTATAGTAAAATCACAACGGATGCCATTTCTTTCCTGTGCACCATGCAGTGCCTCATACTCCAGTCCTGTAGGTGGCAGAAGTGTTAACTTGCCTCTTCTGTTGTTTTAATAGCATTTGGCAGACCTGTGCTGCATTTAGTTTGTTTTTATTATGCCCTTCACTCACTAACTTCCCTCCGTCTCGTTCACTCAGATGTGCGTCATTGCTTACGTTGCATTACCTTCGCAATGCACTGAACTGAAGCACCCTAAGCCCTTGATCACTTGGAAACCACTATGGAGTGGGTTTTTTTCTTTACGAAATTGATTAATGCAACATTCTATATGTATATAGGTGTATTTGGGTGGTTTTAAAAGTTTTTAAAAATATTTAAAATATCATAGAGTTGTTTGTGGTGGGGTAAATTTGCATTGTGGTATGTGAAGCTGCCTGAAGTGTATATATGAAGTAGACTCGCTCCCTCTGCACTGTAAAAAAATTATATGTTCAATAAGTTATGACAACATATGTTTTTACATTGTTTTAACTCATCAAAATAAGTTAAGAAATGTTAAACTTGTTTTTATTAGTTATACAAGATGTAACATTTTTTAAAAGTCAGTTTAACATAATTTAAGTTGAAATAACTTAAACATCCAAGTCGATTGTACTGCAAAAGCTCAATATTTGCCTTTTTTTTTACAGTGTGACAACATTTTGACAACAAACATATCACTAATACAGCATAGTTAAAAACAGAATAATAATGAATAATTTCTGAACATTGACTCAATCCTTATTTACCCTTTTCTCATGGTTTCTCAAAAGAATTCATAAAAGTATAGAATATAATATCATAGTTCTAATAGGGGCTCATTTGCAGTGTCACAACGCACCCCATCAGCACGCGTTTATAAACCGTGGCTCGCATCTTCTGCTGTTAGCATTAAAATTCTGTTATTATCAGCATTAAAGAACCATCTCAACTGTTAAATAACAGATATAAGATTCAAATAATATCAGATTTGTCTTTTTTTAAATAAACACAAAAAACTTGGCGCTGTTTTTTCTCTATATAGTGTTGATATGGCAACTAGTAAAATTTCGTCATCCTGGCCTGTGTGGAAAGTGTTAAACCATGTGTGCTAACCCCGCGGTAGGTTGTGCCCTGCGCTCCCCTACTTTATTCGTCATGTTGCATATGTTTTTGGACGCAGCTTTAAGCTGTATCTGACATCACGTACTATACCTATACCTATATGAATTTACGCCCTACCCTTGTATAGTGCAAGTCATTTGGTGTGGTATCCAAAACCATGGACATTATCACGTGCGCTCATTAAACTCTTTAATGCAGCATTGTAATGAGAGTACGTTGAATGTGCTTGTACTATGAGCATCAGGCCAAGTTAATTCCCAGGTCTCGCCAGAATATTGCATCAGCAGCACTAAATATCTGAATGTTAAACCATTTTAATATACTCCTTTAAGTGGAGGTTATTAGTAAACAAATATAATAGAGGATGAGGGTATAGGGGGCAACTTTGTATACAGACATTTTTTAAGCAAACTTTTGTGTAAAAATATTTAAAATAATGTTTAGTCATATTTACCATTGCTCAGAAAATCCAGTCGTTCCAATAGGAATCCATGCGATTGGTAGGGCCACACAGTTCACCACACAGATTTCACTCATTTTCTAGCCTGACGAATAGAAAGCTACTTGGTTTAACAGTGACATCATGTGTGAGCAGTGCTTCATACATCTCTACACTATTGACAATAGACTTTTTTTGCAAAATGTTGCTAATCTGACCACACATTTAGAGTTGCTAGTTTAAAGTCAAACATTTCAATATGCAATTAATGTATAAATGATTTGAACTGCTATTTGCATTCATTTTATAGCCCTGTTGTTTTACTTTGTCAACATGGTCTCATTTGCATCTGTTGTTATTTCAGCTCAGATTTATTAGGAGAAACATCTGATAAAGTTGATGAATGAAACAATTTAGTCAGGTGAGCTATAAAGGAGTAACCTTTAAGCAATAACATTCAGCTCTGGTGCTCTTTCACTCTGCATGTCATGAGAAGTTAAAGGACTGTCATCCTCAAAGGATCCCCAGCCTTTACCCCATAGTGAGACACAAAGTGCTGAGGAGCAGGAGGCCCGTCGGCCAATCAGATCACTCGATGCATGCCCCTTTTCTCCGTAGGCGCATGAGATCCTGCTTTTGAAGGTACCGGCAGAGGCAGGCGAACTGTTGCCATGGCTATGAACAGGCCGCTATCTGTTAGGGTTAGGCAGCTGATGAATTTTGCATAGTCATGTTCAGACAGCAGCTGGGACTAGTAGAGCTAATATGGCTCCCATCTGGACGTAGTTACTCTATTGTATT
The DNA here is from genome assembly GCF_024679245.1 of Pseudorasbora parva. Lineage (NCBI taxonomy): Eukaryota > Metazoa > Chordata > Actinopteri > Cypriniformes > Gobionidae > Pseudorasbora > Pseudorasbora parva. The sequence goes on along the minus strand of NC_090173.1, from coordinate 40,138,081 downwards.
GATGCATCTGTCCATCTGTTGTACATGTATATGCGTGTGAACGCAACTTGTTTGAATCTGTGCTTTTTGTGAAAAGCAGACTCACATGTGTGAGTTTTATATCAGAATTTGAGTCATTGGGTGGGAAACAAATGTTGTAATGTGATGATACAAAAAATTCGCACATATATATATATATATATATATATATATATATATATATATATATATATATATATATATATATATATATATATATATATATATATATAATTGCAACTAGTAGATTCCCCCTTTATTGTAAAGCGTGTTGAGTGCCTAGAAAAGCGCTATATAAATGTAACCAATTTATAATGAAACTATAACTTATTATTAATTAATTTGCCCATGCTTCTCATCACATCCACATAAAGAAAAGTTTATCTGGCTACTTTGAAGCATGCAACAAGCACCAAACAGAGGAGACTCTGCTGGCAAAAAGAGAATGCAACAAAGCTTGTAATAAAACAAGAATCAACATTGGCTTGGCTTCATGGAGATGGCACGATGTGAAATGTTGTAAAAGTAACACAGAGATGGAAAAAGGGGAGTAATGTATTACATTAAACAGTTTAATTGCCATATGTAGCTCTCTAACAGAGCTCATTTTATAAGGGTCATTTCATAATTGTTGCAGCACGTTGCTGGAAGTACTATGTCAGTTTAATGAGTATACAGTAACGTCTTCAGGTAGTCATCTTGAGATCCTTTCGATCTAAACTGGTTAAGTATCTTAAGCCTAGCAGTGAATGTTTTATGAGCTGTAGAATAATCATATGCATCCATGTTACATAATATATCTGTAAGGCATTAACTAATATAATGGGACCTAATGTGTTGTTACCCAAACTTTTATATAAATTCGGTTCATGAAATTCAGGTGGCTAAATTCATGCAAAATGTGCAAAATGAGCCAAACCTTGTCCATCTACAGATTCAAAATGACAGGATCCTATCATTCATATAGCTCACTGCAAAACAAGTGGGATAATTAATGATGCTTTGCCTGTCACAAAGAAGGGTCCACAAGAGCAGCCTGTTGTGTGACCTCCGTCGGGTACAGGGTGAGAAAATGCAGTCAAAGCTCCATCAGGCTGCCCTGCTTGTCATGCTGTAGTCTGGTCCCATCTGCTCCATATGGCACATATTCACAAGGCTCTGAGAGAGTTGCATCGCGCCGCATCATTATGTAAATGGAGAGGCTGAGATTGGTGGGGGCCTTGCACACAATGCTGAAACTCCAGCCTCTTCTCATTGTTATGCACACAGGACAGAGCATAATGATGCAGTGAATAATGGAGGCCTTTTAAAAATGGAGACATGGTTGATGCATGTTTGTCTTTTTTTGTCTAGACTCTCTTGGGAATGAGAGCTTTAAACCCTGAGACAGGACTGAGATGTAAACAACGAACTGGGGTTTGAAGGAATCCGGCCTTGAGAATAATTTGGGAACCTGCTTTAATTGTTTCGTGTCCTCTAGTATAGCTCATATGTCTGGTTGTGTTTCTCAAAGAAGCTTTTTATGGGGTGTTTTATGAAGGGTAAAACTGATCTGTGACATATACTGGTATAATGTATAGCCTGATTGTTTATACTGTAAGAGGAAGAAGAATTTGTTTGGGCCCCTTTTAGATTTCAATTTTATTTATGGAACGTAATATCGCTTCAGCGGAGACCAGAGTTGTTTGCTTTTAGTACAGTGGGAGTATCGGTAGTCCGATGACGCAGTTCACAGGAGTTTTCTCCCAGGCCCTGACGTTTGGTGGGTTATTAAGCTCCATCTTGTGTGAGTTAGAGCCTATTAAAGTGGAAAACTAGAATATATTCAGCCCCCGTAGGCACTAACATTAGGTTATGGGTATAAAGTGCACCTTATAAAGGTCAATGAGAAAGAAAAGGGCAGTGAAGCTGAAAACAATAAAAGGGACAGAAACTCTACTGAATGTGAATCAACTGAATCAACATCAAGCACTTTTATTGCCTTAGTTTTGTGGTATATATTTTGCTTTGACAACCAATAGCAACAGTGTTTTGTCCTTTGACAGCAGAATAGGTCTTTATTTCCTGTATTCGTTATGAATGTATGTAAATCTTTGTCGCCCTCTCCTGGTCAAGTGCCTATCTGTAATATTCTGATTGTTCATGCAGGACAGCACATGGGGTAAAATGATTACCAGCATGGGGCAATAAGGCATACGGTATTAATACAAATATTTTATATTTTAATTGTTTTTAACAATTTATGATAATAATTTTATATGTGTTCAAAACAATCACTTTAGCAAAGGAAATTGTTTTCTGTTTATTTTGATAAATTAAAAAAAATCATTTTTGATTAATAAATATGCTGTCATTAAAATATGTATGAAAGAGATAGAAAATAGAAATATATCTGAAAAATATAGAAACTAAATTATTTTTTAAAAAGAGTTAAGATTCTAAAAGCAATGAACAAGATCCCATAATAATTTAATATAGATGCACAGTAAACTATATTTTATTATATGATATGAATAATGTCTGATTTTTAAATCTGATAATTTCAATATAAATATGGTGATTATCACTCTATTAAAATAAAATAAAAAGGTCTCCAACTGAAAATTTTCTAGTGACTGATTATATCTGAATTTTTAGTTGGCCAAATTTAATTTCTGTGAATTCAAAAATGTTCATAAAATTAAAATTTTAATGCATTTTATATATATATATATATATATATATATATATATATATATATATATATATATATATATATATATATATATATATATATATATATATATATATATATATATATCTTGCGTCAAAGATCAGACAAATTTCCACGTGCATCTTGAAAAGCGGATGTTTGGAAAAGTGCTGAGGCACGTTTTTTTTTTTTTTTTTTTTTTTTTTGGTTTAGAGGAATAAATACACTGTAAAAAAAATCTGGCCCCAACTGGACCTTTTATAGTGACTGATCACATCTAAATGTTTCAGTTGGCCAAACTGAATTTCTGTGAATTGATGGAATTTAATTCACAGAAATTCAATTTGAATTGTGTGTGGTGCGTGCGCGTGCGTGCGTGTGTGTGTGTGTTCAAATTGCTCTGGTAATCAAATGAACGCATGTTTAACACATGAGAATATTAAACTGCAAAAATACTATTTAAATATGAATTCTGCATGTTTTATGTATATGTGTGAATTAATTCAGGTGAGCGTCGAGCATGCTTCAGGCTAGTAAACAAAACGTCTCTGCACCATTCATTCCGTGATCTTGCATCGGAATCGCGGAAATCATATGGCCCTACACTTTCAAGACGTTCAACACAGATGCGCAAGCGCTTGTCGTGGTAATGAACACCACAGTAGCCTAACCCTTGTGCATCCGCACTGAATGTGTATCTTGTATATAAAAAGCATTTTAGAGGGCGCTTGGCTTTCAAGGGACCCCAGGCGGTTGCCTACCTTTGCCTATCATTTTAAAGAAGTGATGAATTGAGAAATCAATATTCCCTTGAGCTTTTGATATATAAAAGGTCGTGGTAATATAGGAATATCCTGTACGTTTCTGAGCTGAAAACTTCCTTGTTAGTCAAAGAAAAGCTTTTATTGACACCAGGCCCAGAAAACGATCGATCACACCATGACAACATCGTGTGGTGAAACACGGCCTCTACAGCAGAAGAACAACCTGATTCTGTAGCCCCACCATCGAGCCACACTCGATCGCGCCTGATATGACATAGGCCTACGTAAAACCGGATCAAACTTATAAGGGATAAACATGCAAAAGGCTTAATTTCTTTTCCAATATTATGTATGCATGGATGAACTTTATTTTTAATGAATATCCAGCTCATGTGGAGAAGACAATGCATGTTTGTTTCTTCATTTAACTACGGATTCGTTTGTAAACAAGAGACTGGATTTGCTGACATTGTTGAGATTACATGACTAAAGCTCATTAAATATGCACATTATATCCAATCCCAGAGCATTATAGGAGCTAGTCTCAAAACCAGGCAAGGAAATAGCCTATTGCTGATTCATTATTATGTTTTTGAATGCAAATGTCATAAGCTGACCTCAGAAAACAGTATACCATTTTTTAAAAAGCCAGTTCAGGACACCTTTAAGTCCGCCTCTCTGCATGTACAACAGTCAGACAGTATTGCCATGTAAAGATGTATTGTATTCCGGTTTTTATAGGATCACTGAGACCCCAGACAGCATGTTATCAAGTTTTAATCAGAGATAAGTAATATCTAATACATTTGCTTGAGATAAGTAATATCTTGAGGACAAGTAATGTTATTGTCCTCAAGATATGCAAAAGCTAAGCCTTTACTAATCTTCATGTTTAGCATACGTATTACTCTAATAAAGATGCTAAACATGAAGATCAGTAAAGGCTTAGCACAGCTCTGCACTGATGAAATATGTAATATTGTGATCACACACACCACATGATGGCAAGCAACATCTGAAGGTTCCCAGCAGAGATTTACAGCATATGTGCAATGTTAGCATATGTGACTCATACGTTGCTCTCCTCCACAGAATTCCCCTAGCGGCTTAGATTTTCAATAAAAAAATGTATGTATTAAAGAACGAAATTTCTGATGTGTCTCCATAAGTCATTTTCTGTGATGAGAAAGAAGGCAGGCAACACAAACACTGGACTCAACACTGGACACTGACTTCAAAGACAGAACAACCTTTCCCCCAACCTCCAACATAAAACCCCACTGGACAATTCATTTCACACTCTTTGACCGAGTGCATTCATGCATGTGTGTATTTAGGTATGCACTTTATGTAATGCCTTCAACTGTGTTTTATAACTGGACTATTGTAAGTGTGCTATCTGTGCACTGTAAAAAAAAACTCACGGTATGACATTTTTGAGTACAATCGACTTGGATGTTTAAGTCATTTCAACTTAGATTATGTTAAACTGACTTAAAAAAAACTTGTATAACATAAAAAAAAGTTTAAAATTTCTTATTTTGATGAGTTAAAACAATCTAAAAACACATGTTGTCATAACTTATTGAACATATCTATCTATCTATCCATCCATCCATCCATCCATCCATCCATCCATCCATCCATCCATCCATCCATCCATCCATCCATCCATCCATCCATCCATCCATCCATCATCTATCTATCTATCTATCTATCTATCTATCTATCTATCTATCTATCTATCTATCTATCTATCTATCTATCTATCTATCTATCTATCTATCTATCTATCTATCTATCTATCTATCTATCTATCTATCTATCTTTTGTCGGTTGGGTCGGTCGGTCTGTCGGTCGGCCAGTCTATCCGTCTGTCCAAGTATTTTTATTTTCTCACAAGGCGCATGCTTAATTTCTAGATTCCTACAAGCGTAAAGCTGACTTCACCAGTTTAATATCACTACAGCGCTGACATTAGAAGTGACGCAATGTGTCACAATGCTTTGTTTGGGTGTTGTAGTTGATAGCTCATATTAGCATTCTGTTTAGACCCCCACCCAGTTACAAGCCATTTGTTGTTGCTGTGTGTCTGGGCTCGAAGTACCCGAGAGGCATCTCACAGCCTCATATGAGATGTAATCTAGCAGGATGGAGCCCCTGGCATGCATGGAGATGACAGCATACTGTGATTAGAATACTGCTGTGTCCTTCCCTTCTATCTCATGGGTATAAGGGGTGCCTGGCCAACTGATGAGAAACTGCAGAGGAGCCAGGGGCCTTGTGTGTAAGCACACACACACACGCACACACACACACTAAACTATACAAATTGTATATACGATCACTGGCAGAGAGTAGATTGGATACTTTTGAACATTCTCCAAAGGCCATAGTGAGTCCCCTTAGACGAGTTGCCACTTGCTTTAACTATGTGCAAAGACTGACATTGTACACAAAATTATATTCTATTTATGAACTCCTAGTATAATTTGGGCCTAGGCTGTTTAGAAATTCGGAGTATTTTGCCGCTGTAAGCAGGGACATTCACTCAGGCCTGGTGCTTTAGTGAGCCATTGTGACTAAACGCAGACAGGAAATTCCTGAGGGCCGGCAGATTTGATAGGCTATAAAGCTCAAACAAACACCCACACGGATAGTTGTTTAATCCCCAGGATCATCCAATCATTTATCACAAAAAAAAAAAAGAAAAAAAAAAGAAGAAAGTCACATGGCACCTCTCGCTCATTGCTGATGTCAACAATTCCTCTGCTCCAGCTCCTACGGGAGTCCCGGACGGCTGAAATACGGTCATCAAAATCACATTATCTTCCCCTGGATAATGTATACACTCCATTGGCTGAGAAACAAATCCCGCGCTTCATTTCAATAGTGATGTTTTGTGTTTCATAATGAGCGATGGATCGTTAACCACATCATTATTTCCATAAACGATATCCATCTGCAGTTGTGTTTATGCAACTGTTGAAGCACCTGAAATATTCTACTGGTGATTTTGATCTGTTATTGTGTAATCTGTTAATGTCCAGGTGGCCGACGGCAATCCTATTGTATTGCTTTTTTTTTTCTATGCATATACCTGCCACACACAAAAGCCTATTTTGCAGCCTTTATCCTGCTAAGCTTACCCTCACGTGGTGTCCCCCTCTCTTTAAATGACCCCTCACCGCCAAAACACATCCAGTTGGAAGCTGATCAACACACGCCACTGCCAACCAGATGACATTACGGGTAAGCAAAGCACCCTTCACTAGCCTGCAAATGACCTCAAGTTTGCTTATTGTGTTGAGTAATAGCGAAGTATTTCAAGATTTACTGTTGCGAAAATGTACTTGAGCAAAAGAAAGGTGCAGATATGATTACATCAGTTTGTGGTCTGGCATGTTCAGGAGCTAGTCTCAAAAAACACTTTTCCTATGAGATAACAGCCCTACACTTAACTCTTCTGCATAGTAATTTCTCTATCTCTCTTTCTTACTCTCTATCTAAAGCTAAACTAATGATGCTTTAATTATTTTCCATGTGGATGCACTCAGAGTAATGAGGACGTTAAAACAGGCTCAGTTTCGATCTAAAAAGCACTCCATCACTACCTGTAAAACACCAGAAATCAGCTCTCTTTCCTTTCTAGAGTCATTGAGAGGCTTTTAAAAATCAATGGCTTTTGGTGCAGCTCCAAATCTGCACTTCTAAAACGATAGAATTCACAGATACTGGTTGCTGCTTGCAGCGTGCTCCTATGTGATATCTCGTGCATATCTTTGCAACCAGTTATTGGAGCCTGACACTCAGCGTTGATGAGCACAGGAAGCGTGACGAGCTTTGCAATTTCCCTCGGTTACCCAAACAGTCCTCAGCCTGTGGCAGCAAGATCTATGAAAGTGGTTCATAATCCAGACGACAGAGCATGTGGCACAGCACAGAACAACATCTAAGTCTCAGATAAAACAGGTGCTGGCCCGTGGAGCTGAATTGATACTGCGGATGCAGGCAACGTCCTCCTCTCATGTTCTTCCATCAGAGTTTATTCTCACTGTCTGCTCGATTTCTGACAGCTAGCCCTGTATCTTCATATTGCCTTGTTCATATATCATCCAAACTGCTTTAATTTTGTTTATGCTATGGCTTTATACATTTTTCCTTTGTGAATTGGGATTCTGCTGATCTTAATGGGCAATTCATATTTTTCCTGACACAATTCATAATTTTTTCCTAAAAAAAAAAAAAAAGGTTTATGAATTGAATCAGTAAAATCCAAATTCATAAAATGCAAAATGTGTGAAGCCAGCGCATAAACAAAAGCAAAGCCGTTTCAATGACGGGCAGGCATTGAGAATATTTGACTATACTGCTTGTTAGGTTTTTAATGCCATGTTTCAGGTCACAGAATATTGCTTTAACATCTTTAACGCCATTCCTTCCGAAATGGCAATAGTCATGCCGTAAAACAGTAAAATCTATCATTTCCTGAAAATGCCAGAGATGAGATTCCTGACACTGGTCGTGATAGCGCAGTTGTAGCCCATGAGGCTGATATAACCGGCTGATAATTGGTCATTTAGACATTATCAGCATCGCCTTCCTTTTGTGTCAGATCCTAAATTTACCAATTTACCATGACAAGGCTTTAATATTTATACAATAAATGTTGTATATTTGTTAAATATTATAAAAATATAATATTTGTATGTTTGGAATATTTTACAGGCTTTTTGTTAAATAAGAAAATGTTTCCGCATGTGTTCATTTCGATTGCTGTGAGTGAATTATATGTATCTAGGGCCACTGTCCTGCAGAGTTTTGCTCCAACCCAAATGATTCACACTTGATCCAGCTAATCAATAGCCTAGAAATCTAGACGCAGCAAATCTGATCTGCCGCGAGTGTCGTCTAGCAACTCTCAATACACTTCTGAGCTGTAAAAGCCAAACTCTGGTCAGGCCAATCACATCGTGTATAGAGTCGGTGGGCGGGGCTTAACATAGTGACCGCCGATTTGCGTTTGCGTGCTTCTAGTAAACACAGAAACTGGCGAACGGCGGCCTTTCGAATCAGCTTTGACCACGACTCTGGAAGACTCTGAATGAATGAATGAATGAATGAATGAATGAATGAATGAATGAATGAATGAATGAATGAATGAATGAATGAATGAATGAATGAATGAATGAATGAATGAATGAATGAGGCATTTATTTATTTACTCTGATAAATAAAGACTCCGGAAGAAAAGAAGAAAAGAACAAAAGAACGGCACTGAAGTCATTCTTAAGAAGGGAAGATGTGTTCAGAGTTTTACCGACCGCATATGACACATGTTTACTCATCAACTAGCTCCGCGTCATGTTGCTCTGGTTGGTGTAGCTCTATCCTATCGTGTGCAGAGGGAGTTTGAAAGACAACCGTTTATCCCGCCCCTCGGATTGAGCCCTGTCAATTGTGAGTTTCCAGACCAAACATCTTGATGTGGGTCTGGCATTTAAGGCTAGCTCATCAAGGTTTTACTAAGCAAACTAGAAACTTCCAGGCAGGTGTGTAGAGGCAAGTTACAGCTAAACTGTGCAGGACAGTGGGCCTCGGGAACAGGTTTGACTCCCCTGATCCACAGTCCTACAGTATCCTGGAATTATATCAACCACCCTGTTTTCTTATCAGTATCGTCATGAACATCCGCCTTTGAAAAACCCTAAATAGTTGAACCCCACTCTGTAGTATTCAGTGAAAGTGATGAGGCTTGTTATTTTCTGTTTCTAATAAGTTTGAGGCGTCCTGTCCAGGTGGACTATGTCCAGGATGGAGTGTTATCCTGAAAGGAGAGACTCCAGCAAAGGCCGACAAGTGAGTTGTTATTGACAAATGGAAAATGATTTGTCTTTAAAAAAAGGAAAATAAAAAACTTTCTTAAAAAAATACAGTGTTGGGCTCTTCAGAATGTACCATGAGATAAAGAAGAGATAGTCCATCACCCTATTCAAAACATCTGTTATGTGACAATGAAAATATCATAGTAATATTCTTTTTTGCTCTCTTTGAAACAGAATCATCCACTCAAAAAATGATTGTATGATGCTGTTCACTTTATTTAAGCAATTCATCTTGATTTTAACACCATTATATCAGGTTTCTAGTTCAAATGTAATAGCTTCATGTTATATTGACTTTACTCAAACTGTTACCCTTTGGCATAACTTGATGTTTTTATTTTCAAATATGTTTCAATCAAGTAACCCAAACAAACAGGACTTTCACTTCCCTAATCATGATCTGCCAAGTAAATGTATAAAATAAAGAGCTATTTTATGCATTTTTAACAAGATGAGAAAATGGAGAGACTTTTTAATGTTCTTTTATGTTGGTATTTAAAAGTGTGTGTTATGTTAGTGTTTTTGGAGGTTACCATTGTGGTGAAGTGTAGAGTATGTGCTTGGGCTGAAGACCTGCTAGTAACAATTAAAGTTCTTTTAATAATATAAAACAACTACTTTGGGCATGCCATGGATGTAACAAAACCATCTTCTGGCTAGCCAATACGTTTTGTGAAATGTTTTCGTGTTACATTTGTGAACTGAATTACTTGTTACTGTATTTATTTTACATTTATATTAGAATAATTGAACTTCATATATTTGGACAGAATTAAGAATGTTAACCTGATTCAACTAAATGGCAATGAATTAACCTTATGTAAAAAAATAAAAAATAAAAAAAACTTTAATTTACTGAAATAAACAATTTTAATTAAAGTCAACATAACCCAGTATACGTGGAACCTCTTGACATGTAAAGGTTAAGTAAATCCAATGTATCATTTTTTTGAGTGCCCAGAAGATCTCAAATAACTCATATTGGTGAATGACTCATTCATCATGGTGTATTTAAAGAATAACTAAATTCAGGGATAACTCTTTTGCCAGGTAAACCATTTCATAATTGAAGAGTAGTCATAACAACTATTACATTTTTTTGTAGACAAACATTTGTGTTTGCTTGAAAAAGCCGGAATGTTTGAAGGAGTTTTATCAGCTTTAACAGGCAACAGTGAAACAAAATCAACAAAACATTGAAAATCCTTTTTTGGATGCAAGTAAAAATACAATAAAATGATTCTGTGTGAAACTCTGCAAGAAAATATATAGTTAAACAAATATAAAGATGTAGTTAATTAAGCCTAATATCAGTTTTACATGTGAATCCTAACATTTGCACACATTTTAAAACTCTGAAAAGAAGGACAAGATGCTGGAACAAGATGGAGCATGCTGGTGCTAGAATATGTCAAAACAATCATATATAATTGGTCTTTAGAATGCCAGGCACAACAGTTTTATCGTGGGATCAATACATTTCTTTATATAGACAAACACAGGCTACAATGTAATCTGGGTCCAACGTGATTTTCTTCCATCATTCGGCGTTAAAATTCCCTTGTAGGACAGTTTTGGAGAAATTCTTAAACACAAGTGTCTTCTTAATACAATGATAGCCCTTCAAGCAGCTGTCTCAGGTTTGGCCAAAATGATTTGTTCAGTATAGCATATGGGTCTCTCTCTGTCCTCCAGGTTTGAGATCAATTTCCTGTGTGAACATGATGACAAAATAGCCTTCCATTTCAACCCCCGCTTCACTGAGTCAGATATAATCTGCAACTCATACATGGCCAACCACTGGGGGCAGGAGGAGAGGTGCAGCAACTTCCCCTTCGGACAAGAGGAGCCTTTTCAGGTGATAAAGCATCATTAGAAGATTTTTATTGATAAAGTGTCACAAGCAGCAGGACCTGTTTGATTATGAGTGAGTGATTTAATCAGCATCGACTCCCTGTCTCTCAACAGATTGAAATTTACTCCGACAATGATAACTTCCATGTTTACATTGACGAAATCAAGGTGATGCAGTATAAACACCATGTGGAAGAGCTGAAGACCATCACAAAAGTACAAGTGGTGAATGATGTCAGTATCTCCTCTTTAGAGATCACCAAAAAACACTTTTACTGAGGGTGGGCAGTAAAGCCAAGCAGACAATTCATTTAGAGTGAGCTTTTTCTTTGTTACCCGTTTTCTTTTCTTTTCTTTTTTTCTTTTCTTTTTTTTTTGTTGCATTTCTGTTTACACACCTTTCATTGCTCTTGGGTTCATCTGCCTAAAAAGGTGTGATTAATGGCATATGCCGTAGCTGTATACATATTCATATGAATCTGTGAATAAATGAGGTTAAAAGATTAATGAAAGATTGTTCTGGAGTGTTCTGGGTGACTTCCTGTTTTCATCAATCACAAAAAAGGATTCTTCAGATTTATCTGGGCCTCCTTATGAGAAAATGTCCTATTAAATCAATTCTAAAAATATGCTCACATCTCATTGAATAACAACACAAACATCAATAGTCATCAGTAGTCTTTTTTTCTTTGCACAGAAGCATTTACTTCAGAAGAGAAATATACAACGATACTACATTGCCTACATTACAATCACACTGACATAAAACTCTTCAACCAGTTTTCCACTAGAAAACAAACATATGAATCAAAATACATACTGTACTTTATACTGTACAGTTCAAAAATGATTTAATCAATGATAACAAAATGTGTTCCCACTTTTGGGCCGATAAAGTTGTGGTCAGAATTATTAGCCACCTTGGTAAATATAAACATAGAAGCCTGTAAAAATAAATCTGCTTGGTTAATACTTTTGATCTTCCATTCAAAAAATATTTTTTCTCCAAAACACATTGGTCATTATTATTATAATTACTACTATTATTATTAGTATTATTATTATTATTTATTTATTTATTTTTTCAAACTCCTTTTGCCAAGATAACAGCTTTGAGTCTTGTTCTATAATGTCTGATGAGTTTGGAGAAAACCTGACCAGAGATCATTCCAGAAGTGTATATTGTTGTTACAAAAGATTTCTATTTTTAAAACATTTGCTTCTTTTTTTATTTTTTTGCTTTTTATTCATCAAAGTATTATAAAAATATTACAGGTTATGAAAAAATATTAAGCAAGATTTATTAAGATTTTCCAACTCTGAAATTGAATCCTCATATTAGAATGATTTCTGAAGGATCATGATCACTGAAGACTGGAGGAATGATGCTGAAAATTCAGCTTTGCATCACCGAAATAAATGATCATTTAAAGTATAATAAATTGAAAACCAATTATTTTAAATTGTAATAGAATATCACAATATCAAATTCTTTCTGTATTTTTCATCAAATAAATGCAGGCTTGATGAGCAGAAGAAACTTCTTTCAAAAACAACACACACACACACACACACACACACACACACACACACACACACACACGTTGAAGTCTGTGTGTGGCTCAAGCATGATCAATTGTTGGATATTGTCACATATGAAGGCATATCAACACAATTAAAAGTGTGTCATAAGAGTTAGCAATAAACCGTTAAAAGATCATTAACTGGTATCACATTTATATATATATATATATATATATATATATATATATATATATATATATATATATATATATATATATATATATATGTATGTATGTATGTATGTATATATGTATATATTACTTCCCTTCCTTTGAAATCAGATAACTGTGATTTTGTGTTGCATTGCATCAATAGGAAGAGATTTATAGTAATTTCAATTAAGTTCTAAGTGCCCAACCAAAGGGTGAGAAAATAATGGTGAGAAATTTTAGGAAATCAACATCAATATATGAAGTCAGCTTATGTGACGCTTTCCCAAAGTATTTAGTTGTATTTTCAATAACATTGAAGATGACTGGAAAATGAGTGAATGCAACTAAGAAAGAACGATGACTGCAGAAGTGGAGGAAATGAGGGAAAAGTCTATTAAGAATTGCAAAATGTTACTCAAACCAGTCAAGTAATGTTTACTTGGGTTTTCTAAGTACCAAAGGCATAGCATGCAAATAGTTCAGATTACTAAATTGTTTTAAGTTTTTCTTTAGTAGATTCAGCTATTCATTTTTACAGTGTGCATGACATCAAAGATTGCTGAGAGTGCCAGTCTGTAGCCTGACAGCCACAGACTAAATATAGTATAAAGTGCTTTAAGTGCCTTACATCATAAGCGTATCCTATTATATAATGCTGTTTATAACATGAAAAGTCATTTAAAGCTTATAATAGGCTGTTTTAATGACAGGTGTGACAACTTTCCCCATACTTTGTGACAAAGTAAATGTCTATGTCTTGGCCTATAGCTAAGATTTTAGACTGTGTCTCTATTTTATTTTTATTTTTTTTATTTTATTTTTTTACTGAAGTGTGTTCAGTAGCTGTGATTGCACTGTGCTTGATGGCACAGCATTCTGTTACTTAAGAACTGTCATGGTTTGTTTTATGGGCATTTTTCCACTCATGCTCATTGAGTTTGAACCAGTGAATCACACACGTGCTGATCAATACCAATAATACCGTCGCTCTGGACAAGCTATACGCTATTGACTCAAGCTTTATTGATCAAATTGCTTGGTGTGCTTGTTTGTTTGTTTTAAGTACTTTTTGAGCTATAACATTATCATAATTTTTGTTGTTGGTGTTATTATTAATATTATTTATTTGAATTACACAAATGGTCGTGTGATCTTGTGACGGGTGTCTACAAAATCTCTTACTCGGGTTTCTGCTACAATAATGATGTTTCGTAAAAGTGGTATTTTTTGTACTTTTTATTAGCAAAGCTTTGGTGAGTGGAGCCAATGAAAAAAAATTTTTTTTTCAATTTCTAACACACTAAAATGACATGCACAGCACAATTATTTAAACTAAAAAAGAGCAAAACCTCTACTCAAGTCTCCTAAAGTCTAAACACATTTTTTAGCTTTTCACACATTTCAAAATGTGACATTTCATCACATCAATTCAAAATGGCACTTTTTAAATGCAAAGAACACGGTTCTCTGCATAAGACACAACAATCTGACATAAAGCCACATGTTTGCCATTTAAAAACACTGCCATTGAAAATTATACTACATGAGCTAATTGGCCAAAACATGTGCTGCCTGGCCAAACACCTCATTGGTTAATGGTTAACACTTCCATCAGGATGGAAGCACTATGAAAAGACCACAGGTCTCATTGAATTAATTTACTTGCCTCTTTTTTTTTTATATATATATATATATATATATATATATATATATATATATATATATATATATATATATATATATATATAGTGTGTGTGTGTGTGTGTGTGTGTGTGTGTGTGTGTGTGTGTGTGTGTGTGTGTGTGTGTGTGTGTGTGTGTGTGTGTGTGTGTGTGTGTGTGTGTGTGTGTGTGTGTGTGTGTGTGTGTGTGTGTGTTTACGCGCAGAGCGATGAGGTGAATGAGAAAAACTGCTCTCATCACATCAGGGACACGCATCGCCTCCGCCAGCAGAGAGTCGTGTGAGCCACATCCGCAGACACTCATTTCTTCCCATCAACAGGAGGTGAAGGAGAAGCGCATTGAACACAGTCCGTCCTCTGACTGCACATAACCCTCTCGCACCTGCTACTGCACACATATCGGTATGTACTCATTTCTCTAAGGACTTTTATCCCGCGTAAATTTGATGCAGTTTATATTTTAGAATAAATAATTGCTCTTATTGCACGACAGAAGCAAATCAGGAAAAAGTGACTAATGCGTAATGTGGAAAGTCGCTAGACAGTACTTAAAAACAACTGTAGGCTATTTACGCCACAGTGCGTATTACTTGCAATACATTATATTTAAGCTGCTTGTAAAGATTTACTGTTGCTCCAGATCCTTCATTCCCTAAAGTCTGCGTAATTCACCATTTCATTTTGAATAATTTTGAAGAAAAGAAAAATATGAAGCAATTTTAAAAGACAGACTGTTACTTATTATTACTAGCCTGTGTTGAGAGTTATATGTTTAATTATTTCCGAAGTACAATTAGACAATGCTTGTTTTCTCTAGTCTAGTGGTTTTGTTGGTATAGCAAATGCCGAGCTCACAACTGTCTGGAATGAGAATTATTTTGCAAGATTGTGTCCTGAAGGGACATCACACAATATCGCACGTTATTTATTCAGCTTAATCAGATTTATTGTAACGGCGACTTATTGTGATTTGAATAATTCACGATTTAATCTTGCAAGACAAAAGAGAATACTGAAAAGAAAAAGAAAATATAATATTAAAATGAAATGATATCTGTCATTGGTCGGACAGTAGATAAGTTTAGTAAATGCAATTGCTTGGATTTCTTGTTAGCTTGTAATTGAATTTTCATCCTAATGTGTGTGATGTTTCCATAGAGCGCGGTTGGCAGAAATGATGGATTTCATTACCTTACTCGTTTTGGCTGAAGATGCAGATGCCTTAAGCTTTAGTACTCGACATATCTCCTGAACCTTTAAGGGAAACAAAGGGAATTATGAATTTCACTGCAGGCTTGCTGAAAAAGGAGCCTCTGCTCTTAAACACCTTGCTGGCCTTAAATGCCTCTTTCCACGGTGCCGAGGACTTCATGAGCGATCATTTCCTCCATCAAAGTGGAGAGCTAGAGAGACTGTTGCTGCTGACGATCAAAGAGCCCACTACTATTGCTCTCACGGTGATGTATTCATTATCATTTGTGGTGGGATTCATTGGAAATCTTATGGCCATTCGAATGCTTACCTGTCAGAAGAGTAAGAGGATGCAGAGCATCAGTGCCACGCGGAGTTTACTCATCAACTTGGCAGTGTGTGATCTGATGGTGGTTTGCATCTGCATGCCCATCACCCTCGGACACACCATATACACTGCATGGGTGTACGGAGACCTTCTGTGCCGGGCCGTTCCCTTCATCCAGGCCGTGTCCGTGTCAGCCAGCGTCCTCAGCTTGACAGTCATCAGCGTCAACAGATACTACAGCGTTCACAGCCCGCTGAATTCCCTCTCATACTTCACCCAGAAGAAGATCTACATCACCATTGTGTGCGTGTGGGTCTTGTCCTCAGCTATATGTGCGCCTTTGCTCTTCATGATCAAGCTGGACAAGATCCACTTGATCGACATCGCCGTGCCAATCTGTAGAGAGCTGTGGCCGCAGGCTAGACTCAAGCAGGTCTACAACGTGCTCCTTTTCGTGGCTCTCTACTGCATCCCCGTGACCTTTAACCTCACCATCAGCTTCCTGACGGGCCGGAAGCTCTGGAGGGCTTCCCAACATTTCGCTGACTTCGATCCGCACAGCCAGGCCATACACGCCTCGCGTCTGAAGATGCGCAAGAAGATCGCCAAGGTGGTGGTCACTTTGGTCCTCCTGTTCGCCGGCTCCTGGCTCCCGCTTTACGTGGCAGACATCCTCATTGACCACGAGGTTCATCCCCCTCACTGGGTTCTGCAGACTCGCCCTTTCGCACAGTGGTTGGGCCTCACGAACTCCAGCCTCAATCCAATCTGCTATTGTTTCTTGGGCGATTTGTACCGTTCTGCTAGAGCCGTCAGGTCCAAGTATCATCAGAGGATGCTCTCTGTCATTAGATCCTCCAGCTCTTTTAAACTGTCCAGTTTGCTCTCTCTCAAAACGGAGAAATCTGTCCGGCGACAAGGTGCCGTGAGCCAGGTGTCAGTGGAGACTCTTTCTGATTGGTGTTCCAACAACAGCCAAATGGTGTCTCTCCAAAGCTTATCAGAGAAGATAATGTCTACAAGCAATCTTGAATTATCGAACTTGTAGTCAGGCCACACATTACCTGAAAGGACACAGGGCTAAAGGGATAGTTGATCTAAAAACTTATTTTGTGTTTCACAAGGGAAAATAAATTCATACACGTTTCGTAACAACATGAGGGTGAGTAAATAATGACAGAAATCTTTTTCTTTCTTTCTTTTTTTTGTGGGGGGGGGATAGGGGGGTTGGTGGACTAGCTCTTTAAGTATTGCTCATTTGCCTTGCTATACTGTCAAAAAGCATTTGATTCTGATAATTTTATGCAACATCAGCATAGTTTGTGTTCATAACAAACCATCCACAGTTAAGGCATCATCACATGCATGGTGATACATACAGTGTGACTTCCTGTAAATAAAGGGCACTGCTTTGTAGACATTACTGATTGTACATAAATGCTGAATTAAGGCCAATCATTTGCATACAAAATAATAATAATAACAATAAGCTATTCAGACAAAACGAACATTCACAAATTGCACATGCAGTTAAAGCATCCATTTTGTTTTACAGATGTGTTCCAAACTAATTTAACTCACATTTCGTTCAATTTTATTGGACATTATAGGGCTCTTATATGGCTTAAAATCATGATTTCTTGTCTGACTTACCGAATTACTGAATATTTTTTTCCATCATGTATCACTGTGTAATCAAAATATTACAATTTTATTTTCTTTCGGTAATATTTCATTTATTTTATTTATAAAAGCCCTAAACCGTAATTTTCCTTAGTCTACAAAATGTAATTGTTTAAAAATAACTTTTATAGGTATAAAGATTTGTCCATAAATCTTGCATCAATTATGTTACTGCACCCTATTTTTCTTTAAATTGATTTAATTATCTCCCAACTATGTACAATACAGTAAATGATGGCCCTTTCCCTCACTGATAAGTTTTGAAGCACTGAGGTATGTGTGCCCTTTCTGAGAAAATATTTCTAAAATAATTTCTTACGCCAAGAGTTATTTTGTAAAACGTCAAAATTGTTACCACAATATTAAAAGGAAAACAGAATGTATCACTGATCACACAGAGGTTGTTTAAAAGTCTTTTAATAATGATTACATTACTCTTAGCATTTATGCTAGCAAGTGGAGTTTTTGGCTAAAAAGTTTAAAATGGTCAATTGTGTTAGTGTCAAACTCTGTAACCAAGGTAACAATGTTGCCAGTATAAAACAGGGTTGACAATAACAGCGTTGACAAACAATACTATAAAGATATCTGGTTGGGGTTTTTTTGTGCTAAAAGTGAAGAAAAAAAATTGACGTAACGTGTTTGGCACGCACTTAATTATTAAAACTGAACATGTTTTCCATAAGATACAGGGAAGATTTTCTATTAGTGTACTTTTTGAAATGCAAAACATATCTCTAGTTCTAGAATCACTCATAAGCAATTAAAAGAAAGAAAGAAAATACACTAGGCAAGCATTCAATACAAAAATCATCAACGCTTATTAAAGTTTAGCTTCTTGAAAACAAGTATGCATTGCACTGCAAAGACTTTAAAGAGCTATGACTTCGTGAATCTCAAGACCAGAATATTTTTCTAAGTGACAGTGAATAGCAGAGAAAGCATCCAGACCAGGCAGTCATTCTTTGCAGCCTACTCTTTTATTTTTTTATGGTTTGAACCATGGCAAATATAAACATTTGGATTACTGTTTGAGTGACTTCCCTTCTTCTCTATGACAGACAGGTGTCAGAAATGGAAAGTTAAGCTAGCCTGACATTGTCATACTCAATTCTAGTCTGATTTTGGGGCGTGTGTCAAACGAACTAGGAAAGAAAATGCCTCTGCACTCAATTGGACAGAAATCAGAGCAACGGAGTAAGTGACATATGATGAGCGACACATAGTAGTTGGAAGTTGTTGATGTGAACTCTAATAGTAGTTAGAAAAAATAAAGTCAACACATAGTGAATTTTCCAGATTTTAATTACTTGCATTGTCTTTAGAACAATATAAACACAAATAATTTAATTGTTTAAAATATATATATAATATCATGTTTAAAATATTTTCTCATACAATGTAAATGTGTCTTTTAATATATACTATACCTGGCATATAGGCCTGTCATCGTATTGGGGTCCTTAAATTTGTTTTAAATGATGGTGGTGATACAAAACAAATGTGGTAATTGTACAGTGTATGAGTGTATTACACTGATTTCTCATACTTTCTCTTTAAACATACAACCGTGTACATTTGCATTAATTAAAATTTGTAATTTTAAGGGTGCATAAATAAAATGGTCAGAGAGAATGTATAGATCCTGAAAGCCTTGTGGAGATTCATAACAATTAGCTTGAATTAAATGTACTGTGCTTGATCGTGCATAATCGTTTGTATTTGCCTTTTTTTAATAGAAACCAACACGAGTAGAATCAGAGATGGTTCACTATAGTAAAGGTGCCCTCAGATCTTTTGATCTGAACTGATCCACACACCGAAGAAGAGAATATAATGAAGCCATAGCCTCTTCGTTTCTGTTATCATGAGACTTTTACAAAAGCAAAAGATGGACTAAACAGAATTCACAAAAGTCTGAATGACAGTAGGAACACTACAATAACAAGAGTTTACAGGAAGCCATATAGACACTTTATATCCCCATTCAAGTATTCATGAACCCTCGTCTCAGCAAGAGCTCCATCTTTGCCTTCCACAGTCATATGATCACAGACGCTAGGATCACCCTTCATATTCATGCTAAATCTGATCCAACTGTCACATCACTCAATATGCAGAATAGGGCTTGATTAGCCTATAATACGCACTACACAGTAATGCTATTTCACTTTAGTAAGAACGAGTGCCTACTGAGAGCAGATTTTGGAAGCTGATGAATAGTAATTCTGTTCAGGAGAGCTCAGTAGCACGTCTTTCACTGGAACAGGGTGTAAATTCATAGAAAGTACAAAGAGCACTTTTTGAATAAAATAAAAAAACATCCAGAATCAGTGAATATCTGGAAGATATCATACTCCTAGATGCGATGACATCTAATATACTTTTTGACACATTCTACATTTTTTATTTGCATTAAATATTCCAAATAAAATTGTTGCTTAAATTAATTTTGACAAATTAAGTGCCTTGTTATTTGATTACAAATTACACAACAAAAATGTTTGCACACCAATTCCAAATCTCCACTGAGATCCACATTCATGAACGTCATGAAGAAATGCCAAACATGGGGTAAGACATTTTTTCTCCTGATATGAGGACACAGTCTCATCTCAGCACTTTTCATGAATTTGTCATTTCATCTCAATATAAACATTGCAACAACAAAAAAAGACAGTGGGGAAGGTTTGGTCTGTAACCTGTAGTTGGTCTGATTGGTCATTTTGAATGTCTTGCAATAGGTTTTCAATCACATGGTTAAGGAAGAGATAAAAGAAGATTGTAAATGTTGCTCTCTCTCTCTCTCTCTCTCTCTCTCTCTCTCTCTCTCTCTCTCTCTCTCTCTCTCCCTCCCTCTCCATCCCTCAGTTAACATTCTATTCATGCTGGGTATAATCAATAGTATAAGTTTTTATCATCTCATACTATCTATCTATTTTGTAACTATTTAAAATGTAACATTAACCAGATTTTGTCATCCAATTATTTAATTTACAACTAGGTTTGATTTGGTATTGACTTTGAAGTGTTACCTATTGCAATACAATATAGTCAAAATGTACATTTTTAAATTTACAATTTAGCAAAATTTACAGTTTTCTACAATCTTGATGATAACATTTATTTAGTCACATTTTTACAAACACATGCACAAATAAAAATTATACATAAAAATTGATTATACTTTTTAACCTAAATTCCTCATCTTGCGCTGCTCTGGATTTTTAGAGTGATTACGTAATCATGCCGGAAAGGTCACGCTAGACGAAGGCAGAAGTAGGGGAGAGCAGGTCCAAACCTAAAGCTTTTGGACTTTCTCAGTTTGCATAAGTCCACTTGGGGCTTAGAGTAGCCTATTTATTTTCCCCGCATTTTCATCCAATTATGTGGTTTTGTTTCATTAATGTATACTATTTTCTTGATTCACCCCAAAATAATGGAAATTAAATGTGACTACATGCCCCATAGGTGGGGTATATTGTAACATTGTAACATGACCAAATTACATCTTAAAATGTTACCTGATATAATCAAAACAAAAAACAAAACAATCCAAGACAGACTAAAATATTTTGTCAATAAAATGCAATTATTCACTTTTTTAAAAATATAAAAAATATGCACACTTGATTTTGACAACAAACACATCGCTAAATACAGCTATAGGCCTACAGCATAGCTGAAAACAAAATAGTAATCAATAATAATTTCTGAACAATGACTCTCAGTCATTATTCACTTTTTTTCTCATGTTTTTTTCATAAAAGTATTGAATGCAATAGCGTAGTTCTAAAGGAAGCTCATTTGTAACTCCTTGCAACAACCTATGGTTACAATGCACCCCATCTGCAGATTTAAACCGCAGCTCATGTCTTCTGCTGGTTAAACTGTTAAATAACATACACGATAAATAATCATATCAGATTCTTATTTAAAAGTAACACAAAAATCAGAGATGGAAAATAAACTTAAGAAATTTAATTTGTTATGGGTAAATAAGTAAAATCTTTCAAAGATGTTTTGATTTTGGCACATTTTTCTCTAAATTATGTTGATATAGCAGTCCTAAGTTTCATCATCCTGGTATGCGTGGAACGTTTTAAATCATGCGTGTTACAACTAGCAAAATAAAAGTAAGACAACAATGCCGGATGATTTTTAAAGTTGGATATGGAGGTTTTTTTTTGTGGCGCTTGCTATTTGTCTTCGCATGTTCGCTTGGGGGTTCTGCTTGCGTCTAGCGCAGAGGTCTTCAACCCTGCTCCTGGGGACCCACTGTCCTGCAGAGTTTAGCTCAAACCCTAATCAAAGACAGGTGAAGCTAATCAAGTTAGTCAGGATCACTTGTTGAAAATACACAGGCAGTGTTGAAGCAGGTTAGAAAATAAACTTTGCAGGACAGTGGGTCCCCAGGAGCAGGATGGAGACTTCTAGTCTAGTGTAAACCTTTCCGACGTGTTTAAGCAATCTGTGGCACGCCACAGAGCAGTGCAAGATGAGCAATTCAGTTTAAAAAGTATATACACTTTCAATATTTTTTTGAAAATGGCAGATGTTTTCTTTTTAACTGAAGAAAGAAAGACAGGAACATCTTGGATGAGATGGGGGTGAGTAAAATATCAGGAAATTGTCATTTTGATGTAAACTATACTTTAATGAAATGCATTGACTACTGGAGATCAGGTTTGATCATCAAGTTCATAAAAATAAAAATAAACAATACTGAGACATTCAGAAACACCTCACTCAAATTGTTATGATGATAATATAATTTGTATATATAGGAAAGAATTAAAAATGAAAAAGAAACAAAATATATGTGGCAGATATTTCTTATGTGATCTATAATAATCACGACAGCTATGCTAAAAATATCAGATATTAGAAAAGTCTGTGCTGTTATTGTTGTGTAAGACTGCAATGGCCAATTACACGGCATATCTTCTAGTCTTCTGTGCTTTCCAACCTATAGCCTGTGTTGCGTTTGTTTTTCTCTTCAATTATGCAGTCAACTAATTCCCTTTACCCAATCTTGGCATGGCTCAAATAAAACGCAATCAGGCAGTTCAACTTCGTTCTCTGCACCTTTTATATCTAATAACATTTTGGGGTCACATCTGCTTCAAGTACAAATATATCTATTTATGTTCTTGAGGGTGCTTGTATTTGTTTAAATGAATTGTGTTGAAACAAGGTTCACATTTTGAAAGCATGCACACACACAAAAAATATATATAATAATAAAAAATAAAATAAAAACGTTTTTATAAGTTTGACTCTTATGTCAGTGTAATGAGAGTTAGTTGAAATGCAGTTGAAAAGTCACTTATAGCAGAATGTCTAAATTGGACCAATGTTAATGTGGATTCATCAAAATGTCATTGTTTTGAAGAAATAAAGTCAAGTTTGTAGATTGATGGGGAAACATAATACATTTTTCCCGGGTTTTTGGATGCAAAGACAGTTCAAAAGAACAGCATATATTTGAAATAGAAATCTTAAAGAAAGCTGGCTTTGGTAGTATCCTCAAATATCTTAAACCTCAAAAATACATTTATGAAATAGTTACTATTATTTTGATGCTTTCAGATGTAGTTCTGCAAATGGCGGAAGAGTTTCAAAACCATTATGTACTTTAAGTAAAAAACATCAAGTATTTACAAATGTATGGAACAAAGCCATGCCATGTCATCATTATGAGTATAAGGGAAAGACAGAAGAAGAGTGTCTCAAATGCTTCTATTCCTAACCCTTCTAATCACAGTGATCATCATTATCATGCAAACGACTGATCTGACCTTCAACAGTCAGTTTAATGAGAACAGTGATGAATTTTCTTCCTTCATAGTGTAAAAGTTACTTCAATTATTCATTTTAACCCTGGATTCACTTCCATTAACCCCAGCAATGTGAGTCAAAGAATGACTGAACAGATCATTTTAAACCTTTGGATATTATTAAGAAGTTGATTTGCCCGCCTCTTCAATATCTGAGCTGGGGATATCTATATCTATCCACCGGGGGAACTCTGAGCTGTTCCCAGGCCAGCCGGAAGACATAATCCCTCCACCGTGTCCTAGGTCTTCCCCGGGGCTTCCTCCCGTTGGGACTTGTCTGGAACACCTCCCTGGGAAGGCGTCTGAAATAGATGCCCGAGCCACCTCAGCTGGCTCCTCTCGATGTGGAGGAGCAACAGCTCTACTTTGAGCTCCTCCCAAGTGACCGAGCTTCTCACCCTATCTTTAAGGGAGCGCTTAGCTACCCTGCAGAGAAGGCTCATTTCAGCTGCCTGTATCTGAGATCTTGTCACAGTTCATGACCATAGGTGAGAGTAGGAACGTAGCTTGACCGGTAAATCAAGAGCTTTGCCTTACAGCTCAGCTCCTTCTTCAACACTGACAGAAGGATCGGTGCAGCATCTGCAGTAATGCGGGCGATGTACTGATCTGTAATCTCCCGTTCCATCCTTCCCTCACTCGTGAAAAAGACCCCAAAATACTTGAACTCCTCCACTTGAGGCAGAAACTCTACACCAACCTGAAGTGGGCAAGCTACCCTTTTCCGACTGAGAAACATGGCCTCGGACTTAGAGGTGCTGATTCTCATCCCAGCCGCTTTACACTTGGCTGCAAACAGTCCCAGTGCATGCTGAAGGCCCTGGTTTTAGGTTGCTAACATGACATCATCTGCGAAGAGTAGCGGCGAAATCGGTTAGTCCCCAAATCGGACACGCTCCGGCCCTTGGTTGCGTCTTGAAATTCTGTCCATAAAAATTATGAACAGAACCGGAGACAAAGAGCAGCCCTATCGGAGACCAACATGCACTGGGAACAAATTTGACTTACTGCTGGCAATGCAGACCAAGCTCTGATCTGGTCGAAATGGGACCGAACAGACCCCATACTCCCAGAGCACCCTCCACAGGGTGCCACTAGGAACACAGTCGAATGCCTTCTCCAAATACACAAAACACACGTGGACTGGTTGGGCAAACTCCCATGAACCCTCCAGCACCCTGAAAAGGATACAGCGCTAGTCCAGTGTTCCACGACTAGGATAAAAACCACATTGTTCCCCCGTGAATCCAAGGTTCCACTATTGGCCAGTACCCTGGCATAGAATTTCCCGGGGAGGCTGAGAAGTGGTTTTTTTTTTTTTTTTTTCTGTAGTTGGAACACACTCTCCGGTCCCCCTTCTTAAAAAGAGGGACCACCACCCCGGTCTGCCAGTCCATAGGTACTGTCCCCAACCGCCACGCAATGCTGCAGAAGCGTGTCAGCCAAGACAACCCCACAACATCCAGAGACTTAAGGTACTCAGGGCGAATCTCATCCACCCCCAGAGCCATGCCCCTGAGGAGCTGTTTAACTACCTCGATGACTTCAGCCCGGGTGATGGACAAGTCCCCCTCCGAGCCCTCAGCCACTGCTTCCTCAAAGGAAGACGTGACGGTGGGATTGAGGAGATCCTCAAAGTATTCCTTCCACCATCCAACAATATCCCCAGTTGAGGTCAACAGCTGCCCATCTCCACTGTTGACAGTATTGCTTCAAGGACCATTGCATCCCCCTCCTGAGGCGTCAAACGGTTTGTCACAATTTCTTCGAGGCTAACTGATAGTCTTTCTCCTTGGCCTCACCAAACTCCTCCCAGGCCCGAGTTTTTGCCTCCACAATTACCCGGGCTGCAGTCCGCTTGGCCTACAGACCCACAAGCCAGCCAGGCCTGATATGACTCCTTCTTCAGCTTGACAGCATTCCTTACTTCCGGTGTCCACCACCAGGTTCGGGGATTGCCGTCTCGACAAGCACCGGAGACCTTACGGCCACAGCTGTGAGTGGTCACGTCAACAATGGAGGTGGAGAACATGGTCCCTTTGGACTCAATATCTGCAGACTCCCTCGGGATCTGGTCGAAGCTCTGCCGGAGGTGGGAGTTGAAGATCTCTCTGACAGGGGTTCAGCCAAATTTTCCCAACAGACCCTCACAGTACGTTTGGGTCTGCCTAGTATGACCAGCTTCCTCCCCCGCCATCGGATCCAACACACCATCAGGTAGTGATCGGTTGACAGCTCCGCCCCTCTTTTCACCAAGAGAATGTCCAAGAGGCCAGATGAGACGACCACAAAGTCGATCATCGACCTTTGGCCTTGGGTGTCCTGGTGCCATGTGCACTGATGGACACCCTTATGCTTGAACATGGTGTTCGTTATGGACAAGCCATGGTTAGTACAGAAGTCCAATAACAGAACATCGCTTGGGTTCAGATAAGGGGGCCTGTTCCTCCCAATCATGCCCCTCCAGGTGTCTCTGTCACTGCCCATGTGGGCGTTGCAGTCCCCCAGTAGAATGATGGAGTCTCCAGTCTGAGCACTTTCCAGCACCCCTCCCAGAGAACCCAAGAGGGCCGGGTACTCTGCCCTGCCGTTCGGCCTGTAGGTACATACAACAGTGACAGACCTATCTCCGATTCAAAGGCGCAGGGAAGTGACCACTCTCGTTCACCGGGGTGAACTCCAACACATGGCAGCTGAGCTGGGGGGCTATAAGCAAACCCACTCCAGCCAGCCGCCTCGCACCATGGGCAACTCCAGAGCGGTAGAGAGTCCAACCTCTCTCTCTCACCTAAGTGTGGTTCCAGAGCCCAAGCTCAGACTCCTTCCCCGCCAGCAAAGTGATATTCCATGTCCCCAAAGCCAGTTTCCGTGTCAAGAGATCGGGTCTTCGGGGGCCTCGCCTTTGACTGTCACCTGATCCACTATGCACCGGCCCCTTATGATCCCTCCTGCAGGTGGTGAGCCCATGGGAGGGTTGCCCCACATCGCTCATTCAGGCTGAGCCCGGCCGGGCCCAATGGGGAAAGGCCCAGCCAACAGGCGCTCACATACGAGCCCCAAGCCTGGGCCTGGCTCCAGGGTGGGGCCCCGGCTGCGCCATGCCGGGCGACGTCTCAGTCACTGATGTTGAATTAAACGTAGTGGGCTTCTGAATTGCTCTTAGTCTGACCCATCACCAAGGACCTGTTTGCCTTGGAAGTCCCTACCAGGGGCATATAGTCCTGGACAGCATAGCTCCTAGGATAATTCAGGTACTCAAACCCCTCTGCCACGATAAGGAGGAAATTTGAGCTAAACAGACCAAAACCATTTTATTTCAAAATGTTGTGCTTGGTAAGATTTTTTTTTTTGTTGTTAACACTTTATTTCAATAGTACACGTTAGACATTCTATTAACTATAAGTACACTGTCTTCTTCTTCTTCTTCTTCTTTCGGCTTTTCCCTTCAGGGGTCGCCACAGCGAATCATCTGCCTCCATCTAGTCCTATCCTCTTTTCTCAGACCGACTACCTTAATGTCCTCCTTCACTACATCCATAAACCTCCTCTTTGGTCTTCCTCTTGAACTCCTGCCTGGCAGCTCTAACTTGAGCATCCTTTTACCAGTATATTCACTCTCCCTCCTCTGAACATGTCCAAACCATCTCAACCTGTTTTGCATCTGTGAATTGATGCAATTTAATTCACAGAAATTCAATTTGGCCAACTGAAAAATTAAGAGTTCGGTTGCAAAACGCGATAAACAGCATTTTTTGACATTTGGATTTTATTACTGGAAATCACTGTTTAGATGTACCTTAATCTGTGTGAATTGCTGCCATTAATAAGATTTAAAAAATTACATTTTAAGCCTACTACAAAATTATTTTTTTCACAAAACGCGATATCCGCCAGCCCAGTTTCTTTACAAAGTGCAATATAATGGTCAGGATGCTGCGCAAGTTCAGGATGTCACGCGAGGAGAGAGTCTCCGCCGGTGAAGTGCTCCGAGTTTGCTCAGTGGTTTAACGATTATAGCAAAACAAAAAACATATTTTTAAAAAGAAGATTTAATAGGCTAACTAAAAAACGTTCACCATTTAATTATTTATACTGTAGGCAAGCTGTCAGTCACGTAGGCTACATCACTGATCAACAGTTGTCTGTTAGTCAGAGAATCAAAGCTTCAGATTCAAGCTGGATTTCGATGACGGATTGGAGCCGGTCAGGAAGGCATCTAAAGAAAATCATCAAAGGGAGAAGACCAAACGGACAAGGCATTCAGGGGAGGGAAAACATCCAAAGATTAATTGTGGTCATTGTGCGACTGCGAGTAACTTTGGTCTGTGTCAACACACACACACACACACACACACAAAAACAGTGACTTTTCTTAATGGTATTACAGTAGAATATAGACTAAGCTGGATATATAGCCAAAAAAATGGTATGTTGTGTATGTTCTGGCCAAAAATAACTCGGATTCTTATTATTATTACTCAATCTTTGTATATACTATTCCATATATTTATGATGTATTGTTTTTTAACCAATTTAAGATGTTTGACAATGTTAAGATAAATATGTTGTATTTTGGCATGGTTTTTGACTTAAAATTAAATATAAAATATCCTGGATTTGAAGAATATTGTGTCCCTGGCATTCACTGAGCTCAAGTAATAGTTTAATGTACAAAAAATTGTGAATGAACTTGACTGTTGATGTCTTAAATAATAATGTCAAATAACCAACATTTCTCAAAATGGATATATCTCGTACTCAATAAATATCTCCACTCAAATATCTCAACTCAAACATACATTTATGAAATAGTTACTATTATTTTGAAGCTTTCAGATGTACTTCTGCAAATGGCGGAAGAGTTTCAAAACCATTATGTACTTTAAGTAAAAAACATCAAGTATTTACAAATGGAACAAAGCCATGCCATGTCATCATTATGAGTATAAGGGAAAGACAGAAGAAGATTGTCTCAAATGCTTCTATTCCTAACCCTTCTAATCACAGTGATCATCATTATCATGCAAACGACTGATCTGACCTTCAACAGTCAGTTCAATGAGAACAGTGATGAATTTTTTTCCTTCACAGTGTACAAGTTACTTTTATGACTCATTTTAACCCTGGTTTCACTTCCATTAACCCCAGCAATGTGAGTCAGTGAATAAATCAAGCATTCTGCATTAGTTCAGGCAGGCTACGTAGTCAAGCTCTACTCTCCGATGCCCGCCGATATCAGCTGCTGATCCAATTCCTATTCCCTCAATTTGCACCTCTCAAACAGCTCAGCTTATGTTCAGTCTGCCTGATTGGCTGCTTCTTCTGCATGCTGCTTGGCAATCCACCTCCTCCCCAGCTCCTCCTTAAATTGTGTTTAACACAATCAATGCCATTTTGTTGCAATTTATGCATGCTCTGTTCTCAATGGGAATTTACGCTGCCCTCCCCTAGAAGTATTTATTTTTTATTTAGTTATATCATTAGCTCAAGCGACATTCCTTATGCTAGCTTCACATAGATCGATTTGCTCTTTACAGTTGAATTCAGTTATATTGACTTCCTGAAATGCTCTTTGGGAAATTCCTGAAATGCTCTTCCTGAAATTCCTCTTGCTGTCTCTTTAATTAAAATATGCCAATAAAAAAGTTGACTAAAAGTTTATCTATGGTGTTTTTGACTTTAGTGGACCTGACTGAAATGTAGTCACATATCTAACTCCATCTGCAATCCCTTTAATACCATTAATTTATGATAGATACCTGTTTATGATCTCATCAGCAGTGGGTGAGTCCAGGATAATACTGTACACGCGTGCTGATCCACCCATAATAACTAGTTCCCTCAAAACCTTCTCAAGGTCATCTAAGCCTTAAGGTAAAGCCACGGCTTAGCCTAGCTCCAAATGAACAACGTAGGAGCCATTAGTTATGTTCTAAGTAAGCACTTTCAGGACATGATTTATGTCAATGGTTTAGTATCAGATTCATCAGTGACATCTGAGGTCATATACAGCTTTCTAATGGAAATGCTCAAGAAGTGGACCCTTTGCTTTGATCCATTGGATATGGTGCATCAGCGTATGCCCACAAATTCTCTCAAGATGTCAAAGGGAAAACCAGAGGGAATATAAATATAAGGATTTGATGCTGCAGGATATTAAGTAAAGATTGTGCTTTCAGTATATCAGGATACAGCCAGGTGACAGATTACTTCATCATCAGGATGCAGAGTTCCCCTGCATCTCCAGCCTAAATCACATCTAAAGTGATAAATCATAAGTATGTAGTTTAAGTGCTACTGTATCAGATTTTTAGATCTTTAGATAGGCCTAAGCTCTTTATGATAACAGATAAATTAACCTCTGTGCAGGGTTGTGTGTCACAACTGGACTATGTGCACAATCCATTTAGAGATGAGCCCTTTAGGTCTTGCCTTTCTATGGGTCAGTGACAAATGACAGTGTCAGTATTGGAAGGGGGGTAATAGTCTTTTAAAAGTCTATTTTAAAAAATGTGTCTGGAAAATAGAGATGCAATATTAATATTCGTGTTGGTATAAATTCATGCCATTTTCTAGAAAAGATTGAACTGAATGACTAAAAATATAATGAGCCGTAAATAGTAAAAAGTTAATATCATATTTTCCGTAAACTTTGAATGCATGCGAGTGTACACATTTCTTTTACAAATGTTTTAAAATGTATTTTGCAAGGTAAACATGTTTGTTTGTTTGTTTGTTTGTTTGTTTGTTTGTTTTATTTATATAAAAAATATATCTCAGGCTTAAAGCAGCACTTGGCTACTTTTGCTCTCGGGTCCCCCTACAGTTGGGAAAAAATAATGTCCTCAACTACTGTCGTAAGATCTGTCATCCTACAACAGGGGATGCCATCGCGCGTGCATTTGTTGATATGACAACCCTGATAGCCCTGAACTAGTGATGAGCGGGTCGTCTCATAACCTGCGGACCCCGTATGTCTATTTAATGGTCGCAGGTGCGGGCGGGTTGTAAAAATATATACAGTGGTGCGGGGCGGGCCAAATAACTTCATAAAAGCGTCCCCGCGGGTTGGTGCAGCACTAACAGTTCCCCTGAACACTGCAAGAGGAGTTCACATGCAGGTGTTCTTCTGGCGGCGCGTGTGAAATGTCTTCATCCCAGGTACAGTCAGTGGCATATGTTTCAGCATGTCATATGAATATAATTTCATGGGTTTTATTTTTTTCAAACGCCAAATAATCACGATGCTCACGTTTACAAGCCAGCGTCATTATAGTAGTCTATTGGTTACCGTTTTACAGAATCTATATGATACTTCAGTTCAATGTTTGAGTGGTAGCTCACCGTAACAAGCAGGACAGCATCGGTCGGGCACGCCTCCTTCAGCTCACGCTGACGAGCAAACCCTGGTCACATGTTGATCCTCGTCCTGCCTTTAATCACATCACTTTTTCATTTCCTCTTATTGCTTTCCTCCAACAAAACCTTTTCTTTCTTATTTGTCTGTGCTGCTTCGGACATGACTACATAATGCGACGAACAAAGTTGGGCTCGCACGTCCAAATTTAAGGAGGTGTGGGTGTTGGTGGAAGTGACGTATATGCCGTAAAGCAGTCGAATTTTGTAGTTCTTTATTTTCTCGGGTTACTACCCGAAACTCGAAGTTTAAAAGCACGATTAAAAACGATACAGACCCCATCAAGCTATGGCAGACGTGTCATTCAACCTATTGTAAGTCGATGTATCATCACAAGAGTCTTAAAAATATATTATGAAGGTTGAAAAGTTACCTAGTGCTGATTTAACAAATGTCAGAATACACAGTGCGTCAGTGCGTATGGTGCTGCTTAGCCGCATATGAGTCACGCTTACCCCTGTCCACCACCAAAAGTGCCAGGACTGGGCACGTGAGCATCAGAAATGGAGCAATAGCAGAAGGTGTCCTGGTCTGATGAATCATGTTTTCTTTTACGTGGATGGCTGGGTGCGTGTGCGTCACTTACCTAGGGAACACATGGCACCAGGATGCACTATGAAACGATGGCAAGCCAGCAGAGGCAGTGTGATGCTTTGGGCAATGTTCTGCAATGTGACCTTGGGTCCTGCCATCCATGTGGATGTTACTTTGACATGTATTACCTACCTAAGCCTTTTTGCAGACAATGTACAACCTTTCATGGAAAGTGGCTGGTGGCTTTGTCCTCTTTCAGCAGGATAATGCGACTTGCCACAAAGCAAAAATGGTTCAGAAATGGTTTGAGGAGCACAACAACCATGTGTGGTCCTGCTGTTTCGCAGCTTGCCTTGAAAATGAAAACAATCTTGCTGTTGTTGCTCTGTACACACACTAAACACTGTGAATTCTGTAATGTTTTTTTTTTAATGTATTTTAATGTATTTTTTTCATGGATGCTTAGAATGTATACATTTTTTATATAATAGAATTATATGGACTCCTTATATTTTGTTATTTGGTGTCCTTTTGGAATCTCCAATGATCCTTGAAGTTGGCAGAAAATACAGTTTTGTGAGAATCACCCTTCAATCTATTGAATTGTATTGTTTACTTTTTTAATATAGCAAATTATAACAAAATGAATGTGTTTAATTAAATAAATGGCATATGCTTATTTTACCAGTGTTATTAAAACATTTAAAAATATACAGATATAAAGAGATCAAGGCCAAAAACGAGTGCACGTCATTGACCCCCTTTGCTGTTGACACAATTTCAGCATTTTTTAGAAAGCTGATGTACTGCCAGGCAGGCCATAAGCCCAGCCTGTCATCTTTTTTAAAAACATGTTTACAGGACACTTATGTCCTGTGGAGACAGCAAGATGACAACAAGTCCATCCCTACAATGCTATCACCTCCTCTGCAGAGGGACAGATGCTTTGACTTTAGTGACATGGCAGATGTGTGATAGCTTGCTTTAACCCTCTGTCTACAGTCATATCGCCTCAGCTGTGATAGCGTTCCATCAAGAGGGGAGAGAGAGCGGATGAGTACTGCATCTAAACATCTGCAATCATCTCCCTGGGTTATTTCCCGGGGACACGTCAGCTGGACTTTCAAAAAACAAATTACTAAAAGCAAGGTCAACTAAGAGCACTATTCCAGGCACCTCGAAGTAAGGAACATCCACAGACATTGATGGAAATATACCTGCCTTATTCCTCAGAAATTAAATGTTTTCGAAATTGATGATAAAATTAGGGGCATATACTTTTTTACCTTGGACTCCACAAAACCACGGAAAAGACTTTGAGTAAAGCATTTAGCCAACCTTGTAATCAAATGATTTATTAGACCAGCATGTGATTCTTGTGTACAAAACCATATATGGTGGCCTTATAAATCATATGATTGCAAGGTTGGCTAAATGCTTTACTCACATTTTTTTCCACAGAAAGCATAAGTGAGCAGATAGAAGGTTGTATGGAAAGCTTGATGTCTGGGTAGTGGAAAACGGGGCACAACCTAACGCTTTTTGACTTTCTCAGTTTGTGTAAATCCACTTGGGGTTTAAAGTTTTTTTTTTTTTCTCACATTCATTTCACATGTCTAGTACAGTTATGTGGTTTTGTTTCATTAATACAGTGTATAGTTTTTTTTCTTGATTTACCCCAAAAGAATGGAAGTGAAATGTGACATTGGTGGGACATGTTGTAACATAAGGGGGCACATTGTAACATGACCAAATGGCAGCTTAAAATGTTACTGAATAAAAAATCCAAGACGAACTAAAATATTTTGTCAATAAAATACAATTATCACTTTTTTTTATTGGTGTTCTTTAATTATTAAAAATATATATTTATTTTTACAATAAACAACACAAAACTCAACGATAAAGCTCAAACTGCCAAATAATAATTTATCATTTCTAAACATTGACTCTCAGTTAAAGTTCACTCCTAAATAGAATTCCTAAAAATATTGAATATAATAGCATAGTTCAAACAGGGGCTTATTGTAATGCAGTGTTACAACCTATTGTTACAATGCACCCCATCTGCGCAACTGGGATTTAAACCACGGCTCTTGTCTTCTGCTGGTTAGATCAGCATTAAAGAACCATCTAAACTGTTAATAACAGATATAAGATTAAAATAATATCAGATTTGTCTCATTTTAAATCAACAAAAAAACAAAGATGAAAACATTTACTTTTGCTACCGTAAATATGTTCAGTGATATCTTCCAAAGAGTTTTAATTTTAGTGCATTTTTTTTTCTCTATACAGTGTTGACATGACAACTCGTAAATACACTAATTTTCGTCATCCTGGTATGTGTGGAAAAATTAAACCGTGTGTTACAGCTAACCCTGCGTTGTGCCCCGCGCTCCCCTTTACCTTTACCGCGGTTTATCTCAAATCTGACGATGCATCTGATGGTTTCTGTCAATAGATAGCCTCCACATAGTGGGAAATGCTGGAATATTGCTGTTAGTTGACCTTGTTGTTAGTGTAAAAAAAAAAAAAAATTTGAAAGTCCAGCTGACGTGTCCCCGGGAAATAACCCAGGGAGATGATTGCAGATGTTTAGATACAGATACTCATCCGCTCTCTCCCCTCTTTTGATGGAACGCTATCACAGCCGGGTGTTATAGCGCACAAGTGCAAATGAGACCTGAACAGCACACATTGCTATCTTTTTAAACTAAACTCATTTAAAGGGTTTAATTAATCCAAAATGAAATTTGTCATTAATGACTCGCCCTAATGTCATTCCACACTCCGTTCATCTTCAGAACACAGTTTAATATATTTTATATATAGTCTGAGAGCTTTTCTGTTCCTTCAATGAAAGTGAATGCACACTATACTTTGCCTTGCCGCTCATCATTCAACACTGTCCATGTCCAGAAAGGTAATAAAAACATCATCAAAGTAGTCCATATGTGACATAAGTTAGTTAGTTAGAATCTCTTGAAGTGTTGGAAATACATTTTGGTCCAAAAATGACAAAAACTACGACTTTATTCAGCATTGTCTTCTCTTCCAGGGTTTGTTTTCACTCTTCATGATTCATGATTCGGATCGCCAATGTCACGTGATTTCAGAAGTTTGACACGCGATCTTTAGTTTTTCCCAGTCATAGTTTTTGTTATTTTTGGACCAAAATGTATTTTCAATGCTTCAAAAGATTCTAATTAACCAACTCTTATGGGTGTGGAACGACATTAGAGTGAGTCATTAATGACATCAATTGAATTTTTGGGTAAACCAACCCTTAAAGCCTTGCAATTTAAACATTCACAAGCCAGAAGATGCAAATGAGAATTCTCTCGCGCGCTGTGAGAAGATTTGTGCGCTTATCCGAAGCGTGACCACATCTCAGACAGTGGCTGCGTTCGGAATTGCATACTTCCCTACTATATAGTATGGAAAAAGCAGTAGGCGAGCGAAAAGTATGTCCGAATCCTTAGTATTCATAAAAGAGTAGGCGAGAACTACCAGGTGTTTGGACTATTTCTCGCGAGATTCGGACGTACGTGTACTTAAGTTGCGTCTGAATATGCCTACTAACCTACTATATAGTAGGCGAAAACAGTACGTGAAAGGAGTAGTATGTTCGAAACCTCAATAATCATAAAATAGTAGGCGAGAAATCCCCGGATGGCCTACTGTGCTCCGCCCAGATTGTGAAGCACTCATCGTCGGATCCTTTTCTATCCCTGCCTTCCCATAAGGCCACAGGAAAGGATACGTCAGGAAAGGATACGTGGAGGAAAGTGATGCGGGTGTTTTCAAACTTGAGTATTACAAACTAAAATCACGATTCTGTGTTCAAATCACATTTGTTGAGCTTCTGTAGAGTAAACTTTTGAATTGTTGAAGGTGTAAAGTTGTCTAAATAGTTGTGATTGTGCTGTAAAAACACGTTTTATTGTGTATATAGCTAACAGGGGAGCTTCAGTACACATACGTCTCCAAAGTTGATTACATATACATCTTAAAGATAAAGATACTTACTAAATGTTTATTTAACATCGGACAGGAATTTTTGATAAGTATTGCAGATGAGCACATCACAACATAAAATAGACATCTGATACATCTGAATAGATCAGAATGGTGTGTGTGATATAATGCGGAGTTCACTGTTGTCAACTCGGCTTACTTTACATGAACCTGAGCAATGTAAATAAACAAATTTACATTAACTAAACATAAGTTATCAATTTAATTTGTCCATTAGTACTGTTGATAAACTGAGGAACATTAACACATCAGCAACTACATTTAAATGTAGTATTGAACATAATTCGCATAGGTAACGGTAATCTTGTCTGATGTTACAGGGACAGAAGAGCTCGTGTGTGTGGGGGGGGGGTGTATTTGGTGGAGAGCGGCTGATGAAGGAATGCTGTCATCAAAGACTTTGAGTCAGTACACTACAGAAATGAATAAAACATCTATTTAAATCTTAAGTTGTATTTTATTTCAAACAGAGTTATTTCAGCACTTCTGATTCTTCATTGCTTTGCATTTGCTGCAGAGCTTTTGTGGTGGAGCAGGGCCTGCAAGACACGGGTGTCATGTGTGGGGAAAACCTGAAACAAAAATATAAAGTAAGATCATTTAGTTACTT
This sequence comes from Pseudorasbora parva, assembly GCF_024679245.1. NCBI lineage: Eukaryota > Metazoa > Chordata > Actinopteri > Cypriniformes > Gobionidae > Pseudorasbora > Pseudorasbora parva. Next base: position 40,101,807 of record NC_090173.1, on the reverse strand, counting down.
CTAATACAGAAATCAAATGACAATGTGCTGTTTAAATGAGTGCTTTTGTATTATGTTTGTGCATTTTTGTAGGATCTGAGATGTCAGCAGATGGGTGTGAGCACTGAGGATCCTGGAGTCTCCATCACTTCACCTGACCTAGTGCCTCATCTGGGCCAGATATTGCTGTGGTCTCTTCATTTTCAGTAAACCCAGAGCCAGTGGGACATCAAGAAAAAGAAAATTTCAAATTACTACTACATTAATAACCCAGTATAAATACAGATTCATCTTCCCAGTGCTGAAGTTCGCCTTTAAGTGAGCTTATACGGTTGAGAAAGACAAAGCATTTGTAGGCCTAAAGTCATTTTGGAGCAATGCATTGAAAGAGACAGCAGCTTAATATTACTTCTGTCTGTGTTTTTCATGTTAATCAAACGGCAAAAGGCAAGTAAATCATTTACTGTGTTTGACTGAATAGCTTTTGTAAGTTTAATAATGATTAATCTTTAATTTATACGGTTAAATATGCAATGTTATTTTACATTTGATTAATTTAGTTTTCACAGAAATTGAAGAAAATTAATAATGTTAGACATATAGCCTAACTTGAAAAAATGTTTCGCATAATTATTTGTATCTTTGCTCTATTGTATGTATGTTGCTTGTACGGACCTGTGAAACTTTGAAAAAAGTTTGAGTACCATGTGATGAGATTGGACAAAGGGTTTGACGGGAGGGATTTCTGCCTGAATGACTCTCAAATCTTGTGATTTAATCAAGAATGAGTTCCTTCTAGGGGTTGAATCTGTAACAGGCACACTTTTTTGAATGTTGTTCCCTTCTACGTGATGTTGATAGTCTGCAAGTTGTATTTATATGAACGTAAAACTGTGATACAAACCAAACCAAAATTGGGCTCATTTCTATTGCATACAAATATAATATGAATATATTATATTTGAATAATAACAAATATTTATACTTTTATCCTGATTTGAATTATTTATATTTATATACACATGTATGTATATGTGTATATGTGTGTGTATATATATATATATATATATATATATATATATATATATATATATATATATATATATATATATATATATATATATATATTTATATACACATGTATGTATGTGTATATGTGTGTGTATATATATATATATATATATATATATATATATATATATATATATATATATATATATATACAAATAAGTTGTATGTTTTTTTCCCTTGTTTAAAAGTAAGAACAAACATTGAAAAAATATTACTTTGTGATTCATGCATGAAAGGGTTAAACTTATAACCTTTTCAGCCGATCTAATTCGATAAGAGGGCAGTGCGCCGGTTGACACCACTGATTTCATTGTGAAGGAAAAACATGACTGAGCAGACTTTATATGCGCTCAGTCCACGCGACCTATTGGCAGACCATTTTCATTAGCATTTCTCATTAGAGTGGTGTTAAAAAGGATTACAGTGACATGCACAAACAGCACTGGACCATCACAAACTGTAGAACGTGTCTACATTCATTAAAGAAAAAAAGAAAATCCTTAGTTCAAAGACAAAAAGTTAGAGGCAGGAAATCAATTGGCAGTTCTGATTCAATTAGTAGCACAAAATACCTGAGTATCATTTTGAACAAATGAATGTCACTTTTCAAACCCCTTGGCAGACATCTCCTCTTCTGTTCAATCTGTGGGTCTGTTTGATAATGGTGAGTGAAATAGCTATAACCGGTCTTGGACTCAGGATAATTTTTGCCATTTCAAATCTCAAATCATTTAATTTCCTATTAATTTCAAATGTGCTTTTGTGCGTCTGTAGTGAATAATTAGTCATATTCCCCACAGGCCAAAGCTGCATAGACTCAGAAACTGCTCTAGAGGCTTATAATTAGTAGGGTAAATATATATTTTTAGATTATAAAATAGTGTGTTAACATTTTAATTCATCTTTTTGGAATAGCCTGCGGATGAAAATGATGAATGCTGCATATTGCATTAACCTTTTATTGCAAATATCTTTAGGGTCTATACAAAGATAAAGCTACCCATTTAGCTCTGCGTAAAAATCCTCTATTGTGTCTGCTGACAGTAACATTTATGTGCCATTCTTAATATAGTAAATCCTTACACTATACTGTTTCAAAACACGGCAAATATGGTGCTCATGCACCTTTATGATCCTGAGTGGATTTTTTTTTTTAGAGTGAAGACAGCTAGACTAACTAACATCAGCTGTATAATTCATAACATGTTCAAAAGTTAAGAGTGATGTTTATGCGCATACATAAAAAATGTATCACATTTGTGTTGGAATTAAAATCTGCCTTGTCTGAGTGTTTCTTGTAGCCATGAAGGATGATGTAAAGGAAATCACAGTCCATCTGTGTGGCCCTCATGATCACACTGTTCCACACTGATCTTTCTATGGTCAGAGGAAGACAGATTCCTGTCTGCTTCAGTGCATTGGTTATACCTACAGCACACAAAAGAACACAAATACCAAAGTGAGTCCTAACAGCTGTAACACTCCTGTAAAATAGCAGTAGCCTATTATCCAACAAGACACTAGCCAGTTTCCCGGAGGTAGTGGGCAATCTTAAAAAAAAAAAAAATCTGGACACTGTGTTGATCAAGAATAGTCCGTTAATTATTATTATTAATAATATTATATTAATAATATTATATCACTGGCACGTGCATAGAGCTAAATGATATATAAATAACCTCCCTCGAACTTGTATGCGAGCGTACATTTTGGGGTAATAATTACTCATAGTCACAGACTGTTTTATCAAATTAGGTGCTATAAATAAATACTGCTAAAGGATGGGTTTTATCTTGCTCTAGCCCGCAGATCCGGCAATCCATTCACGCTACCGGAGGTGCGATTATCTCTCCGCGAGCCATAAGATTGCTGTCGACCGAACATGCGTAGTGAACTTGTGTACTTCTGTGCCATCTAGTGGTTATGAAGCCTCAACTCGCCAATAGTCTGTAGTAGGAGCATATGTTGTGTATTTTTGTTAGGGATGCACTCATGCACAATATCTACAAGCCTACAGGATCTTTTTTTCCCTTATTATTTTTTTAATTATTTGTAGGCTGATACTGGATATTTAATTGCATATTTTATATTTAAATCAGGCTACCCTCTCCAGTCATCTAACACTCACATAAAGTTAATATTTAAACACACACATACACAAATGTAATCTCTAGCAAATATCAAAAGAAACGTTTCATACTGTACATTATAATGTGAAGGCTAAATTCGTTTGTAGCATTTAAAAGGATCATTTAATTTTGGACATTTTATCAAATGTATTCTGCTTATAATGTTTTGAATTTGAACATGTCATTTGTTGTAGAACAATTTGGGATACAACTGACAGTTTATCAATATACACACTTTAATCAGGCTGAACTTCAGCAGAGCTCTTTTACTGAATAAATGTAGTTATTTAAATGAACAGCACTTCTGTGAAACAAATAAAGGGCAGATGACAGCTTTACAGTGTTTGCACCATGCACTGATCTTTATTGATTTTTTTCTTTTTCTTTTGAAACTGAAGCTTTAAATAATATCATAAATAAAAGAAAAGCTATGTACATTGGCCAACAGGGAAAAAGCAAACCAAACCAAATGTAAAAAAAACATTTTAGGCTGACTACCTGATTTAATGTAACAAATGTTTCCCTTTTGCACTCAACATGATCTCCTGAAAAAATATTTCATGCAACTCAGAAATTCCTATGACCAAAACGTACATCAGATTCAAATAAAACCTATTTTTTCATTAATATTGGCATGAAAATCACTGAACATAACATTTTTTCTTTGTACAATGTGGCACCAACTGTATACAAAACACAGATCCTCATTTTAAAACAGAAATCAACAGCATAGGCAACCGCACACGTGCTTTAAAAACTTTTTTCCATTGTAACAGAACTTGTGATTTATGAAATAAGAGCATTTGGAACTCGTTTGACAAATCTCTACAGCACCGGCAGAATTGTGGCTAAAAATCGTTTCCATTTTTCCATGATGCAAAACATATTATAAGCACTACATTTTTTTTTTTAAAGTAGGAGCTTGATAGAAGCTTGTTAAGCAAGCCAGAGACTCGCATACAAAAATACCTTTTTTTATGTAAACTTTTCTCCAAAGGCACTGCTACCAAATGGGCCCAACAGTGCGGCGTTCCAGAACTGTGGCTTCCCCTGAAGGCTGGCTGGACTGGGGCGTCCCGTTCCCTTTGGCCCATCACTTCCATAACAATTCTGCTACACTTGTGCTCCACAGTTTTAAATCCTATTACTACTATAATATACAGTCTAATCCACTTTCTTCCATTCTCTCATCTGCCTTTAAGATTGGTTTTATACATGTGATCGGATGTGCAAAATGTGACACAAAAACATGACGTAAAGTATATTTCCTATACTTTCTTAGTAAAGAAAATATTTTAAAAATAATCATAATAAACCTTAAATGCTAATTTTGCACATGCCCACGTTCAAATAACGACGGAAGAATGTCACAAAATGACATTTGTGCTTCAACTCCCTAAAGCAATTATAAAAAATAAACAGAAATAAATACCCTGTGCCTTCAATTCTATTTCTAAACAATATGCAAACAAGGCCATTATTTTACCAGAGCAAGAAATGAATAGTTTGCTACAATATTCTTGAGTGATGCATATTTATGAAGGACTGCAAGGCACACATGCTGACATCTATAGCATGCGGCAGATCAGACACTGCTACACACTAACAGAAGAAAAGGATCAAAGGCGAGATTTCCTTGACAAGAACAGGCCGTAATCTGAATACTCCAGCCTCTGTTACAAAGACATATCTTCTGATGTCAGTTACTCCATTAACTTGCTTCACTGCAGAACACTGGCACGTTTGTACAATAAAAGTACTTTAAAAGGTTGCAACAACATGTGTGAAAAAAAGAAAAGAAAACATTGCCATGGAAGCAAAAAAACTGAGGTTTGGGTGTTAAAAAAAAGATTGAACAGGCAAATAAATGCACCAGCTTAAAAGAAAAAAACTGCTGTAAGAGCAGCAGACACCTTTATGATTTTAAAAAGTGTCAAATATTTGCTTGCATTTCAAAATGTTATCTAGCTTTTTTCCAAGGACAAAAGCGCCTTCACTTTTCACATTTAATTGTAAAAGGTTACAAAAATATTCTAAAATACTCTAATATGTGCACTTGCTAAAATGTACAGTATTTTTTTATTTCTTGTGATATTTTAGTTTGGTGGTTACTAATAACGGATACATCTACATACAACTAAAAACTGAGGGAAAATTGTCCCTTGTTGAAATTATAACAGCCATTTTGACCAACAAATATAAGAAAAATACTGATGAGGTGACAAGTTTGTTTTTAAAACACTGTTTGATATATTAACAAAGAAAATTGTGCAGCTTTCACTGAGTAGGTAACCATCTAACTGTCTCTCTCCAAATTGTCCATGAGGTCCATACAAATACAAACAGTAACACATTTAGGGGGTTACGAGGAAATGGACTGAGGAAATTTAACCTGTGTGCAAGGAACGAGTATTCACAACAGTACTACTTTCAATGCCCACAAGCTCCACAAAGACCTAAAGTCTTTTTCACATGACTCGCACCAACGTCCCCCCAATGCACTGAAGCGTATACATGGTGTAAAGCATGAAGCTACAGCGTTAGCTTTAAAAAATTAACAGCGTTAAACGTCATACATCACTGATCTTTTTGAAGTGCAGCCAGGGACATGCTTTCTTAATGTGTCAAGAAGTACGTCCTGATGTGAACTACAAGAACTCTCCTGAACATGAACAGACACAAACTCTTCACTAGTGACTAACATTAGCTTTGATGTCAAAGGCAGCAGAAAAAGAACAGAAAAAAAAAAAACGCACTGGTAAATCATCAAAAATAAACTACAATAAAAAGGTAATAAAACTAATATAAACTGGAAAAAAATAAATAAAAAAATGCAACAACACATTTATTTGTACGCACGTGTCATGTCGGCGAAAAATAAAGATACTGTGGCCAGGAAGTCATCATGAAGATATCATTTCCACAACTTAATTCATGGCCACAATTTAACAATTCATCCACTTGTTTTAATTCAATCATGGCAATGTTATACTAATTCGTTCCATTTTTTTAAAATGTATTTAACCTGTTAACTGTCACCTCCACTTTTTGAGCATAGGTATAAAAATGGTTGTAGTTTATGCACGCTTTTTAAAGGAGGACACAGAGCAGGTTACTGCAGACATGAAGGCACTTTGTTTTAAATTAAACTGTAAAAAAGTTATAGAAGTTTGTTTACAGTAAATCCAACATACTGAACTATATTAAGAAATATTTTGGGCTCTAAACGTGCAAGAAAATCAAAGCCATAATTCCTAACCAGATTTGAAGTTGATATCACAAAAACCGAGCCCGCTAAAAGGATTTGAATGACCATTTTCATTGTAATGCAATGCAATTCGAATGATACCTAATTTATGATTGATAAAATATAAGAAAAGGACAACAAAAATGTTCAAATGTCCTGTTAAAATATGTTCATTTTTTGCATTGAAATGGTCAAAAACCACTAAAACAATGCCACATATTTTGTTGACTTGATCTGCAATGTTAACCAGTAACACCGGCTGTCATTGCGTCACCTCTCAATGGTGTCATATCCCCCTACCCTTAACTGTTGGAAGAAACCATTAAAACAGTGCACTTCCTGAAAAATGTGGCAGTTGTAGCGCCAAAGCCAACGTTTTCTGATAGCACAGCAAGCCAGTTGTTTGTTTTGCGCATTTGTGACGGACAACAATGATTCCTTATCATTTTCAGAAGCTTCTGTTGCTAAAGATAACCCAATAAAGGGAAAACGTTTGTGGAGGTGAACACGACAACACCCATAATTCCATGCTCCATCACTGCGTCATCAAGCTATGTCTTGGTTATCGTTTTAAATAAGCGACCTCTAGCAGTGAAACTTTTAACGGGTTAAAACATTGCTAAGACTAGACTTAAACAAGGGAACAAATTAGTACAAAGTGGCCACAATTGAACTAAAATAAGCAAACTTATTTGCAAAACATGGGAACAAATTTTGAATCTATGGTCACAATATCTTGTTTTTGTTTCCAGCACAATGTGCATGGCTCTATACTTTTGAATCTAGAAAGATGCTTTTTAAAAGCAGATGGTCCAATTGCACTATCTACCTGCAGGACTAAACAAACATTGATCCTTTGGACGCGAGCCATGTGAAAGAGACTTTTAAACAGCATCATGTGAAAAAGCTGCGTAGCAGGAACTCCTATCACCGTACTTATTGTGCTGTTAAAATATTTTCAGCACCCCAGTAAAGTTGATGATGGACACATCATTCATGTAAGAGCTTCTCCGGTTTGGAATATCCAAAGAGTTTAAAGTCGGCTTCATAGAGCCTGTACAGCTCTTTTCTGGACTCCAGTGGTATGCTGGCGAACCAATCCTGCTCCCAACTGCTGACCGTTCGGTTCCGATGACTTTGCGGGAACTCGACGACATTGTCTACGCGGAGAATCCGCAACAAATGCTCAGCATCATCATCCAAGGTCTCCAGCTTCCCCACAAAATCATAATTTATCTGGCAGGGATGGCACAGACGGTAAATTTGTCTCCAGTGCTCGTTAAAATTCATCTCTTTCTCTGTGTTAGGATCCAGTAAATACTGAACGAAATTTGAGAAAGACGGGCGAATCCCAGCAGCAAAAGCATCCACGACTGACGCCGGGGGATCGGAGTAATTGCTGTATTTTTTCAGCATGACAATAGCAAATCTCTTGTAGAAGTCCTCATTCTCTTGTTCGAATTTGTTGCGATAGGCAGAGATCAGTCGCACAAAAGGATCCCTGACAAACAAAAACTTGGTGTATTTCTTAAGCTTGATTTTCATGAGGTGCCGTGAGAACTTTCCATAGCGCTTCCAGAACTTGTTGAAGGTGAAGTGCAGGCTACTGTTATGGATGAGCTCCTGAGGAACATCTAGAGGGTCTTGGTAGGGCACGCCATCCAATAACAAGCTTTCGCTCAACACGATCATGATGCGCTTCCAGTTTGTGCAGGCCACCTTGGGAACGTAACAGTAAATAATCCCATGCCTGTCGTCCACAATGAGGTGATCCAACTCTTTATTGGGTATGTCATCAAAAGTCCTGTTCTTTCCAGGGAACTCTAAAAAACTCCTGTTACTGCACACATCTTGGATCAGCTGTTTTCTACTCTCTTGCCTCTGTTTTTTCTCAGGATCAATTGGCGTCAAATGGATCTTCCACTCTCGTCTCGGGACAAATTTCTCATCTGACTTCTCAGAGGACTGATTGTGAGGGTCACCAGGTGGCGGTTCTCCTCTCACCTGTTCTGTGGGGTCTGCGGTTCCTTCTAAAAACTGGTTGACAAAAGCATCTATGTCCATTAAGAACGAGCTCTCTTTATCTTCTTCTATTTTCTTTTCAGGGTCACGGCGGCCCTGTGGAGAGAGACGGGATGGATGGGGCCCGGAGATGGTTGTGTGCAGATAAAAATTAGAGGCCCCCACATCATCCCAGTATATGATTATAAGGAGGATCATGAAGACGGCACCCACGATCATAAAAATGCGGAATAGTCTCGACTTTCCCATTTTGGTTGATTTTGACTGAGAAAGTGCCATTCTCACCTCAACTCCATTACATAATCGACAGCCCAGACCGCATGCATCATACTCTGAAGTAGAGGAAAACAAATCAGAAAAGGGAAGTCAAACTAGCATCCAAACTACTTGGTTTAGTGTTTTGCAACATTGTGATTATCATTATGCAATAAAAAAAGCAACATTTCATATTTCCTTTACATGACACAACATTTAAATTTCTTTCTGTTTGGTTGGTCGTGATTGAGTGTTGTGTGATTATCAGTCATTAAGCGCATGATGATGCCATTAACCATTTATATACAGTCGGCAAGTGTATGACGCATAGTGTTTAATAATCTGGTCAGATCTAAAAAATTGTGTAGTATAGTTCAGCCTTAACCAGTCCATAGAAAAAAGTAACTTTAACAAATAATTCATATTGTACTTTGCAGTGTTTGCCTCTTTTTTCTTATTGGATACTTTAAGATAAATCCTGTCAGGGATTATTTAAGCATATTAACCGACTGATTTTACAGTATCACTTACATAACGCCGAGGGTGTTGTATTTCAAACAGATTTATTTAGTAAATAATGTAATGTAACCCCCCCCCGTGCCACAGGGGTCTCATATCACTTTGAATCAGTTTACAGGCTACTAATAATACATTAAATATTAATATGATTATTATCTTCCTTGCGGGAAGTGCAGAGAACATTGTTATATAGGAAACATCAGTAAATAATGTATTGTTGGAACAAAACCGTTCATTTCCTCTGGAACATTTGGCGTGTGACAAACCAAGAGGCTGATAATAATGAACAGCTATTGGCTCGTTTCGTGAATGGCGTCATAGCACAACACAAAATGATGTCGGCTACAAACGAAATATGCGGGTATAGTAATAAACAAATGTTTACGAGCTGACTACACATGTGGATTTTTCGATGTAAGATAATTTTTTAGATTTAAATTCAGGTCAATTATTATTCGGCAAACTCAAAATACACTGAACATACATTTGCCATGCTCTCGTGTCCATTTCAAAGGCAAAGGCGACCCCTCACATTCTGCTGGACACAATGCAGCTCTTTGACACCATCTCTTACTGTGGGAGGAAGCTGCAAACATTCGAGCTTATCCGTGAAAACTCCTCGTTAGCCATTCATGCATCGATACTTTCTACTATGCAGCGGATTCCGGTTCAATTGAATAATAACGTGTCGATTGTTATTTCATTGGAAAAAAATATGAATTCAAATCTAGAGCAAGTGCAAAGACGTGCCTACACCACTTTTTCCATAGGAAGTCATGAAGCTACTCATGTCTGGGATTTTGTAGATCGGTTGTGATTCGAGCACACGGCATTAAAACAATACCATGTTTGGGATGATATGGTAGAAATTAACGTGTGACGTGTCTAAATGATAAACGGCTATAACGACAACGGTCTCACCTCATCGCTGCAATCTGAATTTCTCGGCAGGCAGACGGCGTCACCGTCAGCTGAGGAGGGATGTGCGCGCGGGGTGTTGACACAGCAGCGCTTCAGTGCTCCGCACAGATATCGCGAGATTTCTAAGTGAACGCAAGGTTCTGCTGAAACAGTTTTGCCAGCAGGCTCTTTCGCTTTCTATGCCTCAGTAACCAGCCTTCCCAAAACTTTACAAAAGCGTACCGTTCATAGAGGGAAAAGACCGAAAGCGTCAGAGAGTATTACCTACAAAAGTTCCGCCAAAATGCAACAGTTGCAAACGATTCCACAATAAAACTTTGGTGTCTTATTGCACCATAAAAAAGATGTTCTCTAAGTCCCCCCGTAAAAAACAATTTTATCTTTTAAAAGGATCTTCAAAATTACTTATTAGGTTTTCCTGTGAAACTTTTTTTTTGTGAATTTTTTTTCCACCGAAATGACCGAATTCAAACCACGACTCGCGACTTAGCGTTCCAAGCAAAGTCACAACCTGAGATTTATTTAAAAAAGACAAGTAAAATGTAAAATAAACTTTAAATGATAAAAGTAGATTCGAATAAAGAGACAGTTTGTTGGTTTGGTCTAATGCTGCATTCCAAGGCAGGTTTTGAACTAGTTAGGCTACAACTTCAAAACACCACAATTGTGGGAGAGTCAAGCTAGATGTAAACAAAGCATATGCTTTTGCTCATTTACAATATTTTTTTATCACCACAGGTGCTTCCTTGCTTATTTGAGGAAAACGGAGGAGAAAAAAATAGTGCATAACACTCTCGCTCACAGCAAGGAGTTTTCAACTGGCTAAAAAACGCTTTGCTGGACACGGCCTTAATTCTGCACAACAGCAAGTGGAAATACTGCTTAATTCTGCCTTTTTTTCTACACTAGACGATGTCTTGAACACTGGGTTTTAATGAGCCTGCCGCACTAGCAACTGGAAGTAAACGTCTACGGCTACGGCTTCTCCACCTGCAATTGATTGGAATGTTATTTTTGTACATGGCCCACCCTATAGGTGGATAAGCGCGGACTGGAAGTGCGTGCCCTTCAAATGTCAAGTCAAGAGAGTGAACATCACAGATCAAGAAAGGAATATTATTTCACCATTTGATATTCACCGGCCTGCCGACAGTCTTACGTTTTGGTAGCCCATCTGGAAAACACATAGCCTGGGACGTTGGGCTTTGCACTAGTCACGTGAAAATGCCTTCTGAAGCAAACACACTGCTTCACTCCTGTAGTGAACCACCTGACTGCTTTGACAGCCCAATCAGTGTTGACAGGTTTGAAACCTGCCGGCTGTATTTCTTATGTGCTTTTACACATGATACTGCCATGCTAAAAAATATATAAATAAATAAAACAAAAAACAAACACTTTTACTGAAATTCTATTGCATTTAATGGTTTTCATGGGAATTGTATTGGTTGTAATGGAAATTATTGTGGTCTCTGCGGGTCTCTTCTGATATGTGTTGGGTTCTATTGGTGGGGGCATCACATCCTAATGGAACATGTCCCACACACAAAGAAAAAAAAATCAGTAGTGGTTTAAATTGTAAAAGCTATTGTATGCCATATACATATATCATTTGGCCATCACTACATAATCAAAACAATCTATAACATTGCAATAGCCTACTATTACATATAAAAAAACATGTTTTACTCACATACGTGTGCTACACCACTCCTGGCGGATCCAATTTAGAAAGCACAGCACTGTTTTAATCTAAATATATCTGTAAATCTAGCATTGATCTGAGACTTGTTTACCAACGATTCTGCAATGAAGCAAACACATGTATAGCGTCTTCCCCACATCAGCTGAAACTTCATTAAAAATAAATTTCAACCACACATTCATAATATTTGAGCCGAAGTTCTTCTACAACCAGGAACAGTTCAATATCTTGCAATCTTTATCGGCATTTTTATTGCTGCCGGCTTGCATCCAAACAGCTCCACAAGTCGGTGGGTAGGGCCAGTGAATTAGACGTGCTTATTATTCGGTAGAGGCGGTGTTTCGCCACACAATGACGTCAAGGCGCACACACAATCTTTTTTTGGGCCTGATGTCTATCAAAGCTTTTCTTTGACTAACAAAGATGTTTTTAGCGCTGAAACTTACAGGATATTCTTATATTACCATGACCTTTTATAGATCAAAAGGTTTTTTTTTTAATTTATCACCCCTTTAATAGAACCATTAAAAAAGTAAAGTAATAACAATGGAGAGGAAAAACTAGGTTGAATGACAACCTGAATGCCAAATAATACTGAACTGATTATTTATTTTATATTAAAGGGTTAGTTCACCCACAAATGAAAAATATCATTATTTACCCTCACGTCGTTCAACCTTTGTTCATCTTTGGAACACAAATGAAATATTTTGTTGAAATCCGGTGGCTCAGAAAGGCCTCCATTGACACCAATGTAATTTCTTCTCTCAAGACCCATAAAAGGCACTAAAAACGTTAAAAAAATTCATTTTACTTTAGTAGCTCTACAATAATTTTATGAAGCGATTTCAAAACAGAGCTTCCTGAAACCTTGGAGCTTAATGATTCAGCATATATATATCGATTCACATTGACAAAGTCACGTGATTACAGCAGTTTGACACACGATCAAATCATTAATTCTGATTCATTCATTAACTGATTCATTAATCTCTGAGGCTTCAGGAAGCTGTTTTGAAATCGGCCATCTATTTATTAATCATTTAATCATTCTTTTTTTGTGTGTGTGTGTGTGTGTGTGTGTGGGGGGGGGGGGGGGGTGGCCACAAAAACTATTTTCGTCGCTTCATAAAATGATTGTAGAGCCACTGTAGTGAGATGGATTTTTAAACTTCTTTAGTGCGTTTATGGGTCTGGAGAGAGGAAATGACATTGGTGTCAATGGAGGCCTTTCTGAGCCATCAGATTTCAACAAAAATATATTCATTTGTGTTCTGAAGATGAACGGAGATCTTACGGGTGTCGAACGACATGAGGGTAAGTAATTAATGACCGAATTCTCATTTTTGGGTGAACTAACCCATTTCCCAAAACCCCAGATATTGTTACTGCACAAAAACATTGTTACCATCCAAAATACAAGCTCAGTTAAAAATGTAGAACAAGCAAGTTTCATCATGCGTTTTTACTTTAAAGGGTTACTTCAGTGATTAGCATATGGCTTTGTAGAAACCCTGGAGAATATTCGAATGATTGTGCTCCCAAGCTAAAGCAGCTGCTAAATCACATTATATTGAACAGACGCGTTCAGTTTTTAATTGTAGTGTGTGTTCTCTAACTGAACTGATTTTATGAAAATGAACGCGTTCGCGGTGGGAAAGTGAAAGGGATTCAGTAATCCAGTAGGTGGCTTTAGGAGTGGCCTCGTAGGGCAGCGGAACATTCTGGTAATTGTTCTCTTTCATCCCCATGAGACAAAAATACATTTTTTTGTCTTCTCATTCTAGAAAGCACCAAATTAAAAAATAATTTCACATTTCTACTACATTAATGACCCAGTTTAAATACAGCTTTATCTTCCCAGTGCTGAACTACTCTTAGTTCAACAGAGAAAAACATCAAAGACTTCAATTTCAGTTAAACTTTATTCCCATGTGCATTTAATATCAGGTAATCTGAATGGAGGAGGATACAGACCACTGTAGTGCCATTTTCGCACACTAGAGTACAAGTTTGCCTTGTGGAAAATCTCTTGGAAAATCTTTTTGAAAAACAAAAAGTTTTCCTTTGGTGAGATGACGTAAAAACTGTTTATGGCATTTTTTGCCATGGTGACACCCTTTTGATGCGGTAGATCAACCAAAGGCAAGAACAAGAACACGTTACGATCAGCAGATCCACCAAGAGCAAGCCTGGATGATGTTGGCAGGGCAGCTTCTCCCAGAGCTGGATGATTTTGTTAAAAAGCAGCGGCAACAGTGGCACCAAATTCTCCTTCTGCAGCGACCAGTATTAAAAGGCACTTGACTGATGACAACAAGGAATATTCGTATTGGGGGGGAGGGAACTCTCAATTTGCTAGTCCACTCCTTCACTAAAAAACGCAAACTGGAAATAAGAAAACAATATAATTATGACTGTGCCATGGTATTACAAAGGCCATATCGAATATCACTGCAGATAGAGTACCTGCTGTTGGAATTACAGATCTCCGATGGGAATAATTTCTTCATTGATGAAAAACTCAATGGTCTCTTCCTCCCAATCATCGATGTTGCTGTCTAGCTCATCAGTGTCCACACCTAAAAAAGATCAGAAAATCCAATGAAGACTAGTGTTTAACAAAAACTCAACCTCTAGGTAAGGCTGTCATAATAATTGCATCTCTGTTGACAATTAACTGTCACAGACTGAGCCTGGTTTCTCTCAAGGTTTTATTTGTTGTCCATTCTGTCAGTCACCTGACGTAATTTGAACTTCCACTAGCAATTTCCATCATATTTTTTGCACATTTTGGGATATTTCATAAATAAATTAAAAAAAAAAACACAAAAAAACAAACAATTATAAAATATATAGAATGCAGAGAATCATGCCAATTTATATTAATGCAGTAGTTATAATCCATTTATTTACCCTTTTTGAATTTCCTACTTAAACTGTCATAAACCTTAAATGCTTCAGAGCAAAGAAATGTGTTCTCTTTATAAAGACGACACTTGGATTAGTGCTGAAGTGAAATCGTACTGAAGTGAAATCAGCAGATTAATGCTGAAGTGAATATGTTTTAAAGTGAACTTGGAAAAAAAAAAAAACTATGTATTTATTATGAAAATAATACAAATTCAAAATGAAATGTATATTTTCCAAAACACATTTTACTCGGAGAAAATCAAAGCCATAAATCTAATCTAAAAAAAATCAAATTAGATTTTAGTAAGAATTTGTTTGTGCGCAGAACCCAAGACGCAACCCAAAAAAACTATCGGTATGGATTTTTGCATGGAAAATGATCAATCGATCGACCTCTACCAGCGAATGTTTGAATTTATTTATATGCAATACTAAAGGCTACTGCCCCGCCCAGCACATTGTTAGCCCTGGGTCGACGGTGGAAAATAGCTGTTCTCTGCATTAGTTTTTACCTCCTCTGAGTTCAAGGCGGAGAGGTCTCTGCTCCTGGTACATGTCACTGGCTCTCTCACGGTATTTGCGATACTCCTCCATCATGGCACGCCTCTTATCCACCAGTTCCTGTAAAGCACAAGGCACAAATTTGATACACATGTAAATACTTTAAACCCTAGAAGAAAAAACAAAAATCAATCTTATACCTTTGATGCTTTAGACTGACTGAGACGATCTTTCTGCTCAAAGATCTTGGAGTATTTCTTCAAGTCCTTCTTTATGAGCTGTGGGTTTCAAAAAGCGAGGTGGGATTAGAGTTCACTCTGAAGGGAGTTGACAGAGTAATGAGACTGACCCAGTATCTGACCCCCTCACCTTTATTTCCTCTTGAGTCAGGAGAGAGGGTGGACGGGGCCTCCACAGCAGCTGGCAGAAGCGCTCCTTGTTAGTCTTCTGCAGCAGACGGCCCTGGAATGTCCACAGCCAGAAGGCGTTGTCCACCTAAAGAAAAAACATTTTATGCAAAAAAACATTTCCAACCCAAACGCATCAGATGCTGATGTAGAACTTCCGACAAAGGTGTGAACACTATAGAATAGGGCTCTCACTTTTTATTCGATATTTGAATATGCGGTCGAACATGACATGAAATATCTGAGGTCGAACTATAAATAAACTATCCGGTTTTTAGTTTCCGGTAAGTGCCATGTAGTGCAATTGTTTTTACAGTCTATAGGTGCGTTTAATCGGTTTAAAAGTCCAATCCAAATAAAAATGCTCCACATAAACACCTCAATTGGACGTTGGTTGTAGAGGTTCGAAATTATTCGAATACATTGCTTGATATTTGATATTCGTTGGATACGATTTTTTCCAAAAATGACAGCCCTACTAGAACACATCAAATTTTAAAATAATCAATTTGTTGACAGATAAGCTGCATTAGTAGAGAACAGCAGTATGTTTGCCAACAAGGCTGAGAGGACATTAACATTATTAGCACCTATTAGAATGTGACAAAAACCAAAACAAGTGTTTAAATGTCATGACTTACAGTCCATTTACATTAGTCTAATTCAAATGTTTGTGGTTAGTCAAGTTCGTCTCATGCTCACCATGGCTGCATTTATTTGATCAAATAAAAGTGTACAATCATTTAAAAACTTTTTAAAAAAGTGTACAATAAATAATATTACAATAAGGTTTAATAAGGCTATTTGTATTTGAATCAGATAAAATTACCTTGTGACTCCACCAGGAGACAGATGTCACAACATATCGTCCAGTGGGGTCCCATTCCACATCTGAGGCCATGTAATGCTCTGCGATGTTCATCATGGTGCAGTCTGACGTATCCACAAAAGCAAGAGCTCCATTCATGCTACAGGACGAAGCGTGAAATTATACAAATGACCCACTCTATAAGTAAATACATACAAAAGCAACACATTGTTTTGAGTACAGACCTCCTCAACCCAGCCAAGACCAAAAACTGTCCCTGTGGACTCCAGAAGATGCTGTTAGCCTGTTGCTTGTCAAACATTTCTGAAACAATACATTTTTGGATTAATATTTAGTTCATGTACATATCTTAAAAACTATTTGTCAAGATAAATGCATTTAAAACATGGACTCACTTATTAAGTCAATTTTGCCATTGTTCTTCACATGGTAAAATGATACACTGATTCTGGGAGATTCACCATGTAGCACAGCAAACTTGCTGCCATTTGGTTCCCAAGCAAAAGCAATGATGCTCTCTGTAAGATAGGTAGATAAATCAGAGCCAAGACTAGGTAGAAAAGACGGTCAGAAACGAGAAACAGCTACATAATTCTCTCCTTACCTTTCATCTCCACCACATCCACAGGAACCTGCTTCTCTCTCATTCGGAAGATCTCAAAGTTGGTGACAACGCCCTGAAGTACAAAAAGATTTTAGAAAATCCATGAAAAGGAAACATTTTGGTTTAACCTGCTAGAACAAATTCAAGGCAGCTCATACCTGCGTTCCTTTGGGTGTTCTGTCCACCTTCACGCAGAGATAGTCTCCATTTTTCTGCCAGTGAAGTTTACAGTCCACAACATTAAATAGGTTGCGGACTCTGATCTCATTCCGTGAAGGAAGCTGCATGAGTGTGACCCTTGCTGGGATGTCCTTATCCTCAGGAACCCAGAATGCAATGATGTTATCACCAGGTGACCAGGAGAAATCCCTATGGATTACATTTTTCATTAAAATACATATATTTTTAAAACACACACAATCAATCAGATAAATAATAGTGTAATTAGTCATTTTTATTTTTTAAATAATTAAAACATTTAGGGATAGTGTTTTTTGTTGTTATTGTTATAAAATAACTGCAAACATGGTGAGCTTAGGAGAATCTTTTCAGAAGTTATTTTAACCCCAAACATTTTAACGGTAGAGTATTTATGTTTTCAAATGTTTTAAGTTACTCACTTAATTCCGTTTATCTTCAAACTTTTCTTGTCCAAAAGACCCATTGACTACAAAAGGAGAAAGGTTGATTTGTTAAACAAATAAACCTGATGATTTTCCAACCTTGCATCTCTGACACAAGATACTTACAGGAGTCTCATAGATGCTCAGTGTGTCCTGTGTCATCCGGGCAAAGAACTTCCCATCTGGACTCCACCTGAGCAGAACGAGTTTTAAAGTAAGTAATTACGTATTATCCCGTTCAACTACAGTCAAATTAGTAACATGCGCCATGAAAATCAACTCAAACCATACTTACTTGAAAATTGGCCAGTGGGCAGAGCTTTCACAGTGAAAGCCTCTTTTCTTCTGTCCTGTGAGAACATCCCAGATAATAATGGCCTGTGGGTCATCTTTAGTGTCCATTAGAGGGCTGAAAGTGACAACATATCTGCAAACAAAAATTACATTTTAAAAAAGTGTTTCTAATAGCATGACAAAGAAAATCTGATCTCACAATGTAATGCATAACTCATTGAAAAATAATGTCTTTAATAATAAATGAAGCAGTGATTGAATGATTCAACTGTAATTATTTGGATATCGCCATAAACTGAATCATTAACAAGTAGTTTGTTTCCAGGTGTTAGCTCCAAAAGATAATACTTTTCCATTCTTGTGAATTGAGTACACATGATGTATAATATGCATTCATTTAATCTCAAATTGTGTTTATTTTATATACAAGAACTAGGGGTGTAACAATATTCAAACCAAATCGAAAAATCGCGACACACCACCAAGGTTGGAACCGCGATACTCTCATGTCAAACCGAACGTGTCAAGCCCCCTGCTGCCCCAGCCCAGCTCTCACGTCACCTTATGCCACAAAAAAATATTTGTTCCGAAGATGAACGGAAGTCTTACAGTTGTGGAACAACATTAGTGTGAGTCATTAATGACATCAATTTCATTTTTGGGTGAACTAACCCTTTAATCACCCTGACGCGTGGTGACAATCTGATAGCATTTAGTTTAGCCCACATCTTCCCCTCCCCCTTATTGACAGAAATGAGGGATGTTTCAGCCAGGACTTTTTACTCTGCCGAGTCGAAGTACTCTCAGAAGTGCAATTCCTCCATACATTATAGTTCTCCTTTTTAATCCGCTTAGAAAAGCACCACGTATTAATTGATGTCACCATACTTGATCGTTCAACTATTCGTGTAACTGTATTTAAATAGGGAAAACATGGAGGTGTTTGGTCGCTTCTAACTTGATCTCTGTTTGGTACCATAGTGAATGAACTGGGCTTAGTGGGCTAAGCTAAATGCTATCAGAAAGTCACCGCGCATTAGAGCGATTAAGTGCACGCACTCAGATGAGAGATGTATGTAATAACTAGTCTTAGTTAAAGAAATATGAAAAAGTGGTGAATATCCCTTTAACAGTTCATGAAGTATTGAGTATCTGCCATGGTAACTGTTCTTTCCATAACCCCAAAATGTCACTATTTTCACTTTGTTATTTTGCTTATTTCTAAATTAGTGTGGTGGCTACTTTACTTTTGAATCATTACACCCTTAATAATAAACAATTTTTACAAGAGTATATGGCATACCTCTCACAGGGAGAGAAATCAATGAGCTGGACCCCCTGGTGACTGAACCTCTGGATCTGCTTAAACTTCTCACCACCCCACAAAGCAATGCCTCGCTGATGGAATGTGGCCAGGTAGGTGCCTTTCGGAGACCAGCGCACGTATGTCTCGGTCCAGCGCTACAAGAAAAGTGTAACAGAAAGATACTGTATACAGTATGCACAGCCACATGGTTATATTTTAAAGATGAATGGACTAACGCACCTAAAAAATAAATGAACTATTTCAACTTACTGCTCTCTCCTCCACTTCAATAGGCTCCTTGACATCATTGGCAAATATGCCTGTTCTTTCACCAGAGTCATAGATTACGCTGTACTGATCACGACAGTCAGAATCCTCCAACCAGTGACGCAGATTTCCCTGAGATCAAAACACCAAATGTTAAACAAAAAGCATATCAGATTTAAGCATGCATGATAGGCAGGGTTGGATTTTACATAATCAGAAAAGTTATTAAAGGGTTACTTCAGCGATTAGCATACGGCTTTGTATCAGTAGAAACCCTGGAGTATATTCAAATGATTGTGCTTTCCCCAATCATATCCCCCTGAGACAAGAGATTTATGCATTTAATTTCTGGAAAAAATCCTCCTATGACGCAAATGGACGATATTTGCATCATAGGAGGAATGTTTGGCCAAAGGCTAAAGACTACAGCCAGCAGAGGGCGCCATTTCCGCATGTTTTGAACCCACGCATGGGGGATGGAGATCACACTCAGAGCACAGCTCGCAGCTACAGGCACTCATTTAAACGGCGCTATGGTGAGCAATGCACGTCTTAACTTCTCAAAATAAATTCTATGAAAGTTAAGTTTGCAAAGGCATGAACTGAAACGTGCCAGACTGAACTCGCGTTGTGAATGTATGCCGCGAGTGTAGTCTGACTCCTGCAGTTAGTGCTCAGTGCTGTGGTACTCGCGCGACTCGATCATTATATTGAACAGACACGTTCAGTTTTTAATTGTAGTGTCTTCTCTAACTCAGACACAGTAATCCAGTATGTGGCTTTGGGAATGGCCTCACAGGGCAGCGAAGCATTCTGGGAATTGTAGTCTTTCTTCCCCATGAGACAAAAATACATTTGCTGTCTTTTCTCAGTCTAGAAGGCACCAAATTCAAAAATAATTTTACATTTCTACTACATTGATGACCCAGTTTAAATACAGATTCATCTTCCCAGCGCTGAAGTACGCCTTTAAGAATAACTACTCACAAAGTCTTTAAAGGGCTGCTTCTCGGGAGCCTCCCACTCATCACAGATTGACATGTACCTACAGAAAACAAGACATTTTAGATTAGAGCTTGACCGTCAAATACATCTCCAATGATAATATCCATCAATATTTTGCATTTGCTTATGTCAGAAGCAGTGCTTTTATTCAGGAATTTTAAATAAATATAAATTAAAATGTAGTAAAGGACGGTTCACACCAGGAATGTTATGTAAAAAACTATAATAACCATATTATCATCCACATGCGAAATCAAGGAGCGCACTTCCATGCACAGTCTTAATGCGTTTAGGCTTAATAAGATGACAATGCATGTGGTCATAAGAACCCTTTAGCCTCTTTTTGCTTTATAAAAATAACAGACATTGACAGCTAGATTTTTGCCCCATACCCTGATATCCACTGGCAAGTAAACACATTAACCTGCAATCTTTCAGCTTATTGAAGTGCACGTGAGATATGTGGCAGGAGAGTCCTTACAGTGGATTTATGCGGAGGAAATATATCGTAAACTCTGAGTCTGACTCTTTCTTGACCCAAAAATCCTACTCTTGTGTAGCCGAAGGAGAAGTGGTACAGTCAAGCTGCTGCATCTGTAACTGCATGAGAGGACAATAGTCCATTTGTTCCCGTTTACATGTTGCATAACTCTTTCATTTTATTAGGCTTTATTTAACATCACAAACCATTACATCTTGACAACAATGACAAGAAATACCATGATTTATTTAAAATAATCCTGTAAACAAGATTACAGGTTTGCATGTAACCCGGGACATCATGTTATTTTAATTAGGGTAGGGCCATCGCAGCAGAGATCACGATGTCGAGCCTGCATCACGATTTCCTCATTCCTCCTCCCCAAAAACAATTAAGTTATTCCCGATCACAATACAAATTACATTCAAAACAGTTAAATAAAAAATGTAAACACTAAAGATTTTTTTTGTGTGCAAAAAAGCAACAAACGAATTAAGCAACTAGATGATAAACCAATGATATTTAAATGGCAGTCCGCATCGGACAGAATGGTAACACCCCTTTTCTGTTCCCGAAGTGAGCAGAGCGTCAAAACAGCAGACAAATACATTGTTTGTGGTGATATCTCAGCACTATATATCTTATAGTAGACTTATTTAAAGCCAAGCACGCTTCATTCAAGCCTTTTCAGCTCTGTGCGTGTTCTCTTTTTCCAGACGCACACCACATTAACGGAGTTTAGTGTTAAATGCCACCCCTAGATGTCATCGATTCATCGCGTTGTTTCACTGTAGACATAATAGTTTGCACAACCCCACAAAAATTATGCTGTGTGGGGAGACAACCAATAAAACACAGACCTGCAACAAACGTATTACAGACACATGAATATTAAAATATGAGTTGAGGAGGGTACCTTAAAGGGTTACTTCAGCGATTAGCATATGGCTTTGTATCAGTAGAAACCCTGGAGAATATTCAAATTATTGTGCTTTCCCCCCTCATATCTCCCTGAGACGAGAGATTTATGCATTTTATTTCTGGAAAAATTCCTCCTATGATGCAAAATGACGATTTTTGCATCATAGGAGGAATGCTTGCCCAAAGGCTAAAGACTACAGCCAGCAGAGGGAGCCATTTCCGCATGTTTTGAATCTGCGCATGGGGGATGGGAGATTACACTCAGCTGGCAGGGAGAGCTCAGCTTGCAGACAGGATCATTTAAACAGAGCTGTGGTGAGCAATGTAAGTCTTTTAACTTCTCAAATTCATTTCTATGAAAGTTAAGCTTGCAAAGGCATGAACTGAAACGCGTGCCAGACTGAACTGGCGTTGTGAATGTATGCCGCGAATGTAGTCGCGATTACCTCAGCTCTCATCACTCGTGCAGTTAGTGCTCAGTGCTGTGATACTCGCGCGGTGACTCACTCATTATATTGAACAGACACGTTCAGTTTTTAATTGTAGTGTCTTCTCTAACTCAGACACAGTAATGAAGTTGGTGGTGTTGGGAATGGCCTCACAGGGCAGCGAAGCATTCTGGGAATTGTAGTCTTTCATCCCCATGGGACAAAAACACATTTTCTGTCTTTTCTCAGTCTAGAAGACACCAAATTCAAAAATAATTTCACATTTCTACTGCATTGATGACCCAGTTTAACTACAGATTCATCTTCCCAGCGCTGAAGTACCCCTTTAAGCATTTTAAAATCTAACCTATATATAACAACAAACTGCCAAAACGAGAGACAAACACAGAGGAACTTACAATAAGGAATATTTACAATACATTTAAGAACACTAGTCTCTGAACAAATGACACACATAAGTTTAACACAGAAATAATAAATCAGTTACTTTTTTGCTCAATAGTCTGTTTATTATCTTACATCATTGTATTTCGTGTAGCAGAATAATCTATGGTGTCATCGCTGCCGTGATCCGACGTACGGTTGTATGCGTGTCCTTTACATTTAATTTGAAGAAAACTTGATGAAATGTGCCCATGCACGCTGCTAGTTAGGGCTGGGCGATAAAACGATAACGATAATTATCACGATATAATTTTCCTCGATAAAACGATAACAACAGGTCGATAAATTCTCGATATAATGCTTACGCGCTATGCGTAATGCTGCGCATGCGTATTGCAGACCGGGCGTCTGGGTGCTGCACGTGGTGATGTTTACAGTCTGTAGCTGACAGGCTTGGAGGATCGGAGATAAGTGGAGCGATAAAAATGAGCAATAGTGAAGAAAATGCAGCGCTCACGACCAGCTCGGAGGACACAGATATCGCTGACAAGTTAGTTCGCTCAACTTCAGTGGTTTGGAGATATTTTAGCGATCCCATCCGACATAAAACAGAGCGACGTGCGTGGACTGCTTATCATAGGTTCACGTTCACCACACAGAATTTAATTATTAAATTATCGTGTTTCTTCAAAGTCCTTCCATATAACATTGAGCCCAACACAGCGGTGAATCTACATTAACTACATTCACACACCGGCTTATTACCTTGTTAGCTGTAGTGGGTGACTTATTTACAACAGGCTAACGTTATCAAACAACTATAATCACTAAAACATCGGACTTGTACATCGCTATCATAATTGTTTGTCTTTGGTGATGTATTAATGACTCCGCATCGCCTGTATCAAAAGAGAAATAATGTCATCTGGTGTTTAAAATTAATAAAATAGACTAGACAGCCCTTACTGGAGATCCACAAATACTGAACTTTTCTCTCTCCCGACCAGCCCACTGTCGGTGAGGTGTGTGTGTGTGTGTGTGTGTGTGTGTGTCGGTGAGATGCACGGTGGACCAATCCACTGTGAGGCAAGAGAAGGGGCCTCAAAATGTTTCTTAAAACGCTTTGTTTTGACCGTTTGCGGTTTTAGTGTTTTACTTACACAATTAAATATATATAATACAATATTGAGCGTTTTTGTTCTATTTCAGCTGCGAAAATCGTTCACAGCAGAACCGCAACGCGTCTCACAACAACGTGTGTAAATGAACGATTCATTGTTTGAATGAATCGTTTGAATGAACGACTCAATGACTCGCTCATTAAGACGGCCACCTGCTGCCACCTACTGGTGGTTTAATTTGATCTTTCCAACATACTTTCCAACATGTCTTATTTGTCTATTCTACAAATCTCAAAACATTATTTAATGCTGTTGTAATTTTTCAGTGTAAATTATTTAATTTGATTGGTAACAACAATATAGTGTTTTATTTTAATTTAATGTATTGATCAAAATTACAAATATAAAATGAAACATGAAGCTTAGCCTATATTTAAAAAGATTAAGGGAACATGCCCTTTATAAAAGGTGAAAATATCACAAATTTCAAATGATTCAATAAAAATAAAAACCACAAATATGCAGATTTAAATATGTCAAAGCTGATTGAACACTGGTGAGAATATTGCTTCAGAATAAATTATATTTACCACACACACACACACACACACACACACACACACACACACACACACACACACACACACTTTTCCAGACAAGTTAATTTTTTACTTGGACAAGCTTGAACGATTTACTTGTTCGAAGGACAAGCACATGAACATGCTTAATGTCAAGCCCTGTATAATGATATATTATTGATATATAGTGTTGAGTAAAAAAATGCTGACCACAGTTAAGATTTTAATAAATAAATCTACCTCAGTTTAAATAAATTGTTCACTTGTTTGGGAAGTGTTTGTCATGTTTTGACAATAAAGGATAGTTTAAAACCACAGCTAACTGTTTCACTCAGGAGCAAAAATATGCCTTTAAACTTTAACATTTTACATTTATCGTGATATTTATCAATATCGACTGATATGCTAAATTATATCGTGATAATTTTTTTGGCCCATATCGCCCAGCCCTACTGCTAGTTCATGTTTAGAGCACAAGAGAATATGAAATAGGTCCATAAAAAACACGTAAAGGGTTACTTCAGCGATTAGCATTAAGCTTTGTATCAGTAGAAACCAGGGACTAGTTGAATGATCGTGCTTTCCCCCTCTCATATCCCCCTGAGACGAGAGAATTATGTATTTTATTTGTTTGTTTTCAATCAGCGTTCGCAACTGCACAGTCCCGCTGCTGACGCGTTATCTGGTGCGCGCGAGCGCCGTTTATAGTCTGAGGGAGACTGCGCAGTCATGAATGCAAAAAAAAATAAAATAAAATAAGACAATGGTGATTAAAGTCGTACTTTTTGTTATTTTTTGTATACCAACATTTATTTTTGATGCTTGATTTTTGATAGAGATTCTAACTAACCCACAGATGTCACATATGGAAAAAGACCAGACAGAAAGCTCTCAGACTAAATAAAATATCTTAAAACTGTGTTCCGCAGATGAACGGAGGTCTTACGGGTGTGAAACAACATTAGGGTGAGTCATTAATGATCCTTTTTGGGTTATCAAATCAAATCAAGTGTCCTCTGTTGGAGTACAGTTGCCTACATGGTGCTGTCACAAAAAAAAAACTAGGGTCCTAGAAATGCAGTCCCGAAACTATGGCGGTCCTAAAAGTGCAGACTGCGGCATTGCAGGCAGATAACACCGCATGCGGCACTCTTAATGTAAACTCGCTGATTCTGTTTATTACAAGCACAAGCTGCAGTTTTGTTGACTACCACTTTAAATGCATGATGGATTCTGATTGGCTGTTAATGATTTATTGCTCAAACTGGAGGAAAAAAAATTTCCAACAATATTCTTCTTCTATGCCGTTATCCTTATAATTCTGGTTTCAACTCATTTAAACCAAATTCCAAAACTATATTTAGCATTATAGTTATCCTTGGTGTGAATGAGTCTTACTAGCTTGAAATTAAATCATTTGACAAATATCAGCCATCATATTTACTGGTTGAACTATTTTATATTGTTACAAATGCTGTTACAATAATGTTACAATAAGCATGACAACATACTTATCAAAGTCTGTGAACAGATTGACACGGAAAGTGTGCTGCTTGTCCAGCTTGTAGCCATCAGCGTTCTTGACTGCTTCAAGAGCGTGGCTTGGTGCAGAATACTCCAGGAAAATGTACCTGGGAAGGTGAAGCACATTAAATTAGCATAATAGGTTACAAAAGTATAGTATCCTTTAACATTAATAGACGTGTAATATCAGTATTAAAATTCGCCAAATTACAACGATGCATCCCTACTTCCCATATTATAACGTTACCCAGGCAATCAATAACGTACCCCTTAGTCTTTCCGTCTGCGTCTGGATAGAATTCATTGGTGATTTTACCAAACTTTGAGAATATCTTGTGAATTACGTTCCTGAGTTTCTCCAGGCGATCTGGTCCAACTTGAGGAACATTATCAACCACAATGACAGAGTCGATGCCGTCAGCCTCCTGAGGTTTATCCTTGAGAACATCCCCCAGAAGCTCTAAATACGGAGAAACCACACAATGAAGATCCGATCAACACCTTAACCATGCTATGGGTAAACAGATGTTACAGCACTACAGTGCACTTTCTGAATACAAGAGCAAACAGCTGCTGATTCAATGCTGTGACGCGCGCCCATTTCCCAAAAGCTGATGCTAAGGTGCTTTGTCCTGCTCGCGCACATGCAGAACGTTAACAATAACGCTTTAAAAGCAATTAAAAGCGCGTACTCTAAAACAGGGTAGTTGAGCAGCATCAACGGTTATTAAACAATGAATCCGAAGGGTGTTTGTGTTAGATTCAGGTTGACATGTTCAGTGTTAGGGGTTAGTGTGCGACTTTTATACTGTTAGCAGGCGGGCTACATAGGGTAGGCCTCTCTTACCCTGATCACTGATGTCATCCACGAAATCCTCCGGATCACTGAACGAAGGCTCTTCTCCGTCGTCATACTCCATTTCGTCCTCCATATTCTCCGTATCTCGCATTTAGAAGTCGATACCTGTCAGTCTGGGCAGGTGAAAAGTCGGTGGTAAATTTCACAGCAGTAATCCGGAGAATTTTCTCACTCGGCCATGTGCAAAGCAACCGGCGCCAACCACTGCGAGCGAGAGAAGGACCGTACCACGTGTGCGGAGAGAGGGTGAAGCCTCTTAGTGATCGTTTAGTATTCATGTACAACAAAAAAATATGATTTACGATTATATTTTAATTCAAAACATCAGCATATGTCGTTATAAGTTATACATGCAGTTAAAATTTGCTAAATATATATTTTACTACGAAATGTGACATACTTGACCCCTTTTAGGACAAACATGGTCTTTCCCTATGCGTATCACTCTGAACTTCCTGTTCATGTGACAAGTACCTCCTGTCTACGTACTTCACTACCATAGTATGCAAAATCCTAATAGGATATTCTCTTCAAAGAGATAAGCAAATGAAAATACCACGTGTGTCATAAAAGCATGCCACATTTCATAGTAAAATATACAAATTTTAACCACAGTGATAAATTATAAGGACATGGATGGATGGATGGATGGATGGATGGATGGTAGGCCTAAATGAGTGATATATATGGATGTATGGTACATATAATTTTTCCAGTGACCATAACATTTTAATTAAATGTTGAAAACTACTCAATATTTTTGTGGAAAGGAAACCTTGGTTCATTTTACTTTACACCTTGAAAGAAGTTCATTAGGCTTTATTTTAAATATAAATTTTAATATAAATAAATGTCTTCACTGTCACTTTTGATTTATTTAATGCATCCTTGCGAAATAAAAGTATTAATTTCTTTATAAATAAAATAATGATCAAATGAAAGGCAAACTATTATTTTCCGTGCAAAAACAATGAAAATGATGTTGGACAAAATGTTAAATCTTTAAAGAAAAAAAACTGAATTCCCTTGTTTATTTTTCCTCTTGCAATATTGAATATCATGTTACAAAGAGATTTATAGTGCAAGGTGGGGTCGTTTAAAAAAATAAACATTCTTTGAGCATAACCAATAGGGGGCGCTCTTGTTGCGAGGAGTTTGCTGTTCGCATTGGTTTCTTCAGTTGAGATATTCCCAAATCATGCAAGAGTCAGATGATTTGTTCTGTCTGGACAAACTCTGGCCATCTGCACAATGATTGGTGTCCTTCTAGAAAAGTTTTTGCAGTTGTGATTAGATTACTAACAGTAAAATTCCCGTAGGCACATCTTTTCCAGCCAATGTCAGAGCTGACATTTTCTCTCACTCCTTAATTCTGGGAAAAATCACCCTTGGATGTGTATTTGAAAGCCCAACACAGGCCTAGCAGGCAGATTAAAATAAAGGGCAGACTGAAATATTGTTAAATAGTCTGGCAATGACTGCTGGCCTTAATATCAGCATTCAATTTTGAAGTGCAATGAAAGGCAGCCTGGAGGAAATGTAAGTATAACACAAGTCATGAGTTTTACCTCACACAAATAAGCCATGGTCAGCCCAGAAAAGGCACTTTGTCTGCTTAGACATTATCTTCTTCCTTGAGCAGGGGATTTATCAATGTGTAAATGGGGAATATTTGTTTAGATGCATATTTTTATATGTGTCTTGACAAATAAAGACTAGCACTTAACTATTCAATTCAATTTTCTGTTTGTTTATTTAAAATAAAAAATAATAAAATAAAGTGTATGTGTACTGTACTATGTGTATTGCGCTCAATTAACTGAGACTTGTTACAGCATTTGCAGGCTGTTGCCCTTGTTTGTTTAGTTTCTTATATTGCTCCTATTGCTCTCAATTGTAAGTCGTTTTTGATAAAAGCGTCTGCTAAAGGATTAAGTGTAAAATGTAAATGTCTTACCATAGGACCTCTTTGTTCATAGTCAAACATTAGATCCCTCACAGGAAAGGAAAAGTTCTCAGCAACTCTTATATGACAATAAAGCCGAAAATAGCTGGTTACAAAGACGGGTGGCGTAAAAAAAAAAAAAAAGATGCATCTAAACTTAAAGTTAAAATGGTACTTACTGAGCACAGACCCCAGTTGGGGGTAACACTTCCTCTGGCACTTAACTCTTGCATAACCTGTTTATTTGTTTCTGTTTGAACTTGCTCCCAAAGCCATGTGCAGGAAATGCACACAGTTCGGTTTTTCATATGGGAAAACAGCAGATTTAAACTTAACACACAACTAGGACATGAAGAGAGCTAACAAAACAAATACCAATAAGATGCAGAGACAACAATAAATTACCCGAAATAATTGGCCTATTGGCCCATATAAGTGGTTCTCAAACAATGGGTTGTGACCTAAAAATAAGTTGTATTCTGATCATTAATAAGCATAAAAATGTAAATAATGAAATGCAACTTTCTATGACCCCGACATAAGATATTTTAAACAGGGTGTTGCTGACATCAAAAGTTGACTGTCCGATCAAACTATGGTATTTGGAGATAAATTCATCCGTCATGGTAATTTAAGAGCATTTTTTATTTATTTTTGTCTGATAAATTACTCTGGGGTTGCGATGGGTCATGTTTAATGTAAAATCTGGGTGGTGAAGCAAAAACATTTGAGAACTGCTGGCTATTCAATAACTCACAATATACACACTTTACTTTTACAGGGGGGAAATATTTTTAAAGAAAAAAACCCTTTAAAAATGCTATAGTACTATGTAAAGTACCTTTACATCGGTTAACAGTACCTTACCATATGTGATGAAAAACTGTAAATATTAAGACTGCAATTTTACTTTTTAATTAGAATTTTTTTAATAAAATAATTTTGCTAATACAGACTGAATTACCATATAATAATGTATAATAAAACATTAAAATAATATTCTCAGACATTATGTTCATTTCAGTAATGCTCACTATGTTTTTGTTTTTTTTTCTGTTAAAATGTTAATCACATTATTTTTGTTTCAGAGTGTTTGTGTGAGATGGCAAGTGTTGGCCATGTTTTGTGGAGAGGCCATGAACTCTATTGTACAGCCTGTGTTATCATGGTGGTGGCTATCAATACATTTAAGATTAAAAAAATTAAGATTGGTATACAGGCAGTAATATGCACTAATATACAGGCACTAATATGCCATCCTGTAATACCTGAAACATTGCAAATGTTTTTTTTTTCCATGAATACATAAATATAACAGGATATTTGTTACAGTGAATGCAATATGCTGTGAAGAACAAGCCAAAAAGCATAACTCAACAGTTGTATTGTATTTATACATTTCTTATATACAAAACACTCATAATGCAGTTAATCTGGAATTTCACACTTTTTACAATCACTGGATATGTTAAACATTATGAAAGTGGAAAAAAGTACAGTAAAACACTGAAAGGAGTGTTGAAGTAGACATCATATTAACAGTGACACTCATGAGATCCTAAGAGGGACAAAACAGAGCAGCAAATGTGATGTAAATACCCTAGTTAAATCATCTTCAGTAGATTGAAATCACAACTGGAAATAGTTTCTCTGATTATAATTTATATCAAATTAAGTACTCTCCATTATGCTTCTCTTGATTGCATTATATGTGTCTGTGTTCCTTTTCTGCTATTTATCTTTCAAACTCTCCCAATGGATTTATGGCCTTAAAAGAGGAAACAAGGATGAGAACAGCCTTGAATTAAAGAATCCATTCCGCTCCTTTATGTGCACAAGAGCCAGAGATCTTCCAGTAAATGAATGTGTTTTGCTCCCACCGGGAAGAACTGTCAGGGACAAAGGTTCAGGGTGTGTCCAATTTCTCAAATCAAATCCCTTCCTGCCAACTTTCAGTTAGCCAACATGGCACTGCAGTGATTACAAGGAAGGATAGGATTTAAATGCATTAAGGGCACAGAGAAACATTGTTAAATGCTTTTTAATAGAAAAGAGCCAACGTGACCACTGCAGTATAAACAGAATTCAAGAAAACGGCTTGATGCTCTTGTTAAAACTTGAAAACTATTTGATAACACATCTCAAGATCTCCCTTGACACAACACAAAACAATGGCAAAACAAAGCTCTTGACAAGTGGACACCTGCACTGAAATTGAAACCGCTCACCCTCCAACAAAACTTTGAGTCAGCGACTACCTCTGATGTCAGTAACAGATGTCTGGAAAACAGATAAAATTGTGCCGCCACCAACAACAAACTCTCCTCAGCATTAGCAGAGATCTTTGGGAAGTCACACGTCACACCCCGTCCATGGAGTAGTTAGAAAGAATAGATCGTCCAGGATAGCAACATGGGACTCGTGCAGGCACATAAGCTAAAGCTAAAAGCACACAGCTGTTCACAGCTGCCATTCAATAAGACCTGGAGAATAAAGCTCAGTCCCTGGCTGAAATCAGGGAAGAATCTTTACATCTGCAGTATAACCGAACAGCATCAGGTTGTCTCCCTCTGTAATCTCCTTGTAGATTCATGAACTACACAGGTTATATACATTTGGAGAGGCTTAACATCATATGAATACTCATAAAGTACATATGCTGTGCAATAATGACATCTAAAGAATACCATTAATGCATTATTCATCTTAAGTTAGTGGTGTTAGGCATAACCAGTGATTTGACCCTACTCTATATTTCAAAGCTTGTAGCTTACCGTGAAGAGACAAAAGAGCAGACACAGTTAACATGTACAAAAGCCACCATTCACTCTATGTACAAAAACCCTGCTTAGTTGTTAATGAGAATTTTGCATGTCATCTATAAACTCACAAGTATAGATAAAGCAAAATGTGATTTAAATGTTAGATTATATCAAAAATAAACCTGTCAAATGACATGATATGAACTACTTGTACCAAGCAGGATGTTCAGTGCAGGTTTGCTATTTATTTTTAGGATGTTATTTGGGAGATTAGCCAGTGTGAAGTTATTGTGCATTGTATGAGTTTATCCTTGAGAAAAGAGGCGGAATTACTCTAAAATGACTGACTACCAAACTTCATCATTTTCTTTGCATTGACAAACTGTAATTCCCACAAATGTTCTTGGTTTTTTCACCATCTAAGGTGTCTTCAAACTTCCTGTTTCACAGGAAGATATTAAAATGAGTGATGACAGATTCAGGACATTTTGTGGTATTAATGTCATGACTCATTATAAAGGTCTATATAATGGAGTACTTGATCACCTAACACGAGATGCAAAGTACATTTTGCACCATGTTTTTTTCCTGCCCAGTTAAGGTAAAAATGTTCAAATGAAGTCCAGATGGTTCTTCCTTCTGGGATAGGATGGAAAATAGCACTCAAACAATGACAAAAACAGATCAAACTACTGTAAATGTCACTGCAACATTATGTCCTTGAGGTTCTCCTGAAGAATTGTATCTTTGACGGCATGAAAGACAAAGCGAATGTTCTCAGTGTCAATGGCAGTGGTGAAGTGGTGGAAAAGTGGCTTGCTGCGATTGCGACGTTTGCGGTTGAAGCACTGGACGAGATAGGCCTGCACGTCCTCCAGTCGGTGAGGGTCTCCTCGGAAGTCGGAAAAGTGCTTGCAAATGCTGACTTTGCGTACCTTGTCCACCAGAAGGTCCATCTTGTTGAGGAAGAGGATTATGGACACATTGGAAAAGAGCTTGTTGTTGACTATGGTCTCAAAGATGTTCATGGACTCCACCAGGCGGTTAGTGCGACGGTCTTCCATCAGCACCTGGTCATACTCGCTGGAGGACACCATGAAGAGGATGGAGGTGATGCCGTCAAAGCATTGAAACCATTTCTGTCTTTGAGAGCGCTGTCCACCAACATCTACCATCTTAAAAGGGATCTTCTTAATGATAAAATCATGCTCCACAATTCCCTTGGTGGCCTTCCTCGCCAACAGGATGTCCTGTCGGCTTGGTAGATAGCTCTGTAAGAACAGGTTGAGCAAATATAAGTATATATATCACACACACACACACACACACACACACACACACACACACACACACACACACACACACACACACACACACACACACACACACACACACACACACACACACATACATACAATATTTTTTTTACAATTTGCTTGATCTAAATTTATTTGCAATATTTTTATTAAGAAGGATTATTATTTGCACAGGTCTATTAAATGTTCACATTCTAACAGTATCTTCTAACAGTATCTTCTTGTGCAACTTGAAAACTATACTTTATGCAAACCTAAACATTAGCAATGTTAGTGATAACCAGGCAATCTTTTGTCACCAATACACAATACTTAATGAAAACTGCCACACTGGAAGACAAAATGATCTTTGAAGCAGTTTTCAAAGGGCCCACATCCCAGCCAAACTATAACATGTATCTGTTTTGTATTTGGCCTTGGTTTCCATGCTCACACAAAAGACTTCCAGGCCTTTTTTATCACTCATCTGAGACACACTTTGTGTTCTTGGCAACCTTGGCCAATATCTCAAAGAGGCCATTTTACATTTTCAGTGTCTCAAGTCTTCAATGCCACCACCTCTGCTGGGAATCATTGCCATAAAAAACACTATTTTGGACTATCTTTCCAGATGACTATCTTTGTTTACATAACAGATATATCATTTTGAAAGCACTGCATGGTCATGTACAATTAAGAACTGGCACTATTAAATGCTGCGTTATCATGACTCACCAGTTGGCCAATCCGATCCAAGTTGTCCAGGAAATATTTCACTGATTCACTCTGTAAAAAAAGACCACAAAAATAATAGTGTTTTACTCTGTGCACAGAAAAAGAGCATTTTAGCTTATTCCCATTTATACAAATAAAACTAAATACAAACTAAATATTATAATAATAACATTAATTACATCAGTTCAGCAATGACTAATAAGGTCACTTTAATTAATTTAAGGATTCATACCTGGAGGTACCATTAAAAAATAGGGCAAGTAATATTTATTTTAAAATAATAATAAAAAAAAAAAATAAAAAAAAATAAAAAAAAAAATATATATATATATATTATATATATATATATATATATATATATATATATATATATATATATATATATATATATATATATATATAGTTAGAAATGATGCATTAAATGGACAAAAAGTGACAGTAAATACATCTACTTTTCTTTTAAATGAAATAGGAAACCCTGACAAAAATGATCTCATTAATGTATAGTGTGGCGTAAAGCAGGGCGGGACTGAGAGCAGTGGGAGTGGAGCAAGGCCAGTGGTGCGAATGTTAATGAGTGACACCTCCATGGAACACCGGTCCCGTGCCCAAGGATGAGATCCAGAAGGATAAAGGAAGAAATCACAACAAGGTCTGGGACATTTATGGTGATGCATTGCTATCTTTACAAGCAAAAGTCGGCCGCATACTTTGTTTTGTTGTCTGCTTATTTTGTGATTAAAATTTATGTTTATAGTTTGCTAATTTCCACCTCCTTCATCCCTGAACATGAACTGTTACATATATATTTCTGAAGAATCAGGTGACACTAAAGACGAGTGATGTTTGCTCAAAATTGAGCTTAGCCATCACAGGAATGAATTGCTGTGACAAGGTGAACGAGTGAGAGATGTGGGAGGAGCAAGCAAGACCGGTGCATGATTGATAATAAGGATCCCCTGCAAAGCACAGCGGTCACTCGTCATTCACTGGTGTCGCTCGTCCTTATATGCCTCCGAGCTCCCTCATGAGAGGACTCGGAATCCCTTACCGGTCTCACTTGCTCATCCAATGCCTCTTGCTCATCCACCTCACCACAATTACATTAAAAACAATTTTTAAATTAGAAAACAGTTATTTGAAATTGCAATTATACTTCACAATATTACTGTTTTTACTGTATTAAATAAAAGCAGACTTAGTGAGAATTAAATACTTTTTTCCCCAAAATATTTAAAGGATTACTTGAGCAATTAGCATATGGCTTTGTATCAGTAGAAACCCGGGAGTATATTTAAAGGGGTACTTCAGCGCTGGGAAGATGAATCTGTATTTAAACTGGGTCATTAATGTAGTAGAAATGTGAAATTATTTTTTAATTTGGTGCTTTCTAGACTGAGAAAAGACAGAAAATGTATTTTTTGTCTCATGGGGATGAAAGACTACAATTCCCAGAATGCTTCGCTGCCCTGTGAGGCCATTCACAAAGCCACCGCTATTGGATTACAGAGACTGAGTTCCTACAATTAAATACTGAACGTGTCTGTTCAATATAACGATCGAGTTGCCGCGTGAGTTTCACAGCAGACTCAGATTACATTTAACGTCATAAATGAGTTGATGAGTTCTCGTGATGAGAGCTGAGGTAATCGCGACCACATTCGCGGCATACATTCACAACGCGAGTTCAGTTGGGGGGGGGGGGGGTTCACACTCACAGCTGGGGATTCATGTAAATGGAGTGGTGGCGCAAAGTGAGAGTTTCAACTTCTCAAATGAATTCCTATAAAAGTTAAGCTTCTAAAGGCATGAACTGAAAACACGCCAGACTGAGCACGCACTGTGAATGTATGCTGCAGTCGCGCTTACCTCAGTTGTTATCACGAAGGCTCATTCAGCTCATTCATCACGATTAATGTAATCTGACTCCTGCTGCGTTTGTGCCATGACACACCCTCTCTCTCTCTCTCTCTCTCTCTCTCTCTCTCTAAATCACATTATATTGAACAGACACGTTCAGTTTTTAATTATAGTGTCTGTTCTCTAACTGAACTGATTTTATGAAAATGAACGCGATGAGCAATTGATACAGTGATCTTGTAATGATGGCTTTGGGAGTGGATTCGTAAGGCAGCGTAGCAAGTGCATTCTGGGAATTGTAGTCTTTTTCATCCTCATGAGACAAAAATAAATTTTCTTTCTTTTCTCAGTCTAAAAGGCACCAAATTCAAAATGTATTTCACATTTCTACTACATTAATGACCCAGTTTAAATACTCATCTTCCCAGCGCTGAAGTACCCCTTTAAAAACAAAATCTTACTGACCCCAAATAAGTGTAGATATTCTATTTCTACTTAAGCAGGACAATAAAAGTATATATAAAACACATTCTGAGTTCTTATTCTCACATAGTGCTTTTTGCAAAACTCTCGTTTAACATTTTATTAAAACAAATATGGCAACACAAGCCCAAAAGCTGTTCTAATTCAGGAATGGAAAGTCTAAAAGTAACAGGATGTTCCTATCTTTGTCTGAGAACTATTCGGGACACTCATACCACACAGCGCCGGTCAGCAGAACTTCAGTCAACTCTAAAACACAGCTAATGCCCATAATCTCCTGTTACTTCATAAAGTGCTGTAGGGAGTCAGATGAAAAATCATTCTCAAATGTTGGACCAACATTTGGTTGAGTGCACATTAACACATTTTACAGTCATGACTGCATTACATTAGGGTCGGTTTACATTTGAGAACGTTGGCTGTAATTAATGGATCCTATCGTTTCCAAATGAACAGGCACAGGAATGACTGCAGGCTTTTTATCTTGAAGTCAGCTCATACTTTCACTCCTATACTACAGGAGAATCAGGCCAGAGGTCAGAGCCCAATCCATAAATAAAGCTGACTAATGAGATGTCTAAAGCTCAGGGTGATCAGAGTAAGTACGGCATGTTCACACTGGTCTCTTCTTCCCAGAATCAATTATGTCTGCTCTTTTCATAAGCCACAATCTACTGATAACTGCATTTATTGCCCAATATCTGGAGACTTTTCCCAGCAAACACATGTTCTTTCTTAATGGAATGGACTCTCTAGAATGAAGAAATAGAGAGAGATGAACTAAATTGCTGTGTTGAGCATTATTTCCTGACAAAGTTGTTTTCACGCAGGCTTTTGGATTGCAGACACTGCGGCCTTGGCGTTTCAGTGAACATTGTCTGGAAAAGCAAATTGTGTCCTCTAGTTTGTGTGGGTCTCACAAAGGGCCCTAGCCTGGCCCATGTTCCCAACAGGAAACAGCTGTGTGTGAAAACAGGGGATTAGTAGAACAGCGCTGGCCCTCTATTACAGACTAAAGCCACACACACAGACACACACACACACACACACACACACACACACACACATTTTATGGGGACTTTTTCCATAGACATAATGATTATTATACTGTTACAAACTGTAAATTCTCTCCCCTAAAACAACCTATCACAGAAAACCTTCTGCATTTTTACTTTTTCGAAAAACATCACTTACAAACTCTCTCCTTAGAATATGCACACACAATAAAACATATAAATAAAATATTATAAAAACTTGTAATAATTATTTTAGATGGGCAATGTATAAAACACTTTTTATCATATATTTTTAATATTAATACAAATTTTTTTTAGTTGCATGACTTTTTAAATAAAAAGTCCAGAAGCAGCCCAAAATGAAAACTGAACAAAATATTTCTGTTAACTGAAATAATTGAAACAACATAATTAAAATAAACTGAAACTAAAATCTAGTCATGACTCACAGGATATTATAACATTTTAAACCTTTACAACCTATCTGAAAATTAACCAATAAAAGCAAGCAATAAAACAAGAATATATAAATATAAAATAAATACTGTGAAAAACTAGCCTGACGTGGTCATACTCAATTCTAGTCAGAATATGAGTCTGAAACTGCTCCATTGGGCTGTGATTATGGGGCGTGTTTCAACCGAACCAGGAAAGACATCAATTGGATAAACCTACAACCAATCAGAGCAACGAAGCGACGCATTACGTTAGTTGTCAAATGTCAACATGGTTCAACTGCACTGTGTTGCCAAGTCCGCGTTTTTTTCACGCAGGTTGTTTTCTATGTCCGCGGGTTGAAGCGACTGTTATGTGATATATAGACCCATGAGTGAGAATTTTAGCAGGCATCCTTGCCAAAATAACACACATTTTACCCCCCAAATGCCATTTTTCCCCCTGAGAACCCCCCGAGAAGCTATTGTTTAGGGCTAGTAGTTGTCGGTTTTTGTTGTAAAAACTTGGCAACCCTGTCCGCACGCGAGCTGAAATCAGGCTGGAATAAACGATCTTTGTCGGTTTTGTAAAAAAATTAAATAATTGAATGATACACAGAGTACTTACTCAACATGATCATCATTTCTGAGGGAAATTGTGAAGGTGATGCAGATACAAACAAGCTCTCAGTTCAGGATTCGAAAAAATATAATCCAAGCTTTGATGACGTGATGATTATGTTACTGTTGATCATCTGTCCGTCATCATCTAAAGCCCGCCCTGATGATTTTATTGGTCCGAACAGTTTCTGTTCGGGGATAATTAATCCTCTATGGAGCAAAGCCAGACCGAACTGCAGACCTAAAAAAATTGTGGGCGGGGCCAAGTTGGGATGGCACCCAGGCTAGTGAAAAACTAAAATGAATCTAAAAAACACTTGAAAATCAGTCAGAATGAAAACAAACAAAAAAAAGTTACTTTTCTATAATAACTGTAATATAATATTATCGACAAAACAAAGTACCATTATATAATAGTATAGAAATATTATGATAAATTCATCCCTATGTATAGTCAGAAGCTGATGCTAAAGCTAACCCTTCTCTGAGCTCTCTGATTGGTCTCTGTTCTGTACAATAGTATATTCTGCAGGTCATTGGCCAATAAATCTCGAGGTCTCCCTCCTCCCTCGATCTGAACTCGGCGCACACATGACGGCCTGTGGAGAGTGTGGGAAAGATCTGCGCTGAGACCTTGCAGGCCACAGCCACAACTTTAGCACAATGTAGAAAAGTGTGCCCATGGGTATTTGTGCAGTGAGTAAGGGGAAGCATGATTGAGCATGGCCATGTTCATAGGCTTTAACCCCTCCCTTTCCAGTCTTCTTCAAATAAACAGCAGCTCTGCAGAAATGAGATCAAATTAAAGGCATCCCTCATGACCCTCGACTTAAATACAGACGCTAATCGCCAAGAAACTAAGGAAAATGCCTTGAGAGAAAACAACTTTGGAACATGAAATAAAACTTGCCCTAATAAATATTTCCTTAGTCTCTGTTTCGATCGAATGGCATCTTGGGATAGAGCATATATGAGCACAAAGATGAGTGAGATAAATGCTTTCCTAGAGCTTCAGCTTGTACAGGGCTTCTTTTCACCTCACACTTTGTTATATCTGTCAGTAAAACCTTCCTCGGCAGTGAGTGGCGATCCTGTTAAAGTGATGTTTAACTGCCAGATCCAGCAGCTGCGCTTTGTTGGTGGATAACCGTTCCACAGTGACTGACAACAGACATATCACCAAATGTTTTCATTTTTCTCTCTGTAGGAAACGTATTGTGCCTAGAAAAGTGAAATGCAGCTGTATGTTCCTATTTTACCCCAAGAAACATAGAAAGGAAAGGCTGAAAGAAATAGTTTTAAAAAAAAAAACCATCCTCATGTCATTCTAAACCTGTAGGACTTTTTTTTTTTGAAGAAGAAATTTGGAAGAATGTCAAAAATGAATGGAATGAAATCTTTTTAAAGATTTTCAACAAATAATTTATTTAACAGATATAATAAGTTAAATTTTACTCTGTTCATCACACAAAGAAGAAAAAGTACATGATGAAAATGTCAAAAAAGGTTTTGTTATCATTAGTTAAAGGTGCAATATGTAGTATTTTTTCAGTAAAATATCCAAAAACCACTAGGCCAGTGTTATATATTTTGTTCAGTTGAGTTCTTGCAATATCTCAAATGTTTCCAACTATTTGTAAATTGTGAGAAAACTGCTATTTTAACTAATGAACCAGGACATCTTAGTCGTCTGTCAATTGCGTCATAGAGGATATGGTCCGGGCGACTGTGTCCTGTCAAAATAAAAGTCCCGCTGCTCGCAACCTGTGTGTTGCTGAACTCCAGCTGCCTTGCTCAGCTCCTCAACAATCGGTCCTGCTCTGCTTCACACTACAGTAACATTAATAATCACATTCATGAACATGATTTCTGCCTGAGTCCTAGCCCGATTCTTTTCCATCGGCTGTGAGGTGAAGACCACATGTCCGAGGATTCTGAGCTCAAACTTGGAGTCATCTAACTACGCCTTTATTTTGAATAGGCGCCCTCTAGCGGACGGAAAAGTTACATAGTGTAGCTTTAACTACATTAGTAAACATGCATTTATGAATATTAGTTACTTTCAGTTTTAACATTTACTAATGCATTATTAAAAACAAAAGTTATATCTTTTGTTCAAGTCAACTAACTTGCAATAGATAGTAGAGTCAGTTAGTGTTAGTAGAATAAGTTGATATGTAGATGCAAAGTAACTTATCGTCAGTAGGATGTATGTTGGGGAGCATCAAAATTAAGTGTCAGCTGATATTAAGCACAGTTTACTTATACTGGCAGTTGACGTATGGTAGTGTGTCTAAAGTGTAAAAAACTGTCTAAAGTGACTAGTGTATTGCTCATTGTTAGTTAATGTTAGTTCATGCATTAACCTCGCAGTAACGAATGAGACCTTATTGTAAAGTGTCACCAGATATCAAGGCCATAGCAAAACTTCTTGAATAATTTCTGTTCATTTCAGTGAGAATAGCAAGCCTCTTCTGTAGTGACGATGTCTGCCCTCCCCTCCGTAATAACAGACTATGTCAATAATCCTCACGCAAAACAAACAGAGTTTGATTTCCCGGTCCTTGGAGTGCGATTGCCTGTTTGGTTTGGATGCGAGAAGAGAACTCATATTAATCCCCCACATGGAGCTCCTTCACCTCCAGAACTTCACAGAACCTCGGGCCGCTCCCACACTGTTGATCTAGCTGTAACCGTACACCTTGCCTTTAATCTTTGCGGATAGATTCC
This sequence comes from Pseudorasbora parva, assembly GCF_024679245.1. Classification (NCBI taxonomy): domain Eukaryota; kingdom Metazoa; phylum Chordata; class Actinopteri; order Cypriniformes; family Gobionidae; genus Pseudorasbora; species Pseudorasbora parva. Next base: position 40,061,012 of record NC_090173.1, on the reverse strand, counting down.
TATTATGATTTTTCAGTTTGGACGAGACCAGAAGAAGGAAAATGGATGACTGTCAAGGAACTCTGAAAACAATTCGAAGACGTACATTATGCCAGAGGCATGTTAACAATAACAGGAGCTGAGTGCCTAGAAACAAAAGACTAGAGTTGTGTACCTTAACGCTGATTATATATGTACACTCCTGTTCAAAATTTAAGGGATAGTAAGAAATGAATGACTTTAGGGTTTAACAAGGATGCATTTAATTTATCAAAAGCATAAAAGCTCTTCTTTTGAACTTTCTTTTCATCAAAGAATACTGAAATAAAATGCCTCACAGTTAAAAAAAACAAAAAAACAAAGCAAAAATGTTTTCAACATTGATAATAATAATAATAAATAATAATAATAATAGATTTTATTTATAATGCACTTTTCATTCCGAAGAATCTCAAAGTGCAACAAGGGGGGGGGGGGGATAACAACAAAAAATGAATAACAAGTAAAAATATAGAATACTACAAACAATCAACCAACACAGAAAACAAACAGAAAACAGAGCTGATGGTGAACAGAAACAGAGCTGATGGTGAACAGAAAACAGCTGATGGTGGAAGTCTCTGTTAGCTCCGCAGCACACTGTGGTCCACTCCATGTTTCAGATTTCTCCCAGCGGCAGTGTCCCAATGACATCGCCGAGGCAGGACAGCTGAAGACCAGATGATGGGTCTTCATGACGATTCAAACGATGGGGATCGCCGCAGCACCATGCAGGAGGCAGAACATTTTTTCGGGCACTTCTGTGGACACACCGGGGTCGGCGCAGAAGTCCAAGCCGCTCCACGGCCGCAATGCAGGACGGAACAGCGGCGCAGCCGAGAAGCGGAACATCCCAACATCATGCCGGACGCCGATTACGATGGCCCAGATGACGCTAGCCCGGTGCAAACTTCAGCCACCATGCAGCTTAAGCCCAAGGGAGACCACCAGTGAGCAGTCGCGACGAGAAACATCAAAAGTCCTCCAAACCAGAACCAACCAACCGCAGCAATTCAAACGTAAACATTAGAAGCGGTGGAAAACGGCGAAACGAGGAACAACGTCCTCTCAGTGGCTGCCAGCAATCAGCAACAGCCCCAATTGTAGCTCTGACTGTTAGACTAGTCACAAACATAAGGAAATAAAATAAAATCTAAATCTAATAGTACATTAACATGATCATTTGTGGGTGGAGAAGCGGCGAACAGACGACGCCAGCGTCCTCTCCCCCACGTTGCCTAGCAACTCCAAAGTTACACTCAAATAATAATAAGAAATGATTTCTGATGGATCATGTGACACTGAAGACTGGAGTAATCAGCATTTGAAAATGTCAGTTATTTTAAATTGTAATAATATTTAACAATATTAGTTTTTACTTTTTGTTTTTATTAAATAAACGCACCCTTGGTGAGGATGAGTGACTTCTTTCTTTAAAAAATGTTTACCCTAATATATTTTGAAAGGTAGTGTATTTTAACCACAATAAAATTTGCATGATCAACAGCACTATAAAAAAAAAAAAAAGAAATATATTTATATATATATATATATATATATATATATATATATATATATATATATATATATATATATACACTGTAAAAAAAATTGTTGATTTTTGTTGGTTTAACTTAAAAAAGTAAGTAACCTGGTTGCCTTAAAATTTTGTGTTTATTGAACTTAAAAATTTGAGTTGATACAATGAAGGAAATTTGTTCAATAAATAGAAACTCAAAATATTTTGGTATCTGAACCACATAAAAAATGTGATAAATTATGAAAATAGCACTGTTTGGCATGTTTCACTGCATCATCAGAAATAAAACACACACAATAACCCAATATGCTTACAAAATCTTTTAATAATATTTTAATAAAGGTTGTCGAATCTCAAAAAATGTTCATTGTATTAACTCAAAGTTTTAATTTCAATGAACTCAAAATTTTAAGGCAACCAGGTAACTTTTTTTCTAAATAATTTTTTACAGTGTATATATATATATATATATATATATATATATATATATATATATATATATATATATGTTTTAGTTCAAATTAGCTTTAGGTGCACACACTGAATTAAGTGAATTGGAATTGATGAGTCTATCATGTCTATCCATAAATGTCTGAAAGAGATCCAGAGCTCTAATATATATCTTTATAGTAGTGACACATTGCTGCTCGATCAATACAGAAAATGGACAAAATGTCAAACACATGGGCAGACTACCTGAGAAATCTGTCCACAAGTTTCTGTCATCTCACATTAGTAGTAGTGGATGGTAGCTACTTCTGAAAAAGATGACAGAAATGTCACTTCCAAGCAGAAGATCTGCACACCCCATCAATCAAGACCATTGTTTTGTTTCAAATCAGTAATAGAAGAAAAGGAGGCAACTGTCCTTGACCAACAAGATAATGTGGTGTAAGCTAGCGCCACAACAAAAAAAACTACACACATGCATGCGCACCCTTCAAGTAGCAAGTCAAGAGAGTGAACAAAGCAGATCAATTAAGGAATGTTATTTCACTATTTAAGATTTACCAACCTGCTGACAGGCTTACATTTTGGTAGCCTGTAAGGAAAACACATAGCCCCGGGACGTTGGGCTTTGCGAGTCCTGACCCATACATGCCTGAGTCTGACCCCGAATTGCAATGAACCAACAAATAAAGTATTCTCCAGCCTGTGACAGTGTGTTAAGTATGTTTTGTTAGAAACTTACACATAATCAATACGATCCGTAACAATGCAATACTATCACATATAAAAAACATGTTTTACTCACATAAGTGTGTTGCACCATTCCTGGTGGATCCATTATAGAAGGCACAGTATTGTGTTTTAATCTCAATATGTCTGCAAATCCAGCTCAACCTGAGACTTGTTTACAAACGATTCCGCAGTGAAATGAAGCAAATACACAAATGTCTTCCCATGTGAGCTGGACCTTCATTAAAAATAAAGTTCAACCACACATTCCTAATATTAGGATCCAAAGGAAGCTTATGCAGCGACTGTGTTCTTCAACGGCATGTTTATTGCTGCTGGCTAGCGCGATCCAAACATCTCCGTGCGTCGGTGGGTGGGGCTACTGAATTAGACGTGCTTATTATTCTGTTTCATCACACGATGACCTCAAGTTGAGGCACATTCTGAGATCGATCATTTTCTGGGCCTGGTGTCTATAAAAGCTAACTAAGTCTAAGTTAAGTTTCCTAACAAGGAAGTTTTCAGTTCTGAAATCTACAGGATATTCTTATATTACAATGACCTTTTATATATCAAAAACTCAAGGGAAAGTTGATTTCTCAATTCATCACCCCTTCAAGGATGTATTCATATTAGGCACAGTTGCCTTGTAACGTGCCCTCACGCGACAGATACTCATATCACTGACAACATTAGTCAGGATATTGTCATTTAAAAGTTTTGTTGCAGCCCTCAACTGATGTTGATGTTGACATGTCGTGTTTTGGCCTGAATCTCCGTTCTCCACCTATCTACCAATCACAAAGTCAGTAGTGTTTGGGCATCCGGGTTGCCAGATCGGCTCTAGTTACCACAGCTGCAGCTACAAACGTTCCTGCTGGATCCTGCAGCCTATCTGGCAACCTCGAGTCAGGGGGCGGGGGAGAGGGGAAAGTGATTGCCGTTCCAGTTTTGGCCACAATCTTACATACACTTCCTTTAAATTAATTGAAACTGTTCAAGTAATAGATTATGTTTGTTGTCGTAATGACGACAGTAGCACATTCAAAATTAGTAGCTGTCCAAAGCTCCAGCGTGGTTAGTTATCCCACTTCATGTGTTCCACACCTGATCCCAAATGAACTATGCTCCGGCCCCCTCTTCAAAGTGGGCCTGGGACGCTTCAGTGAACCACGACTGGGCTTGGTATGGAGCAGTCACACTAGTCAAACAAACCAGACTTTGGGGGCCAAATACATTTAGTGTCAGTACACCCTAAAATATTACTATATAAATCACAGACATACAAAAACAGCAGTGATTTACTAACATTTGTTTACTATAATGCCACTACAGTTAAAATATATAAAATATATTTTAAAATATATGACTATAGGATTTTTATGATTATAAATTCTAGTAGATTCATTAAAAAATTACATTTTATGTAAAACAACCAATATTTAATCAAAAGGACACAATTATTGTACTGTGCTTCTCAGATAATGACTTTCAATTTACAACATTTATTTAACATTATAAATGATTATCATATGTATTGTAAAATGTAAGTTATCATCAGGAAGTGTCATCATTTCCTCAGGTCAATTTAAGTGGCCTTAGCAGCAGACACAGTCTGTCAAGTTGTCTGTAATGTGAGAATGTGTAAAAAGTGTGAGACTAAGAGCCAAGCCGCTGTGTTTGTTCCTCCCACGGCACTCTATGGCTCTGTGGGTACGTCCCACTTTTTTTCTCCTGTGTCTCACCTCAATCAGTTCAGCTCCTATCTTATCCATTCGCCTAATGGCAGCCCTTCAGGGAGACTGACCCTAGACAGGCCTGGAAACAAACCACTGGCGGTGGAATAAAAACAGTGTGGGAGATTTAAAAAAAAAAAATAGTCAAGAAAAACAGTGTGGGTGTGTGATGTTTTCAACAACAGCCAAACATCCAAGGACACGGCTACATGTAAAGTCAGTTTTTCCTCTTTCAGTATGGTGCTCCCCTTGAGTCTGTTTTCAATAAGAACAGCCCACTCGCCATCTGTTTCACAGGGGCTCAAAACTTAATATCTATTGCTAATCCTCACACTTTTCTCATGGACATGAAAATGGTATTAGATTGTGTCCTAAGCTTTATTGAACGTGCAGATAGGAGTAATATAAAACTGTTCAATGTCTCTGTGAGCCCATCATTCCCAGAGGACCTTTCAGAGAGCAATGGTAATCTTGGAATCTAAAGTTAGTGCACTTTGTATAACATATAAATGAACTGTATGTATAATGTACAGCACAGTTCAAATGTGTGGGGTTGGAGTGATTTTTCTAATGTTTGGCTGAATGTTCTCACTAAGGCTGCATTCAGTGTCACATGATCCTTCAGAAATCCTTCTAATATGATGATTGTCTATATATATATATATATATATATATATATATACACTGAAAACCACCTGCAGACAAATGCACAAACCTTGTGTTTCCATTATGAGGAGTGAAATAACCTTGATAGGCCACTTAAGTGTATAATCTCCAGCCTAGGAATGTCAAGGCAATGGAAGTGTTTGTCATGATCATATCAAATCTCAGCAATGCCTGTGGAGTACTTTGACTAAGTTGTACTATAATGGCCTAGATAGGGCAGACAGACAGATAGGACACTGGAGGAGCACGCTAAAATGAGCTTGCATTTATCGCTCCTGACAGTCTGTCTACAGATAGCACATGACAGATGACAGGGCAGTCGAAGAAATATGGCTGAATGCACTACTGACACCTCTCAGAGTCCATTATGCCTCCTGAGAAATGAGGGGTTATAGGGATGTTAGCGAGGACATGACGGCCAGAAAAGAGAGGGGATGTGGGAATGGAATCTGAGGACATTATGTTTAATGCTGTTTGAGATGTTGGATTGCAGGTCAAGGTCTATCAATTATATTTTTTTGACAAAACTTAACTGCTTGTTTCGCAGTATTTTTTATTTTTAACTCTTTGCAGTGCCAGCATTTTTTATTTATTTAAATGCTTAAAACTGGAACAAAAAGCTAAGAAAATTGCAGTTTTGTCAAAGACAATGGCTGTAGCCGAAACCTAAACCCTTCAGCAATATTCTTTACGTTAGCCACACTAATACAGTTCACTTGAAGGAGTGAATGAAAACAAGTGAGTGAATTCGGACAGCCGTTGAGCATACATTGGCTGTACACTCATTGTTGCGGTGCAATGTGGGATACAATAAGTGCACTCGATAACGTCCACTGGTTTTGGACACCACCACAAATGGCTTCAAAAAATGCCTTTTTTAAGGGTTTAGGCTTTCATATTCAGCGTATGTCTGGATTGGATTCAGAACCATGATTAAAACATAGAGACAGTAGATTGAGTCCATTATCACCCCCGAAGCTTCAAAGTCCTGTAACTCGTTCTGGGTCGACATTACATTCAGTAGCATTATGCAGTTTTGATTTATATGCTGTTTAATATTGACGATCACATTATTTTACATATGCATATCTGCTTTTATGTGACATTGCTTGTTTTTGCATTTTGTTAGGAATTAGAGTAGTAAAGTGTTCCGGTGATGATCTTTAGCGTGCAGCTCAAACAGCAATGCACAACTAATAATGACTATGATTGGGACTGTCATATTACATAGGATTAGAGCAATATTGTAATAAAAAATGTGATTTTTGTTTGTTCATTTGCCTGTTTTATCACATTGCTCCAGGAAGAGCGCATCCACAACATGAATCACATGTTCTGACTCGCAAGTAACTTAGTTTAAGTAAATTAGAATGAGAATTTTTACATTGTCCCAATGCAAAAGAAAAAGAATCCTTTATGCAAAATATAATAAATTACTTTTTCCTTTGATTTGAGGATAAAATATTACCCACACATTTCATTTGTAAAACATAAATCTGCAAGGAATTCTAAAAATATTCTGTTAGTCTCCAAAGAACAAAACTGAGATGCATCAAAGATTAGCATCAAAACCATTTCCTCCAAAAATACAGTATGTGTTTGGAAAAGTGTTACATAACAGATATCCAAATATAGTGAAATATACATGTCTATTTTCATCTCATTTCCGGATGCCCTAAACGAAGGAAGTATTATAATTGCTTTAAATCTATTTTTATAGATTAGCAATGTGAAACAATTCAGTAGATGAACATGAACAACTGAAGTTTGAAAGTAGTAATAATGTCATGAAGTCATTAAGTAGCAAAGCTATTTATCTAATGTCTACATCTGCCTCATTATGGGCTTTTTCTTGCTCTCTGTAAATAAATTAACAAAATACTGAGGAATTATTAAAATGTTTTCTGGAAGAGATCTCGGCAAATATCTCGGCCAAAACCCACAAAACATCTGGTCAGTATGCCTTCATCAATCTTGCCACTACCGATTAACTGCAGTAATTAACCGTAACCCTCTCTGAACCATGAATGACATTGTGTCTGGGTTTCCTCCATTTATTTCAAACTGGACCCTGCTATGAATGTCCCAGTACAGTGTCTATATCCCAGCTATGTGAATAAGTCTGGCTGTGTTCCGGGGTGGAGAGCGTTACCAGTTGACTGCCGGTCAACTGAACAACAATAAGGCATTATTTACCCTGGCCACAGCCAAAGGAGTGGTGGGACTCGGTGAGAAAAGTTCTCCCACAGCTCAGCACTAATAGTATAGCTTATTTCATACACTCTTATGAGGATTTGCTTTAATTACAGAGTGAGTAAAAACCAGGCAACTATTGAGTAAGCACACTCTGTTCCAGCGGCCACAAACGCTCAGCCGTAATCGCAGCCACATCCGCTGGAAGGAGAAGCCAGATTGATTCAACAAGAAGAAAGGATTGACAAAAGCGCAAAGTCTAGGGAGGTGCCGATACAAATTAAGATGTCGCAAGACAAAAATGGAAGATATCCACAATGAGATCTATATGAAACGTGCAACTTCACTGATACAAAATTATTTAAAAGAATAATACATAAAAATTGAATGGTCGTTCCAAACATATTTTTTGTATAATGCTGACAGTGAACTTTTTTATACTTACTATTAAGGCTTGTTCATGACAAGATGAATGTTCAGTGCAAAAAACAAATTTGCTGCGATACACATTTTACTTTGATTAAACATCTGTTAATGTCCATTCAGGAAGATCATTTTGCATGCCATCAATGCAATGGATTTTTTTTTTTTTTTTTTTATGGAGAGGTCTAATTTCTTTTCTATTGCACTGCAAATAAAACAGGCCAACCAGTAAGATTTGCGTTTTTGGTCACATGCCTAGAGCTGCATCTATTACATAAAAATACAATTTGATGGCACTAACAAATATTATTTTCCTGAGTGAAAGGCTTGAAAAGAAAGATGTTCAATCCATTTGTATTGCTTTCATTCTTAAGTAAGTATAAATATTGTTGCAAAGCAGTTTTAGAGAGAATATTATGGAAGCTTGTTTCCACCACAAAATAAAAAATTAAAAAGGTTGTGATTTTTTTATCTGACTTGTTTTCTTGCAATCGCGAGTTTACACCTTTCAATTCAAAATTCCATGGTATAAAGTCGCAACTGCCAGAAAAAGTTAGAATTGTACACAGTATATCTCGGGGGTATATCTTGCAATATATCTCGCAATTGTGAGTTCACAACACAATCCGGAGAATTCTGGATTCGGGCAAAAAATTCCAAGCCCGGAGCCCTCCCCCGGACAGCACGCCAAATACGCATAATCTTTACTCTATTTAATTTGATGTAAGCGTGAACTCGTGAAATGATGTTCGATGATACAATAACATTGAAACACAATTTCAGTTGATCTTGTTAAAAAAAATTCCATTGTATTTCCACTGAAATACAATACATACGATAATCATATTTAGTTTATACATTAGAGTTACGTATTAACTAAGTTTAATAGTGCAAAATATAAAAGTAACTAAGCCCCATTACATTGCAATTAAGCTAAGCTGTAACTTCCACACAACTGATGCAACTTGGTTTACAGGAGAGGTTTAGCATACTGTTATTTTCAAATAAGCAAATCAAGATTGAGAAGTCTATAAAATACTCTTTTAGTTATTCACAGAAGAAGAAAAAAATGTTTCAAAATGGGTTAGGAACAATACGTGAGAGAATTAATTTATTTGTCATTATGAGTGAACCATTCCTTTAACAAATCTGCAGATAAACAAATAATAGCTTTTTGTCATTGTGTTTGTGTTGTGCCGAGTGTGTTATTGGGGAGGTGGACTAGTCTCTGGAGATCTACGCTGCAGCTTCTCAGGAATGTGAGCTGTTCTGCTTATCTCCAGCTCTTATGAGGATGGCTTATGTTCTGCTATAAGCCATCGCTCCTACCCCGCTTAGTAAACAAATACACCCTTCCTCTGTATGGATTCACTTTATATATTTTGGATTGGCCCTCTAAGACCATCAAACAATTCAAATGCTCTCCACATTTACAGAGTGGAAACAGAAAAATAGAGCGAGGCAGGCCCAGGCCTGGTGAGACCTCCAGGAGGCATCATAAACTATTAAAGATCATCCTTAAAATTGTTGTTTCTGGGAAACTATACGCACAGCATGGTCGCTCGACCTGCTGCCAGGAATCTCATTAAAACATCTTGTACAGAAAAACTGGGGTAACAGGAAGCTTACCAGCACCCATCTTATTTTCAGCCGTGAGGAATTTAAGACACATCCCAGCAACATCAATCTCCCTGAGGAATGTTGAATGCCGCCCAGCTCTTGGGCAGCGGCGGGGGTATCTTTCTTGGGTCACGAACTGCAGTATTCTTATGTGGGGCGGGTGTGTGAAACATGAAAAATGTCTTCATTTTTGCTCTTTGTGTACATGAGAGTACAAGCTCACTAATTGAATGGTATATAACAATGTCTTGTGTGGTTATATGTGCTGAAGTTTGCAGGACAAGCCCCACTGATCTTTGGGATGGTTCTGTGTGTAAATGACACAGCCCCCCCTCTCTTGCACAAAGAGACATCATTATTCCTCCTGCAGATTCTTTCACTGGCAAAAGCCCAGCGAGCTTCCCTTCGTGGCTTTTCACAGATGAAATATGACTGAGCCTTCGCTTAAGGAACTAACATTTAAGAAACATAGATCTTGTCCTCTGACAAAGCTCTCATATATGTGCTTTAAAATGCATTGAAATCCATTTTTTAGATCCTGACCATCACGGGGCAAAAAATGATCAATCAAATGTCTACTTCATGCCCTGAGGGTGAAAATAAACAACAATAGACTATAAGAGATGATCATACCATGTCAAGGTTTTAAAAAAAAAGTAATGTGACGTACTGTATAATATAGGGCTGGGAATCTTTAGGCACCTCACGATTCAATCTGATTCCGATTCTGGGAGTCACGATCCACTTCCAAAACAATTATTTTATTTTTAATATGTAATCCGACTGCATTCCAAACAACAAATTATGCCTTCCTTAGAGCATTTATCTCCTTAGCGTGTTTTCTGCATTGCAGAAATCATAGGGCCCTCCACTCCACAAGCATTGTACAATATTTTTTCCATTTGAGAGAAACTCGGTTATCATAACTTATACACAGAAAAAGTTATTCGAGACAACCCGTCAAAATAAAATTCTAAATCGTATAGTTTGTTGTAATTTGCTTAAAGGGGGGGGGGGGGGTGAAATGCTGTTTCATGCATACTGAGCTTTTTACACTGTTAAACACTTGGATTCCCATCCTAAACATAGTCAAAGTCACACCGCTTTGCGCATATGTCATTCTTTAGCTCCGCCCACACTATACGCCTCCAGGCGCTCGGTTTTTTCCGGAAAGACTCGGTACAGCCCATATTTCTTTTACAAATATAATAAAACTAAGGAATTTTCGGAGATATGAAGGATGCAGTACTACTCTATAGGTACTCAAGATTGACATGAGATTCACTGAAAAAAATGACTTTGTGGTATTGTAAAATCTATTACATTAATTCATGTAATTTATACATTGTAAAATCAAGATTAAGTTGGAACTATATATCTTATGTAAAATTTACACAATTTATTAATGTAATAAATTAACTGAGAAGAAAGAGTAAATTTTACCATATATTTACAAATAGTATTTAATGTTTTATAGTCACAGCACATTCACCTAAAAATACTAAGTAAATTTTAATCTGAAAAGCAAAGTGTGTTTGAATCTGCCCGTCCGTTTTTGTTGTTGCTCAAAAAGATCCCGGTTCAGTGGCAGAGACGGTCGGTTTGGGATGTTGCTTTTACATGGCTGACTTATTCTCGGTAAGTTCTGACCTTTCTATTTTAGATTTGTTATAACGATGTACTTCGTTTTGATGGTTTGATTATTGCATAGACGTTACGGTTTAAAATTGACTAAAAGTGAGTTTTAATCACAATAATGGTAGCTAAAGCTAAAGCATTATCCACTTCTATAAAGTTGAGACTGGTGTTTAGTCAAAGATAGAGGGGATTAAATGTAGTTAGCCACGTTCTTGTAGAAAAAGTCACCCTGTCTGGTTAACTTCAAAATAATTTAATTTTAGCTGGCCGTGATTAAGTGCTGGCTGCCTGTGTGTGTGTCCTCTAGCTAATGTTAGCATTTTTTAAAAGTGTCTAAGTTGTTTTTATATCCACTGAAAATTTCACAGCAATTATTTTATCAAAGCATAAGTTAGTCTGCACTCTGCACTAAAGAAGGAAAGTTTGGATGGCAGGTGAACTCTGATACCAAATAAGCATTGATGTATAACGTTAGCAACAAGTGCATGAATGTCAGCAATTCTATTTTAGTGAGCTAACGACATGAAGGTCCGGTCACCTTTTTAATGAAAATAAAATGTAATGTTATAAATGTAATTCTATTTCTTAAATGGTATTGTGTTCTTTCTTTCTTACAAACTGTATGCAGGAGGACAGTCGCAGTGTTGCTGCTGAACATATCCTTAAGATGGTCGTCCATGGAGCTGATCGAGAGGATCCAGTCGATGAATGAGCATTAAGGAAAAGTGACCATTCTGTTTCAGCTGGACTATGCATGTGCTCGTCATTAAAGGGTTAAGTTAGTTCAGTTCAGTCAAAAATGAAATGTCTGTCATGAACTCCTCCCCCTAATGTCGTTCCACACCCGTAAGACCTCCGTTCATCTTAACACACAGTTTAAGATATTTTATATTTAGTCCGAGAGCGTATGCAAGTGTATGCACACTATACTGTCCATGTCCAGAAAGGGAATAAAAACATCATCACAGTAGTCCATATGAGACATCAGTGGGTTAATTAGAGTCTCTTGAAGCATCCAAAATACATTTGGGTCCAAAAATAACAAAAACTACAACTTTATTCAGCATTGGCTTCTCTTCACCGTTTGAATCTTTATTTGAGGATTGAACACAAACACGGAAGAGAAGACAATGCTGAATAAAGTCGTAGTTTTTGTTATTTTTGGACTCAAATGTGATAAATTTCATATTTGGCTGAACTAACCCTTTAATGTTAGTTATGCCACTGTTGGCTGCTGATGTTTAGTTGAACCATACATGGTTAATTCTACAGTTATTGTAAATTATAATGAATGTACCTTAACTACTTAATCAGTTGATGTGAACATTACTGATTTAATGGTTACATTTTGACATAATAAACTGTTCAACTTCATTGTATTTATGTGTGATTTAATTTGTGATAAATTTATTTGATGCAGAGAACATTATTACATTTATTTGGTTTAAAATAGCAACATTTACATAATAATAGTGAGTAATATAAATTAATTCAACTAAGTAATTCAAAATGTCAAATGGACAAACATTATAAAATCTACTTAATTACTTCATAAGAGTAAATCATACAGATTTATAAAATGTTCACAATAGTTATGCTCCTTTTAAAATAAAATTTACTTGATTACTTTTAATAAATACAACATGCTAAGTTAAATATAATTAAGTAACATTTACTTAATGTCTTTGCAAATGTTACATTTATAGTTAAGTACATTTTACTTGATATTGGCAAGTAAGTTGTACTTGATATCCCAGCAGTAAATTTTACTTAGAAAAACTGAGTGCAAATTGTTACAAAGATTTTATCAAGTAAATCTTACAAGTTGTTTTTATCAGTGTTGACTGAAACTGAGTGTTTCACCCCCCCTTTAACTGTAATGAAAATAGTGTGACATAAAGCAAAAAAAAAAAAAAGATTTCTTAATAGCTAAATTCTCTTTATGCAAAATAGAATGTCCTATTGTTCTTTTAATAATGAGAAAAAAATATGATTCAAAATACTAAGCATGCTCTTGTTGTAACTCTATTGCTTTATTTTCAGTTTTAAACCAGATAGCTTGATTTGGAATGAATTAAGCTTTCTTATAAATCATAAAAATATTTGAGCCGTTTTATGAAGATTACTCAACTTCACTACACTTTACGTGATATACAAGCGACCCACCCTTTTTTGTGCAAATGTGAAGATTATGGTGAGTTTGTCAGGAAGGAATTTATGATGGCTGTGACTCAACAGCTGTGAAGCTGCATTGCTCAGACAGATCTGCTGGTCTGGGCCATGAGATCTAGTGTGGTTTCTTGGTGGGGCAGCAGCATCAGCCTTCAACAAAGCAGCAATACAGACATCCTGTCCATGAACTCTCCGCAGCCTTCAAGCAAAGCAATGTTTGTGTCCAATCACAGTATGACCAGAGCAGCCTTCCCGCTAACGGCGAGTCTTGGGATTTTGGCAGCCTTACTTACAATGGATCCATTCCATTTACTTTTGGGGTTTTTGTATGTTAATGTGCTAGTCTCACACACATTAAAGACAGTTTTCCTTTCAATTTTCCTCATATAAATGCTAGTAGAAGGAAATTACATATAAGTACAAATCACATCACTCAACCATTAAACTCAAATCACACAAATTTACCAAGATCCATTCAGCCAACTCAACAAAACCCCTTAACATGTATTACATCCAATGGTCATAAGGAATTCTGACATTAATTTAGGGTTGCATTCTGACAAAAAGTCTTATGCTTGTTTCTCATAGTCAATGCCAATACTTTCCCCTTAAGAGATCCTCTAATAGACTACAACCGAGAGCTGAAGGGCCGCCCTTTCACCATTACAATCCTCCCAAGAGCCAAAGGAACAGAGTGGAGACTGGCGAGATCCAGGCCAAGTTCCTCACAAAGAGATGCATGAACTCCACAAATATGTCAGACCTGGTGACTCAAGACCAGACCAGACTCAAGTTCTCCAGCATGATTTCAGATGATCCAAAGAGCTTCTGGAACTTCCATTGAGGAAGTGTATGCTTCGCCATGAGATCGCTTATTCAAAACAAAGGTGTAGCTTGATGACACCTAGATTTTTATTATGCCGCAGGCGAGCGCTTCCACTTCTTCTTCTTATGTGTATGCGGGGCAACTGTTTTATCATATTAGTTACATTTGTGTGTGTTGAAAGTTATGTTGTAATGCTACTCTGTGCGTTCGCTCGGCAACTATTATGAGACACTTGATAAGACACTGCAGTAAGTCAGATTGATATTAGGCATGGTAAAACACGGTACTCGTGGTAAATCAAGAAAACGAGATTTATACAATAAGACTAACTGTGCTGAGCTATATAACAATCATTTGTTTTATTTCGATGAATGCATCCAAATAGCTGCTCACCTATCTAATAAAACCTAGACCACACACAATATGAAAATATACACAAAAATTGGCGTTACCATAGGTAAGATGTCATTGATAGGCGAAGCACGGACACAGTCTGTGTCCTGGTTAAAATTGCTTATTTCTCTGGATTTAAACATTCTTAGAAACATTTGGGATAATGAAAGACCATAAGTCAAGAAAATACACAATTGCTCTAGTGATTTTTTGGATATTTTTTGCCTTTAACATGACTGAAAGATTTACAAATTTACTGAGATATTTCTTCATTTCCTATTATAACATTTCTTTGGTATTAAATATTCAAAATCCAGAATCTTCATGGAATAATTTCGATTCTGAATCAATTAGATTTAATAAGGTCTCTGAATTTTGGACCCTGTTTGGAGATGATTTGTGAGATCTAGAGAGAGAGTTTCTGTTCTCAATAGCATGTCATCTACACAAGCACTCTGTAAATGTTCCATAGTAGGACTGGCAGAAAAGAGACTTTCTGTAAGGGGGGGGGGGGGGGGGGGGGGGGGGGGGGGGGCATTTTCACAGGCACACTTTTGTTTGGGGGGTAGAAACTACGACTTGTAGAACAGGGTTATTGCTGAGTTTCTGGTCAATAGGGAGCATGAGTTACTCAGTCGGACAGGCTGAGCCCTGTAAAATCCTCCCACTCATAGGATTCTGAATGAACTCACAAACAAACAGGCCTTCACAGCATATAGAGAACAAAAGAGACTGAGGGAGGAAGGGGCATCAAACCTTTGGCCTAGACTGTCAGTTCAGTATAACCCTTATAGGGTCAAAAGACTTGTGTCACAGATCGAAATGGAAAAACAGCTGGGTCAAACTGTACAGACGTCATGCATGTTTTATAAAGGCAATAATATACCAATAATGGCTTTAAAATGACAGAAGCGCCTAAAAAGGTTCAATGTTAACACATTCTTGGTTCTTCTCCCTAAATTTCCTCATCTGACTCTATTCATAATCATTATCACTTTGATGGACTGTGTTTCAATTTCTCTGTCATGGTGTATCAATTTATCTTTCATTAAACTGCTGTGTTGTTGGTTCTTAGCTTTTATTTTTATTTTGTTCTCACAATGGGAAAAAGACAATGCTTGAGATCATTATGCGATGAAGAAAAAAAAACAGTGCTCCTCTTTATCTGCTCCCATAAAACTTATAATATATCATTTTCTTTACTTCTAATCCATAATAGCATACTATAGTATCATTCTGGCCATCATCAGTTCCAAAATATAAAGACATCTTTCTCGCTTAAGAATTTATTATTCAAATCATTGCAGCATTTTGCTTATCTACTATAATTAAATCTTATAGGTTATATCAGCATTATATATGTCAACATTAAACTTGGTCAAAAAAAAAAAAATCATTAATTAAAGCAAAGCCTTATTCAAAATGTTGACAATTTTCTAATGTCGCAATTCAAGTTTGACAAAATCACTGTGACTAATTGGGAAGTATAGCAAATTTAAAATCAATTTGAGGATTATACTGAATATCTTAAAGGTGCAGTGTGTGAATTTTAGCGGAATCTAGCTGTGAGGTTGTAAATTTGTAATCACCCACCGCTTACCCCTCTCTTTCATAGCACAAATAGAAGCTACGGTGGCCAACACAGGACAAAAATGTTGTCAACGGAGAGAGCAGAGACTGATTATCACTCTGTAGAGAAGTTTGTCCATTTAAGGCTACTGTAGAAACATGACGGCGTGAAATGGTGATTTCACTGGAAACCTGCGGTGTACATACACTGTAAAAAATTATTTAGAAAAAAAGTTACCTGGTTGCCTTAAAATTTTGAGTTCATTGAAATAAAAATTTTGAGTTAATACAATGATTTTTTTTTTGAGATTTGACAACCTTTATTAAAAAAAAATATTATATATATTTGTAAGCATATTGGGTAATTGTGTTTTATTTCTGATGTTGCAGTGAAACATGCCAAATAATGCTATTTTCATGATTTATCAATTTTTTTATGTGGTTCAGATACAAAAATATTTTGAGTTTCTCTTTATTAAACACATTTCCTTCATTGTACCAACTCAAATTTTTAATTTCAATTTATTCAATTTTAATTTCAACAATTAATTTCAATTTTAATTTCATTTAAGGCAACCAGGTTACTTACTTTTTTTAAGTTAAACCAACAAAAACCAACAAAATGTTTTTACAGTGTACTGTAGATAGAAATGGCTCATTCTAAGGTAATAAAAAATATGTTTTATATATATTCTGGATCTGGTACATTATGTAAGGTCTTTATACACCACTGAAAATATAGTTATGTATATTGCATTTCTGTCAATAGAGCCTCTTAAATACTACACACTTCACCTTTAAACTTTTATCCCAAAAAAACCCCAAGTAAATAGTATTGAGCATGTCCTTAATAAGGACCATCTGGGTTTCATCACAGTAGCAAAGGCAGATGATGTAAACCCACTTTTAAAGAAGAAACAAGGGGTTTTGGTGGTGGAGCTCTCTCCACAGATGAGCTCATCACATCAGAACCAAAGACAAAACCTTATTTAGCAGATTACAGCCATCTGTTTTCTTTGCCTTTGAAATGATCATGATCACAGCAAAAGATCAAGAGGCACTTCATCAAAATAATCTGAGATGTTCAGACACTTTATGCTCCCAATTTCTGTGAAAAAGTCGATTATGTGAGCAGTGAGAAGTAAACCATCTCATTGTGCCCTTTCCTCGCAGGTTTCCCTATCCATCCTACATCCTGCACCACTGACCTAGATCATCAGGACTCTCAGCAAAGTTTAAAAATGTATAAAGATCCAGAAGTGCTGTGACAGAGACGCGCATGTGAGTGGCATCGCTCCAGTGCGCAGTCAGAGCGATTAAAGTTTGAGAGACTCCTGTGCACAGCTTCTGAACTCATTAAAGTCCTGTGGCAACATACATGCTGAGATGAGATACACATAAATAAGTCACGCTTCCTCTGCTTTTCTCCACTCAGCAGGTTTAATTAAGGTCTCCCTGTGTCTTGCTTTAATGGCTAGGCCAACGATTTCCATCTAAATTACACTAAAATATTACTGTATTTCCCGTAACCTCCAGACTATTAAATGGTTGAGACTGTGGTTTTGATTCCCAGAGAAGACAAATATTAGTAAAATGTATACCTTGAAAAGTCAGAAAGTATATTATTTAATAAAATATATTGTTTTATTATATGAATATACAACACTGTTTAAAAGTTTGGGGTTGGTTAGATTTTTTAATGTTTTGAAAAGGAATGTCTTATGACTTATTTGATTGAAAAAAGGGGTAAATATTACTGTAAAATAAAAATGTGGAAACCATGGTACAAAAAATGAAGGATGCTTTGATGAATAGAAAGTTCAAAAGAACAGCATTTATTTGAAAAGGAAATATTTTAATATTAAAAGTGACCAGCTTTACTGTAACTTTTTGAACAATTTAATGCATGCTTGCTTAATAAATGGTAAAGCTGAATGAATAGTATTTTTTTCTAAATAATTTTCTCCTAAATAATCTAGCTAAATAATATCTCTGTATGTCATAGGTTAGTCAGATTGAAGCTCCTCTATAGCAGACTACTCATGAACTATCACCACTTTCCCACTTTTGGCCAGTTTTATGAGAACACACTTCCTGTGAAGAGTATGAGTATCCAGATGGCACAGGTTGTCAGGAAATGTATTATGATTACACTCACCAGCTGAAACTCGCTCCGTCGCCCGTAGGCTTCCTGGATGCCACTGTCATTCCAGAGTGCCTGCAGGGCAGGGACGTATAGCTGAAAGGTGCAGGGTTCGACGGGCATGCCTGCTTTGTTCTCGAAAGACATCACAAACATGCCATGCTTCTTGTTCTCCGAGTTCTGCCAGGTAACGCCAAGTTTGTCTCGGGCATCCACCAGTACCCGCATCCCCTTTGAGGAAAAAAAGACAGAAGGAGAGAGAGATGAATGCCATGTTTGTATGCCAAGGATGCATAACAACAGCAGGGTGTGTTCTCTGAAGCTGAGCTTCCATAACAGTAAGCTGGATGTTGCAATTCTTCTGGATACAAAATAAAGATAGGAGCAATGTCCTTACGTTACCTACAGCAGCAGTCAGTTCTCACCACAGTTTTGAAAAATGCTATAAAGGTGGGCGTGGTTTAGCACAGGAGTGGAGGGGGACAACCAGGAGACTCACAGCGCATTAACGGCTTCTGATTCAGACAATTGCATTTCGCTCTCATTAAAAGCAACAAAGCTTCACACAAGTGCATGCTGCAAATGACCATTAAGTTACACGCAACACAATATACACATGGATTTGTCGCACAAATACATATCCTGTGACAGCTATAATTTAAAGGACAATTGAATGCACAGCCATTCGCAATTTGTTCTCTGCATCGAAAATATATAAGAACATGCTGTTGCATAACTTTGATAACTTTTGAGGCTTATTTTGTGGAGTTTTATATGCCGTTTGGTCTGTTAAATGGCCGCAAAGAGTGGTCACACTCACAGTGTGGATGTGTTGGATTAGTGTGAAGACTATTGAATGATCTATTGCAGAGAACATATGCAATGCAGACACTCATATAAAGCAAAAAATAATAATAATAATAATTTGATCCATTAATGCATCTCTCACTTACTGTATGTGATCTCACTGTTTGAAGCACCAGTCAGACGAAAATACCTATCCTATTCTCATAGGATAAAGACACACAGTCTCATGATTATGAGACACAGATGAGTCACCGCCGTACTATAGTACGAGAATACGTCACAGCCTATGACGATGACATGAAAACAAATTTAAACCGGGAAGTTAAAAATAGAGCAATTTCTTTTTTATTAACTAGTTTTCTCCCACATTCAAAACTAACAGATGGTAACGTTGTCTTCCAAGATGTTCAACACACATAATTCTGTTAAAATATCAGAAAATGTGGTTTAATTCTAGAGAAATAAGCAATTTTAACCAGGATATCAATGACGTCACCTATCAATGACATCATACCCACGTTGCCCCCGATTCTTCAGATTTTACTTTGTAGAAACCATGGAAACACCAAAGAAGCTTTAATATATTATGTGTTTTATTAGACAGGTGATCAGCTTATTTGGATACATTCAGCTACAGAAAACTATTGTTATATAGCTCCGCACAGTTAGTCTTATTGAATAAATCTCGTTTTCTTGATTTATTGCCGAGTGAACGCACAGAGTAGCATTACAACATAACTTTCAAGACACTCAAATAATGTATCTAATATGACCGGTATAAGCGGAAGTTGTCATCTGCGGCAAAATAAAAGCTTTATATAATAGTAAATTTTTGTGCTGATCATTTGTGTTGGTGTGGACAGACTGTAAACAAAATTGTCTGAGAGAGGGAAGAACATTTTGTAAAACTACAAGAAACCGTTTTGCCTATCATTATAAGTGTTATAAAATTATCTCATAATAAAATATAAATTAAATAAATAAAAATATCTAAAAAATATAAAATATAGGAAAGAACATGGTCCCTTTAAATACACACTACTGTAAGTTGATACAGTTGTAAATCTGAGGGGTGCTTGTACTGCATTTGGGAGAAGATTGCTGCCGCTCAGTCATGACATGTACTTCCAAAATACAAGATTTGTGCCTATGCCTGGAACACTCCACTCTGAAGCCAAAAATGAAAACATCTCCAAAAAGCCCTGTTAAGGACAGCAAATGCACTGAAACTAAACTTCCGCGATGAGCCTCCTCACTTCCAAGCATAACACTGAATACACAAAACCCTGAACTGAACCTCTGGCAGTAACCAGGAGGGTTGGGCTTTGTGAAAGAGCAGAAATATCATGAGACGCTTTGCAAATGTAACATAAGGCCATTGACTTTTCACAATAATGACTGCAGTACTAAAACCGAAGCAAAATCCTGCTTTGCAGCACATTTCACCCTCCTTTTGTTGTACTGGAATAACATCCTGATGTTCAGTGTCCCAGAAGGGGGTCCTAGGCCTCTCTCTTTGCAACATGGCAGCATATGAATCATCAACACTAACACTCAAATGTTCCCTGGGCAAATGTATGCTACAGTAATTAGAGCGGCCAGCCAGATTTTGCCTCCAAAATAGATAAAGGGTCCCTCAGGCACAGGTGCTTCATGGGACTTAACCCAGTGACCCGGACAAGACCGCTTAATGCCATTCCAGCATGACAGCTCACTGGGTTGAGCGTAAAGGCAACAGAGACTCTTAGTCTGTCTGCATGTATGAGCAATCTGTAAATCAACATGAGACACATGCATTGCAAAACTAGTAAAACAGCGGGGCAGCGGCAGGAAATGAATAAGGTACAGTCTCGTCTCCATCAAATCCATCAGATTTCCCCACCTCCCAAAAGATTTCCCAAACCATCAAACAGTTCACAAATGTAAACAGTTGTTCATACTTAAGGGCCTCCTTGCTGGCTGTGCTTAATGCTCTTAATAGTTTGCTTTGGTTCAGGGTTGTCAGGGTACTTTCCTAGGGGCCAAACTCACTCACACTTCTGCTCTTTATTTGTCTCCAAGAGGCAGCCCCTCAAACCCTCCCAACCATCTCTGACCTTTCACCCACTTCTGGCCAACACTATCTGGGAAGCGTAGACGTATCCTCCTGTTCTTCTGGGCTGGATCCGCTGACACAGTCAGGGAAAGAGGAGAGAAAGCGGAGTTGAGAGGTCATTTGCAGTGCTTCCAATCTCTTCCTGAGCCATGGCGAAGTTCCAAAAATATCTTTGAAAACCACCAAAACCTCACCTCGCTGTTAGTATGTCTCCTGGCGTTTCTTGAATGCCTCCTGAAAACAAGCCTTTAGCCCTTGTTTTGAATGGCATCTTCCGAAGTGACTTGTTTTTTTAAGTCTTCAGCAAAAAATCCAGACTTTTCCATGAGATTTTGAAGTCGAAACAGGACAATTCATGATATTCTCTTTGTTGTTTGTTGAAAAAGGAGGGGATTTCCTGAATGTTCAGTCAACAAAGAGCAAAAAAAGATATTCAGGGATATTGGTTTCTGCTGAGAGACACAGCTGACAGTGAATCCCTACCATCGGCCCTCATCTGACATGCATTAGACGGGCCCTGCTGCGTGTAAGGCGTAGTAATTACTCCAGTGGTGGTAATGGCAGTGCTATGATTTCGCAGCGTAAGCAGATGTGGGGAGCAATCCAGGCAGCCGCTCATGGGTTCCCCACCGCTGAGCAACCACAGCTAAATCAGCAACAACTCTTTAGCCATAAACAAGCCGCCTGTGAAGGAGCCTCCCAAGACTCCGGTCACAGAGGAACTCTCAGATTTATCACACAGGAAGATGGGCTTGATATATGCTTGCTCCCTGTGTCACCCTTCAGCTACTTCCTGTATCCTCCCCCACAAACATCTTGCAAACAGGACGCATGAATTTAAACCTTTCAGTGTGGCACAACTTACTGGTTATTTGCTCCCCTGTACACACTCCAATTGGGATGACAGAGCAAAAACACATTCTGGGCAGTTACTGAATACCGCAACTATCTTCTCAAGGATATAGTAAACAGAGGAAATGCTTCACTACCAGTGGTGTCCCATTGCACAAGAGCGCTTAATAATAAGGAAATTGACTCTTGGAGGGTTAGAGTGATGAGTGAGGGGCACGATGGGGCCAAACAGAGGTGAGATCTTATCATGTTCCGACACGTCATGTCAGTCTCAGGTCAGACTTTAAACCACTCTCCCAAAGAGTTAACAGTAATAAATAGATAGCTAGCTACTGATCTAGGAAGTAATAAATTCCCAGACATAAATTACACAACCTACTCAAAAGTGGGTTAACAACAACAAGGAAAGATTGACTGTGTTGTATCAAACAATTTATCATTGCAGGCGCAATGATACTTAGAACTTCACCTGAAAATAGTCCCCATGCACGCTCCGTGTCCAAGCAAGTTGTCACATTGGTTATGTTGACGGAAGTTAGCCTATTTTTAGCTGCTGCGTAATATCATTGAAAATCGCAACTTTTCATTTTATGTCGGTCTTAGTACACAATGTAAATACAAAAGGGAAAGGTTTTAAATAGCAAAAATATTGAAAATTTTGAATATTGAATTAGTGAGAAGCTAACTGTCTAATCAGAATCAATGATCTATGCTAAGCTATGCTAATAGTTCTACCGCCAGACCCAGAGATCGGCTGAATGGATTCGAAAACTGTCAATCTCAACTGTTGTAACTCAGGGGAGTTGGAAATGATGACTAACATGTCACGGACGGACGGACGGACGGACGGACGGACGGACGGACGGACGGACAGACAGATAGATAGATAGATAGATAGATAGATAGATAAATGGCTATCCACCTGTCAATCAAAGTGGCCACGCCCTTAATTTTGCAGAACTTTAAGGCTTTATATAATGTAAACGATTGATATTAAACAAAGTTTTCAAAAAAATTCACCCCTCTCACAGTTGTCATGAATGGCAAAATTAGCCGTATAGACAAAAACACAATTTGTACCAGGCTGTAAACATGTTTTTTTCTGTTGTAAAGTTACAAATTTTAACATGGGGCTCAATGAGATTTTGCTCCCTTCTGTAGACTGTCCCTAGTGGCCAGTCAATGAATTTCAGTTTAAGTCACTTCCGTATTGGCTTAAAGGGGGGGTGAAATGCTGTTTCATGCATACTGATCTTTTTACACTGTTAAAGACATGTAATCCCATACTAAACATGGACA
The DNA here is from genome assembly GCF_024679245.1 of Pseudorasbora parva. Taxonomy (NCBI): domain Eukaryota; kingdom Metazoa; phylum Chordata; class Actinopteri; order Cypriniformes; family Gobionidae; genus Pseudorasbora; species Pseudorasbora parva. The sequence goes on along the minus strand of NC_090173.1, from coordinate 40,037,843 downwards.
AAGTTTCAAAAGTTAAGGTGGACGTTTGATGGGAGTATTTCTTTGTCAAAAATACTACTTCCGGTTAGTCATAAGTTTCGGCAAGTTTTTTTCGATCATGGGTCCACTTGACGTTAATAGGTCGGAATTTCCTTGTATGGGCCTTACGGACAATTCTACCGGAAGCGCGTGAGAGAGAGAGAGAGAGAGGGAGAGTGCGAAAGCAACAGGCTACGCCCATCAAAGCGCTGGCTCGTAGGCTGCGCTGCACAGGTGATGTGACTTCAAGAAATTAACAATGTCACCAAAAAAGTGCGTTTTTGGTTGCCAGACCAAGACAGTCCTGTACAGATTGCCAAAAAACCCCGCGTTAAGGCAACAGTGGATGGAATCTGCTTTTCCGGATCAGCAACTGAGTTGCGCAAATGTTTATGTCTGTTCACTTCATTTCGGTGCCGACTGTTTCATAAACAAGGCCCAGCTCGACGCCGGATTTTCCCGATCGCCTAATGCTGAAGGATGGAGCAGTCCCAACGATAAAGGTCCCAACGTTAGAACCGCAGGCTGTGAGTAAGACTGCTTCAAATGTCTGTGTTTTTGCCTATGCCCATCAAGTAGCCCAAACATGATCACGTAGGCTATAGTTAATTGATCAATGAAGCATGCAATGTGTAGTGTGTGTACATTTGTTTAGCTGGCCACTATATGTGTAACTTTATGTTTGTGTATTGTAAAAGCACTCCAAACAACAATACACAAAGAGTGGGGAAATATGTTGAACTAAATAAGCGCGCTTCTTCATTCAAATGCGCTACTATTCCGTGTCTTTCTATGTAAACACTAGCCTGCCGTGCAAAACCAGTCCGCTTACTACAATTGTCTACACAAACCACGCGTAAACACACACACACACACACACATAGACACAGACACGTTGTAACACTCGCGCTTGACATATTGTTCTAAAAACGTGACGTTAAAGTTAAAATCATGGAATAACGGTTTGATTGTAGTCTAGCAAGAAGTGCACTTCCCACATGTACACCTTCAAAGACAAAAAATACAACGATATAATTCAAGTATAAATATGTAAATAACACAAGCCGCTAAGCATATTATATAGTTAGTGTATAACTTGTACCACATAGAGACGTCCTGCTCTAGTCGTTTTTGCTGCTGCTCCTTTTCAACTGCAGCCTCTGGGTCTGATTCTGGATCATTGATGTATGGCTGTATCTGATTAAAAGCCATTTTTTTATTTTGAATAAATTTTTTTCCCGCTGTTAGGGATGACACAGCTTTACGACGCACTCAACACAATAACAGCGGCGCGTACTCGTCATTATTTAGCTCCGCCCACACGATACGCCCCCACCCGCTCGGCTTTTTTCGGAAAGACTCGGAACAGCGCATCTTTCTTATATAATTATAAAAAAAATAAAGACTTTTCGTAGATATGCAGGATGCAATGCTACTCTATAGGTACTCAAGATTGACATGACACTGACTGAAACTGAGTGTTTCACCCCCCCCCCCCCCCCCCCCCTTTAAAGAGAAACCACGGGAGGTTGCTGCTTGGTGTTAAACCTTTATTTATTTTTCCGATAATGTGCACTGCCAATATAGCCTGACGTGGTCATACTCAATTCTAGTCAGAATATGAGTCTGAAACTGCTCCATTGGGCTGTGATTATGGGGCGTGTTTCAACCGAACCAGGAAAGACATCAATTGGATAAACCTACAACCAATCTGAGCAACAAAGCGACGCATTGTGAAATGTCAACAGAACTCAACTGCACTGTGTTGCCAGATCCATTTTTTTTTCCGCGGGTTGTTTTCTATGTCCGCGGGTTGAAGCGACTATTATGTGATATATAGAGCCATAAGTGCGAATTTTAGCAGGCAACCTTGCCAAAATAACACACATTTTACCCCCCAAACACGATTTATTTTCTGGAGAAACCCCCGAGAAGCTATTGTTTAGGGCTAGTAGTTGGCGGATTTTGTTATAAAAACTTGGCAACCTTGTCTGCACGTGCTCTGGAATAAACGATCTTTGCCGGTGTTGTAAAAAAATAAAAGACTTTATTGATACACAGAGTACTTACCCAACATGATCATCATTTCAGAGAGAAATAGTGAAGGTGAATGCATATACAAACAAGCTCTCCGTTTAGGATTTGAACAAATATAATCCAAGCCCCTTTGATGACGTGCATGATTACGTTACTGTTGATCATCTGTCCGTCATCATCTAAAGCCCGCCCTGATGATTTCAATGGTCCATGGTCAATTAATCCTCTATGGAGCGAGGCCAGACCGAACTACAAACTGCCTGACCTAAAAATGTTGTGGGTGGGGCTAAGTTCGGCTGGCATCCAGGCTACTGCCAATATGCCCAGTGACGATGATATAGGATTTATTTCAAATTTGATTTTAACTTGCAATTCTGTCTCTAAAAATAATCATTGGTTGTAAAAAAAAAAAAAAAAAAAAAAAAAAAAAAAACATTTTACATACTTTCCAGATAACCTCTACAGGCAAATGGTGCTTTAATACCCATTAAGGCATTAATGGAAGGATCTGGAAGTGTAGCAATCTCCTTCTGTCTCTGGACTTTTGCCACTGTAAAGTCACTGAAATGAAGATAACGTTATCTATAACCAATAATTTGATCAGCACGTAGGCTGAGATTCACTCACGCGACTGTTAACCTCTCTAATTGCGTTTTCATGTTTATTTCCACCCCTGAAAAAGCTTGAACACGCAATGTCTGGACTGGGGTTGCTCCAAATTGGTATCAGTGAAACCAACACTGTCATCATCCTAAAGCCTTAGGATGGGATGGGCTGAACAACAGGGTGATGACAAACGGTCAGAGGGGGGATGATGGCACGGCTAAATCGCCATTGTTTGCGCCATTTACTGTCTGCACTGAAGAGAGGCATTTCCTCTGGCTCTGTGGACTGTGCTTGTGCGATACAAAAGTGCCCACAGAGACCACCATTGTGGAGCTATTCCAATCTGACCTTGACTTCATCGCTGACAAACATGGTCTCGGCATCCAGTTCACACATCGTTTAGCCTGTAAAATAACGCATTATTACACGCTTTAGACCTAAACTAAAGACACACTAATTCTAATGTAGAACATTTATTTTATTCTTGTATTTTTCCTTTAAAAAAAAAAAAAGAGCCTGCATGAATTGTTCACAAAACCTCAGAATTAAAAACAATTACTCAACATTAGAAACTCCCCCCCAAAAATTAAGCTTTCAGTGTAATGTAATTTTAAAACATGTACTTTTAGCAAATATACATCATCAAAGTACACACTGTAGGGAAAACTGCTAAAATTGCACAAGTGCACATTAAAAAAAACTAGGGATTTTGTTGCAGTAACCTTGATTCTAGAAAGCAGTTCAAAGATGTTACTGAATATGAAGCACTTTTTAGGCTAACTGAAACAACCTGTGATCTTACAAAAGCCTAGAGGATGTTAAAATCTGTCAACTGCAACTATTCTGCGCCTGCGTGTAAAGAAGATGACTGTCGACTGACTAAGCAGATATAGTTGTCTATAGTCATCATTTAAAAAGGGAAATCGAAAGTAAGACTGCAGGTATTCAAACCATAAACAAAGCAGCGCTTGATTACCGCTTTGAATATCAGTCACGCTGATCACGTTCTTTATTCCACTCCGCTCATGTTATTATGAAAATACTTGTGCAGTGTTCAGGTAAGATCTGTCTGCTCCATTTTTACTTGCTCACTTTCAATACTTTTGGTCTTATTCTCGTGCACTGACTCGTTCCATTGGCTGAACAACCAATCAGAGTTCTCTCTCTCATCGACGACCTGACGCCAAGTCTACATGCTGAATTGGTAACAAAAAAAACAATGGCGTCTGACTAAAGCCAACGTTGTGGAACAAGACAAAACATCCCAACGATGTCTTACGGCCAACCGTCGACTTGGTGTGTCCCTGGATTAAGGCGCGTTTACACGAAAGACAGTAACTAATTATAAAATATTACTAATTATTCTAATTTTATGCAAATAGAAGAGTCAACACTACAACTATAGGTTAATGACAAAGTAATGATATTGTTGGAATCACTAATGGAATGACCTTTTTCCAGCTGATGATTGATATATGGTAAATGGACTGCATTTATATAGTGCTTTTAACAGGCCATCCAAAGCGCTTTACATCTTGCCTCACATTCACCCATTCATACACAGATGGCGGTGTCAGCCATGTAAGGCGCCATCCAGCTCATAGGGAGCAGCTGGGGTTAGGTGTCTTGCTCATGGACACTTCCGACACTTGGTCAGGTGGAACCGGGGATGGAACTACCAACCTTTTGGTTTGTGGACAACCTACATGAACCACTGAGCCACTGCCGCCCCGATATAAACCTTGACTGCCACCTGAATTGAGAAAGTTAATGCATTTGAAGTGTCATAACTCTGGCAAGTTAAGCCTATAATATTGTTACTGCCTGCTGGTGTGAATGGTGTAAATGTTAGTGTAAATATGCCCTTGCTACTTTTTTCTTCCTAGACACTGATAATATAACCCTTTAAAAAATTTTGACATCTACAGTTAATGAAACCGTGTTTGGTGGCTGGTGACAAGAAGCCACAAGAAACACAACTCTAGGAAAATTCTTCATGCCTATTTGCTCTTTTCACTTGACTGGCAGGGCAGTGAGTGGACCATGTAATCAGTGCCAACACATACACTTAAGGCTATTTAGTGCGGCTAGTCATAAAACTCACTTCAAGTTCTCGCATACAAATAGATGCCCCAAAACACAGACCTCAACGTTTGCCTCTATAGCTAATGAAAGAGATCGGAGCTACTAGTTAGTTTGTGGTGAAGGGGTCTTATTGAAAATAAACTGAGATGACATCATCTGCACAAAGAAAGCTCAGTTCTACTGCTTTGCTCCCCAGGTCCTCTGTGGGGTTAGATAGAAGACAATCTGATCGCAATCAGTCCCAGTCGAACAAAGTGAATCTTTTAGCTCTGCCTCAGTTCTGTCCCTGTACGACATTGTCTCCTGGAATCACTCATCCTGAAAACTATGGACAAAAGCTTAGAACATTTCACTGGCTTTGGGAAGGATGCATGATGTGAGGCCTCAGTTTGTATGTTTTTTACGAGGAGGCTTATTCGTACGAATTCACGAGTTTACACGTACATGAAATCAAAATAGTAATCTATATGTATTTGGTGTGCTGTCCTGGGGAGGGTTCCAAGCTCGGAATTTGGCTGAACCCAGAGTACTCCCTTTCCTTGACTGGGAATAGGGATGCGCAGTATACCGGTACTGGAAAAATACCGGTACTGGAAAAATACCGGTACTGGAAAAATACCGGTATATATTTTATTTCAAACGGTACGATTTCGGTATATGCTGCTGTTCCGATGTAAGACTTCTTAAGAGATCGACAGGTGAATGCATCATTCAAACCATCTAATTTAGACATTTATTTTCTTTTAACACTGATCAACGCACATACATAATAAGATCGAATATCAAAAAATCTCCAGCGTTCGTTTCAACCAATGACATTTAGATCTTATAATATTTGGACACGTACCATTGCACTGTTTACATTCGCGTTAGACACAACCGACTGTGTTTATGTGAATACTCACTAAAGATGGACATTTTTACATAATTTTGTGTATTTGACTGTTTAAGGAAACTTAATTTGGAATGTGCGAGCTCTAAGTTAGAGACTTGTGTGCGTTGTTGGGATTCGAGCTCCTATACCATATAACAGTCATTACAAAATGCTATAAAATCGCTTGAATGTTCAAATTTGATTTCTTTAGCGAGCAGATTTCTTTAGTGTAGGTGCGATGTCTTTTGAAGCCAGAAGCAATTTGCTCATTTTGAGAGATTTTTGCTGAAATTATTTCTCACAAGAAAGTTTTCAAATGACTTATTTGATGTGATAAGCTTTGCTCATTAATTTACTAATAAACATTTGTGGTAATTTCCCACTTTATAAACTCAAAACTTGCATAATTGTACTCATTCTCGTGCAATATACCCTCGCCAACATCGGACCTTGTGGTATCGATTTAATATCGGTACTTCGGTATTAGATTTGTAGTACCATACTGAAGCCAAAATTGTGGTATCTAGCCATCACCAACTGGGATAAAGACCAGCCAAGAGTGAGGTGATGCGGTAGTGGAGGGATGTTGTGAAACTTGTCGCGGGAGTGCGGTAAAGAGGTGAGAGACAGCTATATATGCCAGCTTCCGCTTGCACTGACTGGTTTGTTTACCTAAATGTGCTTCTTTCCTCTTTGTTAATTAAACTTAATTCTGTATGAGCTCACCCCTACAAATTTGTATGATTTTTGCTAAAACGTACGTATTTAACGAGTTGCCCAATTTACCTAACCTCAAGCCCCACCCCTAAACCTACCCATCACTGCGGTTTAGACCTAAAAATATGTACAAATTGGTCATGGGATAGCGTTGGTTTGGCTAAGTGTTTGGTGGACAAGAATCATGGAGATGGAACATATCGACCTGAGAAACAGCCTTTTCCATATAAAGCAAAACTCTTTCACTGAGCCAAACCTCTGATCTGGCAGCACTGCTTTTGACCAAACTGTGGGTAAGATAACAAGACCAAGCATAGAAATATTTATCATTTCATTTTCCCACTTAATAAATGGTCGCCATTTGTTTGCTAGAATACAGACATATTTGTGTTCAGTTGAGCAGAAAAGCCCTTTGTATTAAGGTTGGTTTGAAAAACTTTATAGCATTTTTTAAAAGCTAAACTTTAATCACTCCAAATAAATGTGGTGTAACCATCACTTAAAACAGCATTTTTCATAGTACATTGTTGAATACATGCTAGTGTACATATTTTAATGATATTCTATTTATTTGTGTGGACAATGTTTGCTTTACTGCAGGAAACATGCAGGTTTGGACAAGTAAAATGTGGCCATGGTAATCTTAGAATAACTTAATTGGACTCATATACTCTGAAACATAATTTGTAAGATATTTTTATGCAATAAAACAGTATATTATGATTAGTTCAATGATTAATATAGTTGTGGTTGCATTTAATAAAATAATTTACAAACCTTTTCAAGGTAATATGTGCTTTGTTTTTTTATAAATTCATAATATATATTTATTCATAATATATAATTTATATATTTATAATTAATTTGACTTAGTGCCTTGACCCACAGTCATGGAGGTCTGCAGGGGTCCTCCTCACTATGCTATCATTTCCTGTTTCCTGCATTTTTCTGCCTGTTGTATGAACAGTATTTTTAATGTATGTTTAATGCATTGTCTGACTCAGTCAATTGTTTAGCACACAGATGTATTGAACAGCATGAAAAGAGTGTTAGATCTCAGCTATCTCTATTGTAAAGTGGAGAGCATGTCTTGTGCTATCAACAGCTAATCTCAAAGGTTTCATTATGATCACATCAGATGCATCACATCAGTAAACTTCCCAAACCTAATGTGAAACCAAGTAAGAGATTGATAGAGGAAGACACAAGAACATAAAGTACACGCATTACAGAAGTCTTCTCTATCAGGTCATATTGAGACATCCAAAAGACACGTGAGCTCAGAAAGCACATGAGCTGATCACAATGATAAGTCAGACACAGTCTCTCCGTTCATAAGAGAGCGAGGGATGAACCTAGACAAAACAAAGTGACTCAATGTCCTGCTTAATTGTAAGGACAGCTAAACTCAGTCTTGTGGTAATTATGAGAGAACATTTGCCAGCCTGTAAATGTTGAGATGCTGATTTGTGATAAAAATTATTATTTTTTATATCAGAAAGGCCAAACATTGTTCCTCATGTCCCTCTCCAACTCCAACTCCAACAAGCCCCAGTCCCATGTCATCTCACACACACATTCTGGGACGCATTTTCACTCTTTTTCAGTTAACTCTGAGCTGTGAGTCAAGTCGCTGTTATTAAACAGGCATCTTAAATAGACAAGTTTATAGGGAAATTACCCAAGAATAATCCCCGTAGATTTTGCTTTGCGGTAGAGCAGACGCCTAAAACAACCGTCACATGACTAACTACAAAATGAATTAGATACATAATACATTTTCACATGACCTGGTGTCTAATTAAGCTGACCTGGACATCAAGATTTAATCTGATATAGGCCTATATGAAGAAAGAATTAGTTTTATAACAACTCATGTTTGACAGTGTAAAACGGATCATGTACATGTGATGGGAGTTCATGTGAGCACTTTCTGATGACTGAAGCACAGGCGATGAGGAAGTATTAATTATGCTGAATGCATTTATTTATTTGTTAAGAGCATGTTTACATATTGTGAAAGAGAGCCTGTCTCAGCAGGAAACAGGCGTGATTGGCCGGGAAACTTGCCCTAGTGACCCTATAATAACTAAATAATTTGGCAACATAATTCTAAGACAATTTAAATTTTGAAGATATAGAACAGTATTACTTTATTAAGATTAAATGCAGTATTTGCATTTAATACAATCTATATATTACTAACTCCAATCATTAATAATCTGTTATGTTTAGGGCTGTGCAATATATCAAAATTATCTAAATATCGCAAATGTACATATCGCAATATGCATATCGCAACGTCACACAATATCTGAATGATTTTAATAGGTTACGTCAACATTGTGAAAAGTGTACAGGGGCACGACTGTTACTTTATGACTCCGTGCAGTCTTGCGCTTTCTGCTATCTGACATACACAGCGGAACGTGCGCACATCCATGCATTATGTCTTAAAGTGACAGGCGGCCCAATAAAGTAAACCTGCCGCTGTCTGTCAAACAACAGAAGAACAAGAGAAAAACCACTGTCTTCTTGGCTGAATAACCTTTGTAGTAGGGGTGGGCGATATCTCGATATTTAAAATATATTGAGATATTTTTTCAACTCGATATGGATTTGGACATATCGTATTGATATATTGTTTATATTTAATTCTGATTCCGCCACTTTGCTTGTTTGCCTTCTCTGTGCTGTGCGCGCCCCCCGCCTCGTTGCCCTTTGTTCCCCCTCCCCTCGTGTGTTGTCTCATTGAACACGGCGGCGTCCGCAACCAGGTGAGGATTAGTTATCATGTTGACAAGCGTGTGCGTTGTTCAACACTCAGTTTAGAGACCATGTTTTCCTTCTAACACAACTGCTTGCTAAAATTCATAAAGAAATATTAATGTTCATCATAGTTCAAATTGCAAGTTTCACCCACAGTCAGGATATTGACACTATTGGTGCAAGACGCGGTTGCAATCATGTCAGTTTATGATTTGTGTCTAACTGATCGCATGGTTTTCGGTTAAAATGTCAAAATGATCGCATATCATTTGAAAACATTTTAAAAGTACAACAATATCATTACTATTATTATTTTGTCAGCTTTATCACAGGATTATGATGAATAGGTCTATTCATGTTTAAACCAAGAGGGAAAAACGCGACATCCCGGGTGTCCTGAGACACAGTGCTCTTCTGTAAGTTGTACTGTGGCCTATCATAATAGCTTCTGACATTCATATTTCGTTCTGTAACTGGAAAAGAAGTGAAAATAGGCTCATGTGTAGCCTACATGATCCACATGATGAGACGCTCAGTCATGCTTTAGTAAAGAGCGTGACATCTACTGTTTGAATTTTGATACAAATTTAACAGGAAGTGGTGCTATGACACAATCAGTTTATTTATATCTCAGTCATGCTCCCATCTTTCTGCAGAATGCTTACTGTTTACTTTAAGTGTGAAAAAGGGAGTCTTTGATTCATCTTTTGAAAGCATGAAATAAATGAAAAGAAGGCAATATGTATTATTTATTTTCTTTTACAGTTAAATTATTATTATTTATGTAATCAGGGAGTTTTTTTTTTTTAAATGTCGCAAAAGCACTTTTGTTCCTTCATGAAATGACTACCTCTTTGCACTTCAATAAAAAAAATTAAAAAATTGTGGTATTTGGCATATTTGTTTTTGCTGTAGTTTTTAGGGGGTTATTTTTCCTGTAAAGATATCGAGATATATATCGTATATTGAAATATAGCAAAATATATTGAGATATATTTTTTGCTCCATATCGCCCAGCCTTTCTTTGTAGCTTTATTATGTATCAGTGTATATTTAATTCATATGAAGCCTACTTTCTTTTCTTTCTTTTTTTATAACAAAGATTAATAAATAATAATAAAAAATCGTCCACCCCTAGTTTAGAAGACTTTTATTACCTGCATGTTCTTGATGTTAAGGTTTTGGTTGATATAACTATATATTGCCAAGTCAAGCAGAGTTTTTGGTTTTAAATATGTGCGATATATGGAGGAGACGCTGCTACTTATACCCATAACACCTGAGAAATGAGCTTTTGTGAAGATCTGTGTATGCCACTGGGCCATGATTTTGTACATGTGTATAACTGCACCTATAATGTTTATGTCTGTCTTTCATGTTGCTGCTGTCTTTCATGTTAATCAAAAAAAAAAAAAAGAAAGAAAATCAATTAACTAACTAACTTTAATTGTAAGCTATCTAGTATTACATTATTATATATTTTTTTCATTTAATTACTATATTTTAATTTCTGTTTCTTACCTGAATATAGCCTAATGTTATGCTGCATTCCAGGCAACCCATGTACATTTCCAAATACATTTAAAATGAAAAAAGCTATAAAAGCTTATCTTGCCTTATGCACCATTTTTTCCTCCTCCGTTTCCATCAAACAAGAAAGTAGTAAGCGCATTTGGCGATAGAAATGATTGTAAATAAGCCCTTGTCCACCATGCTTTGTTTACATCTAAACTTCCACAATTCCTTGTGACTTTGCCTGGAAACTCTACAAAGTCGTGAGTCGTGGTTTGAAGTTGTAGCCTAAATTATGAGCTCAAAAACCTGCCTGGAATGCAGCATTAGACCAACCCAACAAACTGTTTCTTTATTCAAATCTACTTATTTGTGCTTATATCCTTTGAAGTTTATTTTAAATTTTACTTGTCTTTAAAAAAAATTGCACACAAAAATTATCATCATGATGATAATTTTTGTGTGCAATTTTTTTGTTGTTGTTGTTGTTGCTGCAGCAACAACAACATGGTGGATATCAATATTTTAAAAGTAGCTTATCACACCAAAGTTAGAAATGTAAGCATCTTGACCTATGATTATATAATTTATCAAATATATTTATATCTGTAACATTTAATCAACCAATCAAATGTAGGCTATCTATCTATCTATAACTTGAACAATGCATCTTCAAGATCTAACAGTTAGTCGCTTTTAAAGCTAATTCAAGCTGTATGAGTATAAAAGAACAATATAATTATTAATCAAATGTTGTTTATGATTTAAAAAGGCAGCAAATTCCAAAAAGTATTGACAAAAAGCAAGCAATTATGACGTCAGAAACAACGCAAACTGTCTTTTATGAGACCATTACCTTTATGACATTCTCAAAGATCGTGTCCCTGAAGTCGAGTAGCGCTTTCTGGTCAAACTCTTTTCCGTGGATGATCCTCATCTGTTTGAGGAATGTGGATTTGCCGCTTTCTCCGGCGCCTAGCAGCAGGATCTTCACCAGACGCCGTACCGAGCGCCTCTCGCGCGCAAGCATGGCATCTATCTCGCGACTGCGCCGCTTCGCCTCGCGCTCCTGGTTCACATCGCGCTCGCGGGCTCGTTCTTTCCCGTTACTCCTGTCATCGTGAGCGGCCTCAGCGGGCAGCAGACACCGGCTCAGGGTGCGTACCACGCCAGCCATCCTTTCCAACTTCGACACGGTTAGTTACCACCTGATGTATTCATTAAAGTGCAAGGAAACTTGACTTTATGTTTAGTAGTACAAAAATCTACATGAAATCGCCGGCAAATAAATCTGCGAATATTCAGCGGTTAAAACAAACAATACATGGAAGAAGATGAAACACAATAAGCATTTTCCTCCATTATAAAGATATTTGTGAAGTAAAGCAGTTCACACTGAAGAAAAACAACCACTGCTGTCCGTTGTAACTATGAAAAAAGGCAGCTGACTAAACAAATCCGATGTTCGTGGTAATGGAAAGGCATCAAACGGTAAATGTTGTCAGGAAATGTTATTTAGCTGAAAACACGTATTCCTTCGTATAGCCTACTGGTATCGGCGTAAGTCCCAAACGTTCATTCTGGAGGAGCGCGAGTGACTTTCTGATGTTTCCTCTCAGTTCTGGGAAGTTTCTTTGCAGGACTAATGAATGATGTCCCTCCTGCTATTGAACGCATGGCCTGTAGGGGGCGCCAGCGAAATGGGCGTTTGTATAGACATGAGGGGGATTCCAGTGTCAGAAATGTCATACAGTGGCCCCTTGCTGTTTGTCATGCACTACAACCGTCTGTGTGGCAGTGCCTACTAAAACTCAACACTTGACAAAAGGCATACAAAAGGTATTACTGGCTAAAACAATTTGTATGATACACTTTGTACAAAGCAACATGGATCAGTGACAAACAATGATGTCTGAGATGTAAAGAGAAATCTTCATTTGGTGTTTTTTTTCTACATGTTGGGTCTATGATGTTCAATGGTTTAACATTTAAGGTAAAAGAATGCTTTCCTCACACCTGATACACATGTACACACTTCAATAATAATATACAGCCTAGTAATTATACACACACATACATTAAAGCAAATATCTGCCAATCACATGGCAGCAATGCATTTAGGCAAAGACATGTTCAAGACGATCTGCTGAAGTTCAAACTGAGCATCAGAATGGGGAATAAAGATGATTTAAGTGACTTTGAACGTGGTTGTTGGTCTCAGACGGGCTTGTCTTGCTGATCTACTGGGATTTTCACAAACAACCATCTTTAGGGTTTACAGAGAATGGTTGAAAAGGAGAAAATATCCAGTGAGGGGCAGTTCTGTTGAAATGCCTTATTGATGAGTGCAGAGGAGAATGGCCAGGGCTGTTTCCCAAAGCACTGAAAGTCTAATGGTGAACCAGCACAGACTGGTTTGCAGTAACTAAAAGCACTTGTTACCACTGAGCTCAGAAGAGCGTTTCTGAATGCTCTGAACATGATGAGTCTTAAAGCAGAAGAACACACCGGTCAGCTGAGAGCAGAAAACTGATGCTACAATAATCATGGCCTTACCAAAATTGGACAATAGAAGATTGGAAAGGTTGCCTTGTCTGATGAGTCTCCCTTTTTGCTACAACATTTGGATGGTAGGGTCAGAATTTGTTCTAAACAACATGAAAGCAGGGATTCATCCTGCCTTGTATCGATGGTTAAGGCGGCTTGTGGTGTAATGGTGTGGAGGATATTTTCTTGGCACACTTTGGGCCCCTTAGCACCAATTGAGCATTGTTTAAATACCACAGCCTTCCTGAGCACTGTTGCATGTCCAACCCTTTATGATCACAGTGTAACTTCTGATGACTACTTCCAGCCTCAGAAGATGGCCTCCACAGTCACCAGATCTCAATCTAATAGAGCACCTTTGGGATGAGCTGGACTGGGACATTTGTATCATGGATGTGCAGACGAAAAATCTGCAGCAACTGCATGATGCTATCATGTCAATATAGATCACCACCTTGTTGAATCTATATGCCACAAAGAAAAACTGGTCTGGTGAACCCTATATTATGGGGACAAAATGTCCCCACAAAGATGGCAAAATCTAGCCTAGAAATCTAGACGCACCATAGCGGCAGCAAATCTAATTTGCAGCAAGTCTCGTCAAGCAACTCTTAATTCACTTCTGAGCTGTAAACGCCAAACTCTGGTCACGCCAATCACATCGTGTATAGAGTCGGTAGGCGGGGCTTTTAAAAAAAAAAAAAAAAAACTTTTCTGTGATGGGTCAGTTTAGGGGTAGGCTTAGTGTGGGAATAGATTAAACAGTTTGTACAGTATAAAACCATTACGTATGGAAAGTCCCCATAAAAGATAAAAACCCAACCCAACAGATCAGTGCTGCAGTTAAATAAATCACATTCTACCTGAGCTGTGAACTTGCGGTCTGTATTAAATGTAATGCAATAAAAAGACAATCTGCTGTGAAATGATGTGAAGAAGAAAAAAGTTCTGCCAATGTTTTCCAAATCATTAACAAATTACTTTTACGATCTGGTTCCTTTTAAAGGCTCAAAGCATATGGCGTGACAGATGAATGGATTGTTTAAAGTCCTCATTAAATCTAAATGTACCCTCTTTACTTTGTTAGTACACATTACAGGTCTTAGGGTGAACATCGTGCAAGTTGATACAAAGAAAAAAATAGTTTGTTGCTGAAGTAACTTCTGGTTACGGCATTCCTTCTCAGATGATGGCAGTTTAATGGCTTAGGTTTGAAAATGCTCAAGATGAAGAGGAGGAGTGCTGAAGTACAACCCCGCCCTCTATTCAATATTCCATTTCACTTGGAAATACGTCACAGCGCTGAAGACAACTCAGTTGCTACTTCCGGTTCAGTGGGACTTTAATAAATGGTTCAAAAAGATGTGATTTAGATTTGAATGAATCTGAAACACTGCCCTGTATATTTACAAGTATGCGTCTCAAATGGAAGGCTGCATCCTACGAAGGATGCATATCTTGGATGCCACGTCATCAAAAGTCACTGAAGGATCCTTGGAAGACATCCTAGCCAGGTTAAAACCAGACCATTCTCAGTAGTAACTGAGTTATGCGCTGTGTTCCAGTTCATTTTTATTATGCCCTTCACTTGCTAACTTCCCTTCGTCTCGTTTACTTAGATGTGCGTCATTGCTTACGTGCATGAGTGTCCGCTACTGGCGGAACCTTCGCAATGGACTGAACTGAAGCGCCCTAAGCCCTTGATCACTTGGAAACCACTATGGAGTGTATTTATTATTTATTTTTTTCCTTTACGAAATGGTTTAATGTAACATTCTATGTGTGTGTGTGTGTGTGTGTGTGTGTGTGTGTGTGTGTGTGTGTGTGTGTGTGTGTGTGTGTGTGTGTGTGTGTGTGTGTGTGTGTGTGTGTGTGTGTGTTTGTATTTGGGTTGATTTAAAAGTTTTTAAAAAAGATTAGAAATATCATGAAGTTGGTGGGGTAAATTAAACGTGATATGCGGCGACAATCACAGTCGCGTTGCATTGTGGTATATGAAGTAGACTCGCTCCCTCGGTCAAAATTGAGGGAGCAAGGGTCTCTATCCATATAAACTTCTCTTGTCCACTTCACAAATTGGAACGCACTTCAAAATGGCGGTGGGGATTCTCCCGATGGGAAGTGCTTAGGGAAGTTCACAAGTGGGTGTCTAATAGTGGAGTGGAATGGATAGTGGAGTCTAATAGTGGAGTGGAATCAGACAGCAATTCTCTGATTGGGATTTCAAGTAAGGTTTTAATATGGCTTCTGAAGACTTTTGCCATTGTTGTATGATAATAGTTGGTGTCCACCGCCACTCCATCTGCATTTTTGCACAATTTGGAAAACCTAATAGCATCTCAGACCGACTGAAACATCTCGGATTGACTTGTTGAACAGAAAACATTGAGCTCTGATCGTATTTGCCCCCCATGTAAGGCATTTGTGTTGCGATTAGAACGCGATTTGCAGTATTTGGAAAATAAAATAATATTGAGGAGTATTTGGAAAATTGTGTCTCACAAACTTTATTCAAATTCAGTCATTTCAGTGTTAGAATATTTTCAGACTTGAGCATAGTTACGCTAGTTATTTAGTTGCAAGTAATTACATTGTTTACATGATTACCAGATCTACTCTGAGGAAATGAGCACAGAAAGGCCAGATCCACAGAGCTGCTGTGTTGTGTTATCACATGATCACACTCCCTATCCTCCTCATCAAAGTAGCCAGTGTAATCCACATTTGGTAGCTGGGTGTTGTTCTTTGCTCGGGTTTTAACAAAAATAAAATGTTTTAATAGCTTAAAACAGACACGATAACTGATTCGCACTTGTGGATATTCCACAGCAGCATTCTGCTTCACCATCACTGCGCTGCTGTTGTCATAGTGTAAAGGCCGCCCCAACGTTTCTGATTGGTGTCGTGATTTGAACGGATTGGAAATGGGTTTGAATGGGCTCTTTGCCAGACTACTTGAAGAGCAAATCTAAATTTGCCGGAAGCTGTCTGGGTTTTCCCAGGCTAAAGAGTAAAGACATCCTTCATTTTGCGTCTTTTATTCAGCCTGTTTTAAAGGATGCATCGGATGTATCCTTTGTGGCCTTAAATCACCTAAAATCCTTTGCACATATTTAAATTCAAGTAATTAAAAAGTAAAAATAAAAGTATTGTTCCAAAATTAAGTTTTAAAGGGTTAGTTCACCAAAAAAATGAAAATTCTGTCATTAATTACTTACCCTCATGTCGTTCAGTATCATGTTTCAGTGCATATGCGGTGTGTATTTTTTAATAGCCTATTGTATGTTTCTAATATAAAATGTTTGTGATTTTAGGCTATAACCTATGTTTAAATGTTTTGCCACTTGTGTGAGTAATTCTGACAAGCCATGTTCAGTAACAACTTTTGGATTTTAAATAAAAAATAATGACTAAATGCTGTGTTTGTGGTATGCAACATCGGATCAGTTGCAGACTGCAAACGCAGCACATGTGGAAGCACAACAGGGTCCGCAACATGCACCGCATATGCACTGCAGACGGAGTATGTGTGAAACGGGCGTAAGACCTTTGTTCATCTTCGGAACACAAATGAAGATATTTTTGTTGAAATCTGATGGCTCAGAAAGGCCTCCATTGGCCACAATGTAATTTCCTCTCTCAAGACCCATAAAAGGCACTAAAGACGTCGTTACAAAGCCCATCTCACTACAGTGGTTCTACAATAATTTTACGAAGCAAAGAGAATATTTTGTCCCAAAAAAAAAAAAAAAAACGAAATAACTTATAGAGCAAATGCTTATTTCAAAACACTGCTTCGTAAAGCTTCGAACCCAAAGTCTTGTATCAGTGTATCTGGAAAATAATTTTCTCCATCATCCGTTTCCGCTTGCCAGATTTAAAGCTTTCAGGCGGCCTGCAAGGCGTTGACATTTTGGGACCAAGTCTGCGCAGTAGAGATTTCGGGGCCGGAGTTGCGCAGTAGAGACCAGGAAGTAGAGCAGGAAGTACAGGCGCGATATCAAAAGCCCGCCCACACTATCACAGATGCAGAACAATTAATTATGTTGGTGTGAAATAAACAGTTATGGAAATGTAGAAATTAAAGCTAAAGCTCCAATCTGCTCCTAAAAAGTCTGTTAGTGCTTCAGTGACAAGTTCTCTCAGAGCAGACGTCGATCTCAGCTGTCAATCATGATGTCACACCCCCTGTTTTTATAGCATCAAATAACTAACTATACTGGGACCGGTCACCGGGGGGCGGTTGAGGCGTGAAAGCTTCAGTATCTGAGAGGGATACTGCAGGCTTGGTGGGATCACACTCACAGCACTCGGCTCGGGCAGCTGCGGGGATTCATGTAAACGGAGCTATACTGAGCAAAGTGAGAGTTTCAACTTTTCAAATGAATTCCTATGAAAGCTTCAATAGGCATGAACTGAAAATGCACCAGACTGAACGCACGCTGTGAATGTATGCCTCTGCCCTGGTTACCTCAGCTCTTGTGATGAATGTAATCTGACTCCTGCTGCGTTTGTGCCATGACACTCGCTTGGCGCAATCACATTATATTTAACAGACATGTTCAGTTTTTAATTGTAGTGTCTATTCTCTAACTCAGGGGTCCCCAATCTCTTGTCTGGAGGGCCGCTGTCCTGCAGAGTTTAGCTCCAACCCCAATCAAATACACCTGAAACAGCTAATCAATGCCTTATAGCTGATTTAGGAGTGTTTGATTGGGGTTGGAGCTAAACTCTGCAGGACAGCGGTCCTCCAGGACCGAGATTGGGGACCCTGCTCTAACTGAACTGATTTTATGAAAATGAACAATTGATGGCAATTGATTCAGTGATCCAGTAACGTTGGCTTTGGAAGTGCATTCTGGGATTTGTTGTCTCTCATCTTCATGAAACAAAAATACTTTGTCTTTCTTTTCTCAGTCTAAAAGGCACCAAATTCAAAAATAATTGTACTATATTAATGACCCAGTTTAAATACAAAGATTAATGCTAAATCACTGAAGTAACCTTTAAGCTCAGAGGCTTTACGAAGTGTGAAACAAGCCATCGCTATTATAAGTTGTTTTTTAGTTGTTGAGTTTTTGCGCACAAAAGCTATTCTCATCGCTTCATAAAACTATTGTAGAACCACTGTAGTGAGATGGGCTTTGTATCAACATCTTTAGTGCGTTTATGGGTCTTGAGAGAGGAAATTACATTGTGGCCAATGGAGGCCTTTCTGAGCCATCGGATTTCAACACAAATATCTTCATTTGTGTTCCGAAAAGGTCTTACGGGAGTCGAACGACATTAGAGTAAATAATTATTGACAGAATTTTCATTTTTGGGTGAACTAACCCTTTAATAGTGTCTTCGTGCCGCGAACGTGGGGGCGGGAATATGTGTGACGTAGCCATGCACGCTTACTAGACCGTTTCATTCTAGCGTATAATTGCTCGGGAGGACACTATCCTACAAGCCTCAGAAGGACTGGGATGGGAAGGATGCAGTCTCAGTAGGATGCAGCCTTCCATTTGAGAAACACCCAAAAGCCTATATAGCTACAGAAATGAATCGAAATCAAGTTGAATCCTAAAACAAATCAAGAGCAATCAGAATCGAGTCAGGAAACCTCTATGGATATAGGATACAGTCCTTTTCACATGACAACAAAATGGCTTTGTGATAGACAAACGTTTATCAAATATTAATATTTTCAAACAAAATTGATTCACTGCTTATTATAGTAAATAATACGAAAAATGTTAGGCTATGCAAAACTATATATTTTTTCTTTTGCCAAGAATTTGAGCCTTTTTTTAACAATCTCTTTATACAAAAGCTATATTCAAGGTATTTTTCTTACATAGCGTTAAAATGATGTCCAATCTCATAAGTCATATTCGTAGGCTAATAAAATCCTCTGTTAATATTTGAGCGGGTCACCTCAAGTGCGCTGCAATGTTGATATGACGAATAGCTTTATACCACTTTATCTCTGTAACACCTTTATTTAAGAAACTTATTTAAGTGTGTGTGTGTGTGTGTGTGTGTGTGTGTGTGTGTGTACTTGTCTACCTATCTAACAGGGGACCTTGGCGTCGTTACACACTCACCAACAGGGGACCTCTGAGCCAAGAGGGGACATTTTTCAAGTCCCCTGTTGGTCATGCATTAAATCATGTGAAAATGAAGTAAAAAACTAAAGAAATGCTCTGGTGATTTTTTAAATGTTTGACCAAGTAAGGACCTACAGGTGTGTGTGTTTAAATCATGTTAAAATCAAGAAACAACACTCTGGTGAATTTTTAAAAATTTTGACCAAGAGGGGACCTAAGAGTGTGTGAGTGTTTAAGGCCATGCTCAGCAGCTCCCCTGTAGGCTGGAGCAGGAACTGTAATAGCCCTTAAACACACGTCGTTCACACACACACACACTCCTCTATTGTTTGAATGGCCTGCTGTCCTCTGACTCTAGAGCTGCTGTTTAACAGGCTGCTTACTAAAGGAACAAACATTATATAGATTATATCTCTTTACTAAATACCCTGACTAGTTTCAAACTTTGCATTACTTTAAAATTAAATACTACAGGATCCAAGAAAAAACGATTAAAAAATCTAAACAACCAGGATGTAATTAGGAATACATCTGCTATCAAAATGTGTGTGTCCTCAGTTTCTACAAATAAATATAGTAAATACCATCCATCATGGCCGTGGAGAGACCGTAAAACTTTACTAAATTATTAAGGGATCTCATTCAATGCTTTTGTAAACATTTTTTGTTTCTGTGTATATATATAAATAACATTTTAATGACAGTGGCCTATAATTATTGAAAAATAATGCATTATTTTATTTATATAAAAAAAAAAGGTACGGTAAATGGGACAAACTTTGCATCTAAAGTTCTTTTAAACAAGTGTTAACATAGACATTATTAAAAACATTTTATTTTAGCCAAGTATTTGTAAAAATAATGTGTGACTTTTGGCCCATAAAAAAGGCCCATCTTACCACCTTATACATTTATGAGCTTTTTAAACTAACCACTTTTGATTTATTTATGTTTAACAAAATGATGCAGGTCCCCTGTTAGATAGTAAATCACGACGCCTGTGTGTTTGCTGTGACATTTCTTATCATCATAAACACACTGCAAAGATTTAGAGTTTTTACAGCAATACCTGAGTTTAAAGGGTTAAATCAAGCAGAAATAGCTCTCTAATGTATTAATTGCAGGTCATTATTGAATAGTGATTACGTTACACAC
Source organism: Pseudorasbora parva (assembly GCF_024679245.1). Taxonomy (NCBI): domain Eukaryota; kingdom Metazoa; phylum Chordata; class Actinopteri; order Cypriniformes; family Gobionidae; genus Pseudorasbora; species Pseudorasbora parva. The sequence goes on along the minus strand of NC_090173.1, from coordinate 40,017,428 downwards.
ACACTGACTCAGGTCCCCTGTTAGATAGTAAATCACGACGCCTGTGTGTTTGCTGTGACATTTATAATCACAAACACACTGCAAAGATTTAGAGTTTTTACAGCAATACCTGAGTTTAAAGGGTTAAATCAAGCAGAAATAGCTCTCTAATGTATTAATTGCCAGTCATTATTGAATAGTGATTACGTTACACACACACTGACTCAGGTCCCCTGTTAGATAGTAAATCACGACGCCTGTGTGTTTGCTGTGACATTTCTTATCATCATAAACACACTGCAAAGATTTAGAGTTTTTACAGCAATACCTGAGTTTAAAGGGTTAAATCAAGCAGAAAAAGCTCTCTAATGTATTAATTGCAGGTCATTATTGAATAGTGATTACGTTACACACACACACTGACTCAGGTCCCCTGTTAGATAGTAAATCACGACGCCTGTGTGTTTGCTGTGTCATTTCTTAACATCACAAACACACTGTAAACATTTAGAGTTTTTACAGCAATACCTGAGTTTAAAGGGTTAAATCAAGCAGAAATAGCTCTCTAATGTATTAAATGCAGGTCATTATTGAATAGTGATTACGTTACACACACACTGACTCAGGTCCCCTGTTAGATAGTAAATAACGACGCCTGTGTGTTTGCTGTGACATTTCTTATCATCACAAACACACTGTAAAGGTTTAGAGTTTTTACAGCAATACCTGAGTTTAAAGGGTTAAATCAAGCAGAGATAGCTCTCTAATGTATTAATTGCAGGTGATTATTGAATAGTGATTACGTTACACACACACACTGACTCAGGTCCCCTGTTAGATAGTAAATCACGACGCCTGTGTGTTTGCTGTGACATTTCTTATAATCACAAACACACTGCAAAGATTTAGAGTTTTAACAGCAATAACTGAGTTTAAAGGGTTAAATCAAGCAGAAATAGCTCTCTAATGTATTAATTGCAGGTCATAATTGAATAGTGATTATGTTACACACACACTGACTCAGGTCCCCTGTTAGATAGTAAATCACGACGCCTGTGTGTTTGCTGTGACATTTCTTATCATCATAAACACACTGTAAAGATTTAGAGTTTTTACAGCATTACCTGAGTTTAATGGGTTAAATCAAGCAGAAATAGCTCTCTAATGTATTAATTGCAGGTCATAATTGAATAGTGATTATGTTACACACACACTGACTCAGGTCCCCTGTTAGATAGTAAATCACGACGCCTGTGTGTTTGCTGTGACATTTCTTATCATCACAAACACACTGCAAAGATTTAGAGTTTTAACAGCAATAACTGAGTTTAAAGGGTTAAATCAAGCAGAAATAGCTCTCTAATGTATTAATCGCAGGTCATTATTGAATAGTGATTACGTTACACACACACTGACTCAGGTCCCCTGTTAGATAGTAAATCACGACGCCTGTGTGTTTGCTGTGACATTTCTTATCATCATAAACACACTGCAAAGATTTAGAGTTTTTACAGCAATACCTGAGTTTAAAGGGTTAAATCAAGCAGAGATAGCTCTCTAATGTATTAATTGCAGGTAATTATTGAATAGTGATTACGTTACACACACACTGACTCAGGTCCCCTGTTAGATAGTAAATCACGACGCCTGTGTGTTTGCTGTGACATTTCTTATCATCATAAACACACTGCAAAGATTTAGAGTTTTTACAGCAATACCTGAGTTTAAAGGGTTAAATCAAGCAGAAATAGCTCTCTAATGTATTAATTGCAGGTCATTATTGAATAGTGATTACGTTACACACACACACTGACTCAGGTCCCCTGTTAGATAGTAAATCACGACGCCTGTGTGTTTGCTGTGACATTTCTTATCATCACAAACACACTGCAAAGATTTAGAGTTTTTACAGCAATACCTGAGTTTAAAGGGTTAAATCAAGCAGAAAAAGCTCTCTAATGTATTAATTGCAGGTCATTATTGAATAGTGATTACACACTGACTCAGGTCCCCTGTTAGATAGTAAATCACGACGCCTGTGTGTTTGCTGTGACATTTCTTGTTGCCATAAACACACTGCAAAGATTTAGAGGTTTTACAGCAATACCTGAGTTTAAAGGGTTAAATCAAGCAGAAATAGCTCTCTAATGTATTAATTGCAGGTGATTATTGAATAGTGATTACGTTACACACACACACTGACTCAGGTCCCCTGTTAGATAGTAAATCACGACGCCTGTGTGTTTGCTGTGACATTTCTTATCATCATAAACACACTGCAAAGATTTAGAGGTTTTACAGCAATACCTGAGTTTAAAGGGTTAAATCAAGCAGAAATAGCTCTCTAATGTATTAATTGCAGGTCATTATTGAATAGTGATTACGTTACACACACACACTGACTCAGGTCCCCTGTTAGATAGTAAATCACGACGCCTGTGTGTTTGCTGTGACATTTCTTATCATCACAAACACACTGCAAAGATTTAGAGTTTTTACAGCAATACCCGAGTTTAAAGGGTTAAATCAAGCAGAAATAGCTCTCTAATGTATTAATAGATAGTTAGATGTTAGATAGTAAATCACGACGCCTGTGTGTTTCTCTCCTCAACCCCCACAACCCCCCACTCACAATTTACATTTCAATAAGGGAAGACTTGAAAAACCAGTTTGTGAACCACAGGCCAATAGAGCTCAAACTACCAATGTGGCAGAACCCTTCTCAAATAAACTAGAGAAGATGCTGGGATTTGCCCTGCCAAATTAAACTAAATTACAGTTTTTACAATCGCTAGGCCACATTTCTCAATACTTTGGTCATTTTCAAAACTTGTTCTCCAAACCAACTTTCTGCTCCACATCAGTTATTTTACATTCAAAATCCACAAAAACTAACAAAACACTTAATTCATGTCTCAAATCAAGTGCCAATGATCCACCGTTTAGCTTGCACAGACTGAAGTTGTGATCACTGTGTGAAGAGTTTTGAAAAAGTGACCAACATTTGTTTGACAAATTTGAGAGTGCCAGAGACTTTAACTAAGGAGAATATTCTGACCACAATGTGTGATGTTTTTGAGATCTTTTATGAAACTTTTTAGAGGTGATAAAAGTGAGAGTTCCAGAGTATCTAGCTGAAGAAAAAAGTCTGAGCACAGCATGCGATACTGTTGAGATCCCTTCTGAAACTTTAGAGGAGACACATATGAGCAATCCAGTCTCTCTAGCCAAGGAGACAAATCAGAGCATAGTATGTGATGTTGTTGAGATCTCTTATGAAACTTTAGTGGAGATAAACATGAGAGAATGTCATTTTTTGTCTCAGGATAAACATGTGAGAAGCAGGAGACTTAGCCTTATGTCTCAATTTGATGTTCACTTGATGTCATTTCTGTCTAGGAGAAAGATGTGAGTTGAGAAGGAGATCTCAGGTTTGATTTTCCTTTCCTCTAGGTTGGCCTTTGGTTCACAAACTGGGTTTTTAGGGCCCTATAAAATCCGTTTTATTTTTTCCCAAATTCCGTTTTTTCCGTTTAAATTTTTGCAAATTCCGTTTTTTCCGTTTTAATTTTTGCAGATTCCTTTTTTTCCGTTAAAATGTTTGGTAATTCAGTTTTTTTACCCTTTACTGTAATTTTGGTGAAAAAAGAGTTTGCTTTTAATGTTAATATAATACAACATAAAACAAAAAATAGGAATGACCTTAAATTTATCGAGGTAACAAACATCACATTTACTTTTTAGGACAAATATGATATTTGACATAACACTGCACTTCAAATACTTCAAATATTAATGGTTATTAGCTTTAAACTTTCCGGTAAAATAAATTATAATAGTTTATATAAGTTAAAATGAAAGTGCTCCATTAGCTTTTTCTTTCAAGTATTTTTTTTTTAAAAAGAACTAAAAAAAAAATCATATAATCATCTTTTACAGTACTCTTAAGTACTCTTAAGTTAAACATTTAAATTTGAAAATTAACATAAAAAAAACACATTTCACCATGAAATCATGTAGTGAATTGTTCTGTGTGTTTAACAATCACCATAATGATATCCAGAGCTGTGAAAAATAAAAATACACGAAAACACAACACTGCCTGAAGTTTTTTCCCCCAACTTCAAAGGCCCCTTTAAATGATTAAAACTAGATGCTTAATTTTAACTTTAAGGTTACTTATCATGTAAACTACCCATAGGCTACAGCATGTTAAATGCATGTTTGGAACAGAGGGGAAAACGGTCGCATCTGCAGCAGATATGCATTGCTGCCTAATGTGCCCATTATAAATCAAAGCACGAGATGACAGGGGTCGAGCAGAACACCGGAAAATCTGACAGAATGGACAATATTTGTCTGTCTGTGCAATACACGAGCGCGGCTCCCGCTCTCCATACGCAAAGCTTCTGCGCCGCCTGCGCGTGCAGTGTGAAACCGCCGTTAGCGTCGAGTTTCTTAACTTTTTCGCTGCCGAAAGCAGAGCCGTGGAGACCAACTTCGCCATACTTTCATTGTTTTGAAGGGCGAGCTGAAATGACGGGAGGGGTTGTGTCGCGAAGATTTGCTTCCCCCGGTCTGCACTTTCCTCAGACATACGTTCTCCACCCACACGACACAGAATTTCATTACAAATATGTAAAACTCCGGGGAAATCTGCGTTAACACCAGATTCCGCGTTTATATGCAGATTCCGCCTTAATATGCCAATTCCGCGATTCCGTCCGCGATTCCGTGATCGCGGAAATTATAGGGCCCTAGGTTTTCAAGTCTTCCCTTATTTATTAATATTAAAATGTAAATTGTTTGGGGGGTTGTGTGGATCTACTGTGTTTGTGGGCCCAGTTTACAGCAGTTAGTTCACCTACAAATGAAAATTAGCCCATGATTTACTCACCCTCAAGTCATCCCAAGTGTATATGACATTCTTTTTTCAAATGAATAAAATCTGAGTTATTTAAATTTATATTAAAAAAGTCCTGGCTCTTCCCAGCTTTAAAATGCCAGTGCCTTGTCGGTCCATAAAAGTGCATCTAACCATCATATAACTGATCCACACAGTAACTGATCCATAGACTAAAATACTAGCTTTCGGTTTTCTGTGCCACACGAATCACATTGTGCTTAAAGGACAACTCCGGTGAGAAATGACCCTAGGGGTAATTAACAGATGGTTATCGAGTAGATCGTTCTCTGGGATGCGGTTTCATGAAAATCGAATTTAAAGAGTTTTATCTCTAAACACAGATTAGCTTATAATGTTTGTCTATGGGACATGGAATAAGTGAAATTAAATCGCTAGTTAATACCACTAATAAGGCTCAACATATCCTCACACACGGCAGCATAATGAGGGTCCCTACATGCAAACCGAAGCATTGAGAACTTGTTAGAGTACAAACGGTTTAATAAGAAGATACTTTATAAAGACAGTACATTACACGTTTACAGACTGCAGCCATCTTGGAAAACAGTCTCGACTAGTCGAGCCACGAACGTTGTGCTAAGTGAGCTGATCGATAGGAATTAAGTTTGTGAAATCTAATTACATGGACTTTTTTTTCTTTTTTTTCTCTACTGCGTTCAGTGCTTTCTTCCGGAAACAATGGCCCATATGAGATTCCAAGTCACAGTTCATCACTTAGCACAGCGTTCGTCGCTCAAATCTGTTTTTAGAGATAAAACTCTTTACACTTGATTTCCATGAAAACGCATCCCAGAGAACGATCTACTCTGTAACCATCTGTTAATTACCCCGAGGGTCATTTCTCACCGGAGTTGTCCTTTAAAGAGTAACCCTTCTTCACCCATGAATCCTTGACGTATGTGCACTGACAAACACTGAAGAGAGAAGATAGAGCTAAACAAAACTTAGCGTCAGGGGTTACTCTTTTCATAATAACACTAAAACACAATTTCTTTCAATAAAAATAGTTTGTTTAGTCTATAAAGTTTAAAATATGGACATTGTTCTTACACAAACGTGCCACTTTGCTTCAGAAGGCTCTTCATTACTCACGTGCTATATGGGTGAACACCTAAAGCACACGCCCCAAAAGCTGTATCTCTGACAGTCCACGAATGCTAAACTAAAATGCTAAAATTAATACAAAATTATTTTTAAAAAAATAGGAAGTATCCCAGTAAACATAGTTGCTTATGTCATAGTAGGTTCAGTTAAGTGAACATACACTTTGAGAAAAAGTAACTTTAAAATTATTAACTTATTATATATATATATATTTTTTTTTTTTACAGTGAGGACAATACAGTGTTATATTACAACTACTGACAGACCGTCCTGAAAAGCACTGTTTATTTCATGTGGATCATATCTTTTGTATTTATTTGTGCTTTCACTTGTAATGTGTTTGGGCTAGTGGTTTTAGATGTGTTCTTGAAATTGGAATAGAGAATAGTGTGTGTTGAGTTTGCTGCTCAACCCCCCACCAGTAATTTACATTTCAATGCATGAAGACTCTCACAGGTGAGACTCAGAACCTCACTACTGTTACCTGTGTCCTAGACCAAATGCACTGCCAAAAATAAATTGAAATTTCATGATGAAATGAAATTACAATCGCTAGGACATATTTCCCAATATTTAGGAGAACTGAGTGAGGAGTTTATAAATTTGCTAACCAACTTTCAGCTTCACAGCAGTTAATTTTACTTTTACAAATCAACTCATTCTTCCAGAGCACTGGCAGCACAGGTTTACATCCAACACTAACATCAGGAACATTATACAATTAAAATGTCTTTACAAAACTAGAATGACACTCTCTGCTGCTTATAATTCACTGCATGCTTACATTACAGTACAACATTATTCCTAAGTTTCCTCTTTTGAATGGATGGTAATGGTCTAACGCTTCTGTTGGTGTTCAGTTTCATCAAAGTTGCTTTGATAGTGTTTGATTTTTTTAGCAGGGTAAATTGCATTACAGTATTACGGTATACATGTTGTAAATTGCTGTCTCATTCAGTTTTGTATTATGTTATTGTTTTGTCCATAAGTTTAACACTTTTGAAAACAGCATGTAAGGATGTGCAAATTGGCCTGTAGAACAAAGATTTGATTGTGTTTGTGTCAAAGTGAGAAAAGATTTCAGGTAAATTGAAAGATGTTGCCATTGAATGCATTTTTTGCTAAAGCAATGTTGATCCACAGTTAAGCTGTGATATAAAATGTTCTTTTACAAAACATTTCTCAATAATAAACACACTTTTTCAACTTTTTCAACTCTTCACACTGTGATCACAACTTAAGTCTGTGCAAGCTAAACTGTGGATCATTGGCACTTGATTTGAGACATGAATTAAGTGTTTTGTTGGTTTTTGTGGATTTTGAATGTAAAATAACTGATGTGGAGCAGAAAGTTGGTTTGGAGAACTGTGTGAAGGATTTTGAAAATGACCAAAGTATTGAGAAATGTGGCCTAATGATTGTAAAAAATGTAATTTAGTTTAATTTGGCAGGGCAAATCCCAGCATCTTCTCTAGTTTATTTGAGAAGGGTTCTGCCACATTGGTAGTTTGAGCTCTATTGGCCTGTGGTTCACAAACTGGTTTTTCAAGTCTCCTTTATTGAAATGTAAATTGTGAGTGGGGGGTTGTGGGGGTTGAGGAGAGAAACACACAGGCGTCGTGATTTACTATCTAACATCTAACTATCTATTAATACATTAGAGAGCTATTTCTGCTTGATTTAACCCTTTAAACTCAGTTATTGCTGTAAAAACTCTAAATCTTTACAGTGTGTTTGTGATGATAAGAAATGTCACAGCAAACACACAGGCGTCGTGATTTACTATCTAACAGGGGACCTGAGTCAGTGTGTGTGTAACGTAATCACTATTCAATAATGACCTGCATTTAATACATTAGAGAGCTATTTCTGCTTGATTTAACCCTTTAAACTCAGGTATTGCTGTAAAAACTCTAAATCTTTGCAGTGTGTTTGTGATTATAAGAAATGTCACAGCAAACACACAGGCGTCGTGATTTACTATCTAACAGGGGACCTGAGTCAGTGTGTGTGTAACATATTCACTATTCAATAATGACCTGCAATTAATACATTAGAGAGCTATTTCTGCTTGATTTAACCCTTTAAACTCAGGTATTGCTGTAAAAACTCTAAATCTTTGCAGTGTGTTTATGATGATAAGAAATGTCACAGCAAACACACAGGCGTCGTGATTTACTATCTAACAGGGGACCTGAGTCAGTGTGTGTGTAACGTAGTCACTATTCAATAATGACCTGCAATTAATACATTAGAGAGCTATTTCTGCTTGATTTAACCCTTTAAACTCAGGTATTGCTGTAAAAACTCTAAATCTTTGCAGTGTGTTTGTGATGATAAGAAATAACACAGCAAACACACAGGCGTCGTGATTTACTATCTAACAGGGGACCTGAGTCAGTGTGTGTGTAACGTAGTCACTATTCAATAATGACCTGCAATTAATACATTAGAGAGCTATTTCTGCTTGATTTAACCCTTTAAACTCAGGTATTGCTGTAAAAACTCTAAATCTTTGCAGTGTGTTTGTGATGATAAGAAATAACACAGCAAACACACAGGCGTCGTGATTTACTATCTAACAGGGGACCTGAGTCAGTGTGTGTGTGTAACATAATCACTATTCAATAATGGCCTGCAATTAATACATTAGAGAGCTATTTCTGCTTGATTTAACCCTTTAAACTCAGGTATTGCTGTAAAAAATCTAAATCTTTGCAGTGTGTTTGTGATGATAAGAAATGTCACAGCAAACACACAGGCGTCGTGATTTACTATCTAACAGGGGACCTGAGTCAGTGTGTGTGTAACGTAATCACTATTCAATAATGACCTGCATTTAATACATTAGAGAGCTATTTCTGCTTGATTTAACCCTTTAAACTCAGGTATTGCTGTAAAAACTCTAAATCTTTACAGTGTGTTTGTGATGATAAGAAATGTCACAGCAAACACACAGGCGTCGTGATTTACTATATAAAAGGGGACCTGAGTCAGTGTGTGTGTAACATAATCACTATTCAATAATGACCTGCATTTAATACATTAGAGAGCTATTTCTGCTTGATTTAACCCTTTAAACTCAGGTATTGCTGTAAAAACTCTAAATCTTTACAGTGTGTTTGTGATGATAAGAAATGTCACAGCAAACACACAGGCGTCGTGATTTACTATATAAAAGGGGACCTGAGTCAGTGTGTGTGTAACATAATCACTATTCAATAATGACATGCATTTAATACATTAGAGAGCTATTTCTGCTTGATTTAACCCTTTAAACTCAGGTATTGCTGTAAAAACTCTAAATCTTTGCAGTGTGTTTGTGATGATAAGAAATGTCACAGCAAACACACAGGCGTCGTGATTTACTATCTAACAGGGGACCTGAGTCAGTGTGTGTGTAATGTAATCACTATTCAATAATGACCTGCATTTAATACATTACAGAGCTATTTCTGCTTGATTTAACCCTTTAAACTCAGGTATTGCTGTAAAAACTCTAAATCTTTGCAGTGTGTTTGTGATGATAAGAAATGTCACAGCAAACACACAGGCGTCGTGATTTACTATCTAACAGGGGACCTGAGTCAGTGTGTGTGTAATGTAATCACTATTCAATAATGACCTGCAATTAATACATTAGAGAGCTATTTCTGCTTGATTTAACCCTTTAAACTCAGGTATTGCTGTAAAAACTCTAAATCTTTGCAGTGTGTTTGTGATGATAAGAAATGACACAGCAAACACACAGGCGTCGTGATTTACTATCTAACAGGGGACCTGAGTCAGTGTGTGTGTGCAACATAATCACTATTCAATAATGACCTGCAATTAATACATTAGAGAGCTATTTCTGCTTGATTTAACCCTTTAAGCTCAGGTATTGCTGTAAAAACTCTAAATCTTTGCAGTGTGTTTGTGATGATAAGAAATGTCACAGCAAACACACAGGCGTCGTGATTTACTATCTAACAGGGGACCTGAGTCAGTGTGTGTGTAATGTAATCACTATTCAATAATGACCTGCATTTAATACATTACAGAGCTATTTCTGCTTGATTTAACCCTTTAAACTCAGGTATTGCTGTAAAAACTCTAAATCTTTACAGTGTGTTTGTGATGATAAGAAATGTCACAGCAAACACACAGGCGTCGTGATTTACTATCTAACAGGGGATCTAGTCAGTGTGTGTGTAACGTAGTCACTATTCAATAATTACCTGCAATTAATACATTAGAGAGCTATTTCTGCTTGATTTAACCCTTTAAACTCAGGTATTGCTGTAAAAACTCTAAATCTTTGCAGTGTGTTTATGATGATAAGAAATGACACAGCAAACACACAGGCGTCGTGATTTACTATCTAACAGGGGACCTGAGTCAGTGTGTGTGTAACATAATCACTATTCAATAATGACCTGCATTTAATACATTAGAGAGCTATTTCTGCTTGATTTAACCCTTTAAACTCAGGTATTGCTGTAAAAACTCTAAATCTTTGCAGTGTGTTTATGATGATAAGAAATGTCACAGCAAACACACAGGCGTCGTGATTTACTATCTAACAGGGGACCTGAGTCAGTGTGTGTGTAACGTAATCACTATTCAATAATGACCTGCGATTAATACATTAGAGAGCTATTTCTGCTTGATTTAACCCTTTAAACTCAGTTATTGCTGTTAAAACTCTAAATCTTTGCAGTGTGTTTGTGATGATAAGAAATGTCACAGCAAACACACAGGCGTCGTGATTTACTATCTAACAGGGGACCTGAGTCAGTGTGTGTGTAACGTAATCACTATTCAATAATGACCTGCGATTAATACATTAGAGAGCTATTTCTGCTTGATTTAACCCTTTAAACTCAGTTATTGCTGTTAAAACTCTAAATCTTTGCAGTGTGTTTGTGATGATAAGAAATGTCACAGCAAACACACAGGCGTCGTGATTTACTATCTAACAGGGGACCTGAGTCAGTGTGTGTGTAACGTAATCACTATTCAATAATGACCTGTAATATTCAATAATGTAAATACATTGGTGTACCTGACAATAATCTTAAATGAGAGATGTGGACTGATCATATACTGTAATTATGAAGACACAACAGAGAATGAATTTCTTAAAGAAATGACTTTTCTGTAATGTATTAGGTATTATGTCTAAGGTATATTGTGTTTGTGTGTGTGTGTGTGTGTGTGCCTATTGTGATACCAGATGCCTGAGTAAACAAGTTAACTTATTTTAATGTGTTGACTAAAATACTAAAACACAAGAAGACTTGTGGACTAACTAAGTGTAGTGTGTTACTTGATGTTACATCTTGTAACTTTATTGCGACTGTGTAATAAATATATTTAAAAATAAGCTTCAAAATAAATTAAAGTATTAAAGTATATTTTAGGTTACAAATAAATACTTCTCAGTACATTCAAAAGAACACAGTTATTATAAAAAGACATATTATTACTTGACACATTATATAGTCTGTACGAAGCTTAACTGCATTTATGTTATTTATTTGTAAAGACATGTAATGGTGGAGATGGCATCTATGCCAAATGCATATATATATATAAAATGAAGACAGACTTGACTGCCAGCTCACTTCACATTCACACACAGCTCCACTGCAGACTAATGGAGGTCCCCTGTTGGATAGGTAGACATCGGTCACACACAAACACACACAGCTCCATTAGAGTCTATGGAGGTCCCCTGTTGGATAGGTAGACATCGTTCAGGTCCCCTCTTGGCATATTTTTAAAAAAATAAAAAAATGCTTATTTGAAATTATATTATGAATAAGGACCTTAAAAGAAAATTTTGTATGTGATTTTTGTTTCTTCAAAATGACTAGAAACACAGGTCCCCTCTTGGATAGTGTAGAGTGATAGTCCCCTCTTGGTAATATAGACGTGTATGTGTGTGTGTGTGTGTGTGTGTGTGTGTGTGTGTGTGTGTGTGTGTGTGTGTGTGTGTGTGTGTGTGTGTGTCTGTGTCTGTGTGTCTGTGTGTGTGACCTGGTAATCCCTACGTTATGGGGACAAAATGTCCCCACAAAGATGGCAATATCCGAAATCCTTGTCCTTGTGGGGACATTTTTAGGTCCCCATGAGGAAAACATCTTATAACTCACACAGAAGGAGTTTTTTTGAGAAAGTAAAAATGCAGAATGTTTCCTGTGATGGGTAGGTTTAGGAGCAGGGGCAGTGTAGGGGGATAGGATGTCCAGTTTGTACAGTATGAAATCCATTACGCCTATGGAAAGTCCCCATTAAACATGAAAACACGACGTGTGTGTGTGTGTGTGTGTGTGTGTGTGTGTGTGTGTGTGTGTGTGTGTATACACAGTCTAAGTGTCTTATTGGGCCTGGATTTATTTTCTAATCTGCTGGAACGTTGAAAATGATGGACCTTAACCCCATTGAGCAAATTTGGGACAAGTTGGAAAATAAACTGGACAGATCTATTGTACATTCAAAGGAAAGCCTTTGGCTTCAGTTGCAGAAGGCATGGGATAACATTAGTGATGAAGTTCTCAGAGGAAATATATTGACACTGTGCCAGAGAGATGTGCTGCTGTGATTGCTGCAAAAGGTGGATACCAAATATTAAAGTTAAAGTGGATAAAAGCAGTACGACTCACTTCATCTGATATTTGATGTGCTCAGAGCAACCATCTGCATGTTTCATGCACATTATGAAATTAAATCATGTTTCAGAGGCAAACAAAGGTCAATATTTTCAGATCTGTCAGGTGTTCATTGGATTTTGCATGGGTTGTTAGGAATGGAGAGAAAAGGCTCTTCATGTGGTCTCTTGCTTGTTATAAAACATACGGTTTAGCAGAGGGCAGTGTTAACCTGCAGAGGGCAGTGTTAACCTGCACTTACATTCATACATTTTAGTCATATAAATCGTTGTTTTTTGTTGTTGTTTTTTGTAAAATGAGCTCTGTTATATGTAGCTCTGGGTCAAGCTAAAAAAAAATCAAGTCACCTCTATTTATATAGTACTTTGCAGTGATGATAGGAAAATGATGCATTTCATCCGCAGAAACCACATTGAGCTCATTTATCAAAACATCTTTTGTCAAAATGGAAATCAGTGATCATTAGTATGGCTTTGTGATTCTGTCTGATAAGACACTCTCTCATGTGATTACACATAGCCTATACTGTCAACAATATAATATAATATAATATAATATTTAAAAATTTGCCCATTGTAGCATCACAGCCACATGTTCCTATTAAAACCACAGGTGCAGAAAAGTAGCGCTGGCTAATTTAGTGCCACTGACCACCTACGTATGAAAAACAAGACATTAGCATATAAATAGTGACAATTTTTGTGCTCCTCCAAGTAGATTATTCAATGCCATTCACAGCGCTGGAAAAAAAAAACACTCTGATTACCGTGGTCCTGATGCAGAGTTCCTAAACCTATTTGTTGAGTTGATGTGCACAAGGAAAACATTTAATGGAAAAGCTTTCAAGTTGATTTTCAAGCAGGAGGTTAATTGGACTGGGGTTTTTTTGTTGGAAAAATGAAATCAACATGCACACGGCTGAAGAGGCTTTCAGAAAGCAACACGGCCATGATTACACATCTTGATAAGCAAATCAGAAAGCAGCACTTGCATCCAAGTATCCATTCATCTCATTGGGTTAAATTACACTTTATAGCATTCCTGGAGAGTGTTGAGGCGAGCGAACGCTAAAATAACCATCACCGCCATCCATGTTTCACACCATCCTTTCAAGAGACAGCAGCAATAGAGCTCCAAGTGCTAAAACTTTGGATAATAGTTCATTCATAAGATACAGCAATAGGTTGATTTAATTTATACCATGGAACATTAGCCTTAAATGTACATTTCATTTCTCTTTTTCTTTTTTTTCTTTTGGTGTATAAAGTTATTGTCTTATGGTAAGTCTTTTGCATATTCTGTTGAATGAGAGAGCCTGTTGTATGTCAGCAAAAAGAAACCATTCATTCATGTATGCATTTTACATAAGAAAAATAACGCCATATTTTTCATAAATACATCGTAACGCCTTTTAAATGAGTTAATAAGCAGACATTTACACAAGTCTCACTAAAGTTAAATGTAGTTTTTTTCTCACCCTCATGTTGTTTTCTCTTGTCCCCAGAACAAGAGAGTTCTCATGTCCCCAGCTGTTCTCTCATGCAAGTTCATAGTAATAATAAGCAAAAGTCCTTTTTTTTTTGGCTCTGTTCACTAAGAACTGTTGTTATAGGACAAAAGCTTTTAAAGATGTCATGAACTGTTTTTTTTCTTTTTTTAAACTGTTGTTTGAGGTCAACTAATGACATTTGTGTGTTTCTACATTCGAAAACAACAACAACTAATAATTAATAGGCTTTTTTCTACACTGGTTTTGAGGCTTCTGAACACTTCTGAACACTGTCTTCTGAACGCCTTGTTTTGATGGGCGTGCTGCAATGGAGATTTGGAGGTAAACGCCCACTAGGATTGGAGAAGATTTGCATTTTTAATGAGCTTTAGCTCCGCTGTCTATGCCCCTGTCAGTTCACATGAGGGAGAGATTATTTTAAAAGCGGCAACTGCAAAGATTCTCTCGACCACAGGGCTTCGCAATGATTATTTATCATCCACCCGCGATTGATTGGACTATTATTTCTGTATTACACGGCCCGCATGCACACACACAAAATAATTTCTGCCTACGGGCGTATGTTTTGGTAGCCCATCTGGAAAACACACAGCCCCCAGACTACTATTACTATATTAAAAAACATTTACTTACATAAGTTTGTTGCGCCATTCCTGTCGGATCCAATATAGAAGGTACAACATTGCAAATCCAGCACTTGAGACTTACAAACGATTCCGCAGTGAAATGAAGCGAACACACAGATACGGTCTTCCCCACATGAGCTGGAACCATTAGGCTGGGACGTTCATGAACGATTCGTTCATTTTGAACAAATCTTTATTATGACTCGGGACTACCGAGTTGTCAAGAGAGTGAAGAGAGTGATTCGTTCATTTTGTGTTGACCGCGCATGCGCATTACGCAACATATGGGCTCTGAATCAGCTCTGAATCTCCGAATGATTAGTTTTTACGAGTCTCTCGGGTTTGAGTCTTTCGTTCTTCCTGTTAGTCCCATAGAGTATATGCTGTCAGTAACCTAAACAGAAAAGATTAGTTCTTTTGAGTCTTGGGTTTGAGTCTTTCTTCCTGTTAGTCCCATGCTGTGTGTATGTGTGTTATATATATATATATATATATATATATATATATATATATATATATATATATATATATATATATATATATATATATATATATATATATATATACACACACACACACACACACAGTTGATTCAAAATTAGTCTAATTGAATTTGTAATGTTAGACTTGAATAGTCAATATATTTCCCATATTTGTATATGTCTGATATTAACTGAGAATAATATAAAAAATAAAATAAATAACTACGTGCTTTTTACTAAAAAGGTTGTGAACTAGTGTTCAATACGGTGACAAGTCACGTGACAAAAAACGAACGACTCAAACCCGAGACTCGATCAAAAGAACTAATCTTTTCTGTTTCCGTTATTGACAGCATAGACTCTATGGGACTAACAGGAAGAACGAAAGACTCAAACCCAAAAGACTCGTGAGAACTAATCATTTTTGTTTCCGGACCTGTGTCACGCACGGTCCGGGCGGCCCAGCCCCCAGATCTGATCAGAGTCAGACACAGACGAGTCGACAGCTAACGTCTCGAGGAGCTCGAAGACACGAGAGGCAGAGAACATACGTGATAAATATGAAGTTGCAAGAGAAAGAATGTTTTGGATCAGGAGGTGAGGTGAACTAACAGAGTTAGATTGCAATAGCCTGACCCAACAACTAATCAATTAATTAAACATTTCAGTTTCTTATAATTTGGCTTTGGTTGCAGTACCCTATAGTTTATTTTTATGTAGTTTTAAAATGTAATCAACATTTTCATAAGTACTAGATGTGTTGGGCTATTTAACATGTCATTTGGTGAAATGAACGGAATGACTCGAAATGACTAAAAAAGATTCGTTCATTTTACTGAACGAGACTCAAAGATCCGAGTAAGTAAAATGATCCGAACTTCCCACTACTAAACTTCATTAAAAATAAATGAAGTATCACACAGTCATAATATTATGATCCTAAGGAAGCTTATGCAGCGACTGTATTCTTCCACAATATCCTGCTATCTTCTTCCACATGTTTAATTTCTGCTGGCTACTAGTGATCAGCTCCATGAGTCGGTGGGCGGGGCTACTGAATTACATGTTCTGTAGAGGCGTGTTTCGTTGCGCGATGACGTAAGGATGAAGCTCATGATCGTTTTCTGGGCCTGGTGTCTATAAAAGCTTTTCTTTGACTAAAAAGGACATTTTCAGCTATGAAACTTACAGGGTAATCTTATATTATCATGACATTTTATACATGAAAAGCTTATGGGAAAGTTGATTTCTCAGTTCATCACCCCTTTAAAAAACAAATTACCGAATGTAATTTTTTTTTTGAGTAAACTAAACCTTTAACCTTGTTTTCTAAAGGTTATTCAAGACTTTTTTTTTAAAAACATGTAGAACAAAGCAACATAGGGAGGATAAAATAATGTTTTCAGGCACAAACGCTTGGAAAATACATTTAGCAAGGGAATCGGAAAGTAAAGTCAGAAAATAGATTCAAGGCTTTGTCCAGCCTAATTAAATGAGATAAGAATATACTAAACCCAGCCAGCATGCGGTCTCTGAGGGCCGTAGAGGAAAATGTGGAATTAAATAATTAAAACAGCAAATAATTAAATGTATGCCACTCTTTGATTCCAACATATTGTCTCTCATACATGGACAAGTGTATGTGTCATTAATGAAGGTCCGTACTTGATGGCCACAATGTTTAGACTGAGGAAGGTTTGCTGAGGAGAGAGAAAAAACAAGCCCAATGGTGTTTATCGGGGAAAGAAATAATAGCTAGCAAACAACAATAGCGATCAACATATTTTTCATAAGCAGATAACATATAATAAACAAACTTTTAAGTGATAATATTAACATGAAAGAGCAGGATGAACATTAAAATCAGCATGAAACAGAAGTTGCTATACTCATTTCTTCCCCTTTTAAAGTCTTTTTTTAGCCTATCAGTGGTGGAATGTAACGAAGTACAAATACTTCGTTACTTAAGTACATTTTTCACGTATCTGTACTTTACTTAAGTAGAATAAATAGTGCATACTTTTTACTTTTACTTCGTTACATTTTGCAGCAATTATTATACTTTCTACTCCACTACTTTTCTACAATGTTTCGTTACATTTTCGTTACATTTTCTGATCAGTTTCAGGGCTCGAGATTAAGGCTTGCCTGGATAATAATATATAATGTAAGCCTATGTGATAGGCTAATGAATTGACGGTTGCGCTGTTGAGGCTCGCGCAGCCTCTCGAGGAGAAATGGAAAGAAATCAGCCCTGCTCACACAAAGAAACTCAGTAACATACTGCATTAAAAATTCAAAATGTTTATTTTTTATATTTAATAACAGTTAAAAAAACATCACATGACATGACCAACGAGTATAGTTTTTCAGTGTTAATTATTTAATTTGATTGGTAACAACCCAATTGTATCTTATTCTAATTTAATTTACTATTTAAATTTAAGAATATAAAGGGAAAGCTGAAGCAAAGCCTATATTTAATAAGATTAGGGGAAAATGTCCTTTATAAAAGGTAAAAATATAATAAATTAAAATGCCACCGCTCATACTGTTTTCTTCTTTTTAATAATTAGAATTAGACATTAAGAGAATACATTTTTATGCAAGTACTTTTACTTTTAATACTTAAAGTACATTTAAAATCAGGTACTTTTTACTTTTTACTTAAGTAGGGTTGTCGTTGTAGTACTTCTACTTTTACTAAAGTAAATATATTTCTGGTTACTTGTACTTTTACTTTTAATACTTAAAGTACATTTAAAATCAGGTACTTTTTACTTTTTACTTAAGTAGGGTTGTCGTTGTAGTACTTCTACTTTTACTAAAGTAAATATATTTCTGGTTACTTGTACTTTTACTTTTAATACTTAAAGTACATTTAAAATCAGGTACTTTTTACTTTTTACTTAAGTAGGGTTGTCGTTGTAGTACTTCTACTTTTACTAAAGTAAATATATTTCTGGTTACTTGTACTTTTACTTAAGTACTGAGATTCAGTACTTCCTCCACCACTGTAGCCTATAGCCTGCATATTCCCTGTTGACTTGAACAAAAACTGGACTTTGTCTATGGTTGTGGTTTGCTATTGCTGTGACTGTTTGCCCCGTCCCGCAGTAAACATGTCATCAGAGATGAGCTGCAAGAGGGAGAAGTTATTTTGATCAAATATTTAAAAAAGAGACACAGAAGAATTGTCCCACTTTGATTTTATGGCAGGGAAGTAACCACCATAGGAATTGAGGGGGACAAGCCCCCCCCCAAATAATTGAATATTGACCAAATCAAAGAAGGCGAGGCTTACACCATGTCCTACCGTGGAGATCCACTTTTGCGACACGACTGAAGCGCGATGTTGTGACGCTTCCCCTTATTTGTGCATGATGGGCATTCCTCAAGTTTACCGCTATGGGCGTGCTTTTGAGCCAGCAGGGAATGAAAAACAAACGACCCACGAGAGACTTCCCCCAGTCTCCATGTGCTCTACTTCTATTGGATAGTCGCGTTGCGTTCAACGGGATCATTTGCATAAAAATGGGAATCAGTCAAGCTGCAGATCCACTTGTCCGTGCAACACTTCTGTCGTGCCACGCTCCACTTTATTCCTATGGGTGACGTCAAGGGACTTTAACGCCCCCGCATAGCATTCTGGGAAGGCAGCGCTGCAATTGAACCGATTTGAATACAGAAATGACGGAAAGCGTCACAACATCATGCTTCAGCCGTGTCGCAAAAGTGGATCTCCACGGTCAGATTTTTTGATGCGCAGCATTTTTTCGTGCTGCCTTCCTGGTGTCATGGCAAATCCTGTCCCCCTGTGAAATCGTGTGCGCTTAGGACCCAATGTGGTAGCTGTTTTAAATGCCTGATCAAAAGCTGTTAGGGTAAGTCTAACTGTGGTGTATAAACTAAGCTAATATGCTATGCTGTATGTTAAGCTAGAACGTACGCAAACTAAAAAAGATATTAAGATATGCTTGATTTCATAACTTATAGCTTCAGTTATATACTACTAGTATATGAAACATGATTTGCAAGACATTAAAGACTATTTTAACACAATTTAAATGGCAAAAATCAAAACATGAATTTGTAAGAATTGTAATCAGGCTCTACCCATGAAAAGTTTTTTCAGCCAATTGAATAGCTCTCTAAGCGCGATTTTCACAGGGGGACAGGATTTGTCATGACACCGGAATGCTATGCGGGCACATTAAAGTCGCTTGACGTCACCCATAGGAATAAAGTGGAGTGTGGCGCAAAGTGTTGCACGGACAAGTGGATCTCCACCTCTGCAACTAAGTGTGTACTCTTTTTGTGAAGAAAAAGTACATCGTACTTTGAGTATGTAGCAGAAACATATGCAAGCTTTGGGACATTCTACTTCGTCATCTATAACGGACTCTGACGCTTAGTTACGTGCATCCCGTCACTGTTTAAACTGCTTTGTCAATCATCACACAGTTCAAATCCTCCACATTCAGTTTAATTTCCTACCGGAGAGAAATTTAGCCGCTCGTTGATCTGCCTTTTGCAGTTTAAATATAATGATGCTTTTAAAAGTTAATGGCCAAGTGTGTCATAACAAAAGTTCACAATGCTGCAGCAGGTGAAATATAATGTGTTAGACTAATACTAATCTTTTAGTCAGGTTAAATACTGATAGTTGGTCACTCAAACCCCTTTATCTAAACCTATTTATTTAGCCATCGGACTCGCACATCTATCATGTTTGTAGTTTTTAACGCTTTTTTCCGCGTTTGTAGCTCTAATCGAATCCTCGTCCAACTCGCAATGGGTTGTGGGCAATATCAGCCGTTATAGAGTGCGCATCGATCCGCACTTCGACTTCGGACTGGAAATAGTAAACCATCCGGGTATCTTTGGAATACTCTTGTCAACATACTACGATTTGGGACATACTAATTTTATTTTCGATTACTATTTAGTATGGATAGTATGCGAATTGGGACACAGGGTAATTAACATGGAAAAGACACCTTTTATCGCGTGTGGCGGTGTCGCTTGCAGTTAGGACATGGTGTTAGAAACGGTTTCTATTTTTGTGCGACGTCGCGGCTGGAACAACAACACAAAACATGGCAATGTTAATCTCAGGTAGTGTGTTATGTGCTTTATTTAATGTTAAAAGTGTCTAATGTTACTTTGAATACCATTTAGCGCTCCCAGCTTTGTCATATTAAAAGCAGCAAAGGATAATTCACCTCAGATCTTGAAATTGTATATTTTTATAACACAATGATTGTTTTAGCCTAGTAACTCATGTATTTTTTATTAGTTTAAATGGTGTAATATTTGTGAATTTGATTATGTACTTATTAATTTCCTTGCAAGTGCTGTCAAGATTAATCTCTGGTTAAATTATGACAAGTTGCTTGTCACTTTGCGTTTAGTTAGGACACAGTGTTAATGTTCACTGAAGGTGAGTGTAAATTCCAACACTATAGAATTCACACATTTTAGTTTTTGTAGTGAAAGAGTGCGTGCGTGGTAAGCAGCTAAAGATTTAATATTCGACAACATCGTTTTACCATGGATTATTTTCACGAACCATGGTACAGTAATGCAAATGATGCAAATGTCATGGAGGCCAGCTAGCGAGTAAACCTCACTCCACTGATCTCTGGCGACTGTTGCAGCCTTTAACCTCCTTGTTAGAGCGCCTGACTTTCATGTTGCCGGACATGAGTTTGAGTTCTGCTTAGAGCAGGCGGTTACACAAACTACGCAAGTTTTGTAATGTACTGTCTAAACTGTTTGCATGAAGCATTATAAGTTATATAATTTCAGTCAGTGTATAAATTGTATGTATGTTATCATATACACACGTTACAGCGGTGTGGGTGGGTAGCTGACAGATTTGGGTTTATTGTGGGTTTATTAGAATTTAGGTTTCTGAGAAACTGAAGAAAAAGTGTTGCAACCGTCCCCACTCTATAGGGCTACCTCTTTTACATAATTTCTTCATTCCCTTTAAATCCCCCCCAAAAAAAACTTTGAAAAGCTTTCCTCTCCTAATCAAAGCAATGATCTTGAAAATGTGTTTTTGTTAACTACTGTAGGGCACAACCCTTCTCCGCACATTCAAAAACATATTTAACTGTGCGGAAAATATATTTATCTGTGCTTTGGTGAGCAGCTAGAAAAGGAGCGAAACGCCTTGTGCTTCTCAGAACAAAGGATGAGTGGGATCTGATGGCTTATAAGGTTGTGGGTGAAATGGGGAGATAGATGGCCTAGACACAAGGGTTCTGATGTCTGTGGCAGACGCACTCCTTCATAGAGTCTATTATGACATTTCAGCTCCGGTGCTCCTCGCAGATTTGACTGATGGAAGCAGGGAGGGACCACTGCAGTCAACAGACTGGCAAGCCATCTGCCACAGCGAACTGACACGCACGAGACACACACAACATTTCCTGTAGCGATCTTTGGTGTAAGAAAGACACAAAGAAAAACCGCTGGAGTATGGCAATGAATAGTCAAAGTCGCATAGCCTGGATTTTCATGTTGTGGGTTTTGAATGTGTTAAGATAAAGGGTAGAAATAAGTTTGTGCGTAATCTCTAAAGTAAGCGGACCAACAAAAAGCAGGTTTGTGCAGAAACCAACATTGTTTGCTCAAGACTTTCAAAACATAGGCTAATGTGTTTGCATTGATGGGCAAATTATATTTGTATATCTCTACGCTCCCTTGGTCTTTTACATGTGCGTTAATCCTAACAAACCTAAATAATAACCTTGTGCATTTAAAAGGAGGCAAATACAGTGTTTTATTCAGAAAAACACATGTCCATTAAAGTAACAATCCTGTCCTGTTAAATCAGATTTCTCCTTGTTTTAGCGAGCAGCAACAGATCCAAGAGCCTCTGCAATGTTGTTTACAATCACAGTGGAAAGTTGGTTTACCGTCAGAGTTGTTGTCTGCAAGTGACGCTACTCTGAGAGGAACCCCCACCAACACCACATAAAGCAGCAAGATGTCTGCTTGTCAGGGCCCAACTGAAATTTCCACTGCGCTACTCGTGACACACTCTCTCCAGGATTTATCCTCTTTTCAAGCCCTTTTACTGTTTTTCAGTTCTCATTTCAACAGCAAAAAACGAGTCAGTTTCTTTTTGAAGCACATGTGCGTGAAGATCTAGCGAGTTTGAACCCAGAAAAGAGAAATGCTGCTTTTTGAAACCCTTTTATTACATAAAACAGGCTGTGCATTGGTTTCAGATGAGAAGTACATTCCTGTGTCCGTTTATAAAACAATATGTACAAACAGAATTAAAATCAGGGCTTGGAGTAGGATATTACAAACAAAAAAAGTATACATAATTGATAAAATTGATACCACTCAAAACAAAGATATGCACCCCTGGATAAGTAACAAATACAAACATTAACTAAAACCAACCTGTCTTCTTGATAATAGACATTGCTGGCATCAATCAATGTCATTATATTATATATAATTATGTACACATCTGTATGCTGTATGTTTAAAATCACAGGGGTCAGTTGACATCAATCATTCCAATATTTTTCTTTCATAATTTGGTTATTTTAAGGTGTCCTTGTTACACTGTAATTCTACATTTAAGTACTACTTACCATAGATTTAGGGTTAGGTCTGGTTTAGTTGCATTTGATTATGCATAATTTACTGTTATTACTATAGTAAGTACATGTAACATTTATAACAATGACACTGTAAAAATAGAGTGTTACTCGTAATTATTTTATAATTATTACACATTCAATTTTAATGACTTGAATGACAAAAAACACCTAAAATATACATTTTATATATTCACATTCCTAAAAAACACCTAAAATATACATTTTATATATTCACATTCCTAAAATGTACATTCAAAATTCTACTATTTGTAAGCTATCCATAAATCAAGGAATGTCTAAATGGCAAGCAGTAAATCGTCTGTAAAGATGGTACGTGGATAAGAATATAAAGATAAGGTTTACAACTAAAATAGCTCTCACTGTGATAACATCTAGAAAACATGAGAGCCCACTTTTGGACGTCACTGACGGCTTAAACAGACTCCAAAATAATGCCAACATAAAAGCAGCAAATTACAGTTAAGGGCTCAAAACGTAAATATACATATAATGCCAGTCAACTACAGTATGCTTAAAACCTTGGCAAGTATTTAGGTAGCAGCTGAAATGGGCACAAAGACGTGTGTTATCTGTATAAAGTACAAATTAGAAAACAGATTACACAATGGCTGTACATTAAAATAAATATAGAAGTGACAAATGACCTATATTAATTTATGTAATGTGCCTATAAAGATTAAAAGTACATACTGTATTTTGCAACAATAATTGCCTCCGATTCAATTTACAGCTATACACAAATCAGCCAGAATAAAACTGAAGTAATATGCAGTGGGCAGCACTATATTAAGTATTACAGGTGGATGATGGGAAGGGTAATGTTCCCATGCTTCACTTCAGGAGAATAATACATAAGAAGCTCAGGATGAGAACATTTCCACTGCGTTCTATGTGAACCTTAGGTGTTAGTCGTCGTTTGTGTGTGTGTCTGTGTGTGTTTGTGTGCTTTTGACAGCAGAGAGAGTATCACACCTCACCAAGCTGTGGCGTTTGACAGAGTCACTTCCTGTTCACAAGCCTCTGCTGCATGCACGCATTCCCCCAGAGCTGCAAACAGACTGAGTTTTGGTGCTTCCGTCATCAGGCTACAGAAGGTCCTGCTCCACCCAGACCGTCTTCTTCTGCTCCTCAAAAATCTTGTCCTTGATGATCTTGACGAGATCCTCAACCCCACCCCATGAGTCAGGCTCCACGCCCACGTACAAGCACGGCAGCATCTCCAGCTCCTTCTCCTTTGAGCGACACATCTTCAAGAACTCCTCCTCAGAGTCCACCCTTAGAGGGAGCTTTCTGCTCGAAGAAAACATCACAAACAATTACTAAATGCTATAAAGGAGCATTTGCCCATGACTTATTAATAATCAATATGCATTCAAGAGTGCAATGAGTCTGCGAGTCTGAAGACCTTTAAAGACAGCTTGCCTTAATTTTTTGATGTTCCTTTCACAGATTTTGATGAAGATCACAATGGGGTAGATCTCTCTCCTCAGCAGTTCTTTCACACAGCTCAGATCAGCTTCCAGAAGACAGTGCTTATTCTAAGAAGCAAAAGACAGTTTTTTTAAATACACTTACATTTTGTTCTATGTATGTTAACAATTAAAAGCACTGTCAAAGATCAATATAAACTATCTATTCTAAATGTCAATTTATAATTTAAACCAGAAAAGAATTGAGAACTGAAAAGAGAACTGAAAACTCATCCAGTGAGGTGTCAATTCTCCCTTTTGGCCTGTTTTTGGCACACCTCTCGAACAAGATTTGCAGTGGAAAATTAGACTCATCTCCTGACACATTAGTGAGTGAAAAACAATAGGCTTCCTCTCATCTAACCACCTGATAAAACCCCAACAAGCAGATTGCATCTGCAGCCTTCAGGAGCTGTCTGTCTCCTACATACTACTGCTGATTCCCCTCTCCGTCACAATAAAGCACGATGAGACTTGTGCATGTTTGAGCTTCTGTGATTACTATATGTGATGTTCTCTATGTATGCGTGTTGGTAACTGTACATGATTACATGTAAAAGCCTAAATTAAATCTGTTTATCATAAAAAGCGATCCTATCTCTTCACAAGACTTGGATTATGGTGCTCGATTTCTATAGATTTGTTTTATGATGACTTTTTTTTTTATCTTTGAAATGTTGTTACCTGGACGGAAACCTTTCAGATTTCATAAAAATATCTTAATTTGTGTTTCTTATGGGTTTGGAATGGCAAACTTTTCAAAATGACTAGAGTGAAACATTACTTAATCCAGGCATTATTTAAACGGATAGTTCGCCCCCAAAAATGAAAATCAGACCATGATTTACTCACCCGTATATGTCTTCTTTCAGATGAATAAAATCAGAATTATAAAAAAAAATGTCCTGGCTCTTCAAAGCTTTATAATGGCATTGAATGGAGGATGAGATTTTGAACCCTGAAAAAAGTGCATCCATCCATCATGAAAGTAATCCACACAACTCCAGGGGGTTAATAATGGCCTTCTAAAGTGAAGCAATGTGTTTGTGTAAGAAAAATATATTTTCATTGTGTAAGAAAAATATATTTAAAACTTTAAGAACTACCATAACTAGATCTGGACAGACGGCTGTACAGATCGATTTGTGGCGAGAGAGTAACCCTTAAACAGATGCATGAAGTGCAGAAGATAGAGCAAATCAAAACACCTGATTTTTTTAAAAGAGAAATGTCAGGATTTAGATATAGGAAAAGAGGGGCTTGAGTTTGTCACGAGAGGCATCAAAGCTTGCGCTACTCCTAAATTGCATCAGGGGTTACTCTTTTAGCATAAGTCGACTTGTGTAAGCCATCCGCCAGAAGTTATTTATTTTAGTCTATAATGGTTTAAATATGGATATGTACTTACAGAAACTCATTGTTTCACTTCAGAAGGCCTTTATTAACCCCCTGCAGTTATGTGTGGATTACTTTTAGTTCCATTCACTGCCATATGAAGCTTGGAAGAGCAATGCTATTTTTTTATATAACTTATTGTATTTGTCTGAAAGAAGATAGTCCTATACACTTATGATGGCTCGAGGGTGAGTAAATCATAGGATAATTGTTATTTTTTGGGTGAACTATCCCATTAAGAAATTGAGCCAGGGCTAGGTTTGTGTAAAAATCCCATTAGTGTCTTTAGGAAAGGGTTAAGCTCTCAACCAAGAGGTTTGGGAAACTTCTAAGAGCTACTGTTTGGCAAAACAGCAAACGCATACATATCTGAAAGCTTCTTGAGTAAGCAGAAGATATGATGGCACATAAAAGCAAAAACATCATTTAGCTATTATTAAATTCTTCTGAAAAGAACATTTATTACTGTACCTTGAAGGCAACTGTTTCGATATTTTCTGGGGTGATGCATTCATATGTGCCTCCCTGCTTTTCTTTGGAATAAATGATGGGCTCGATCTTCTGTCTCATGAGGAATTCATCTTTTGTCACAATGTCTGTAAGGAAGATGAATTAATAGTTCTTTTAAGGAGGCATGTCAAGGAAAACATTGCTTGTAGTTATGACAATCGTAAGGTTTTTAAACAACATGAACAAACCATGAACAGCTGTATTTTTTTTATTAACAACGTTAACAAAGATGAACAAGTACAGTAACTGCTCATGGCTAGTTCTTGTTAGTTAATGCATTAACTAATGTTAACAAATTAAACCTTATTGTAAATTGTTATTTTGGTACTTTTGAAGAAGCAACATTTCAATTAATCTCTGCTGTGGATGTGTAGTCAAAGATACAATTAAGCTTCATATTCCAATTAAACAAAAATGAATCAAAAACTCATCCAGGCTGATTGGTAAAGCCTTTTCGACAAATTCATTTAAAGACCAGGTAATAAGATGACTTTCATTCAGGGATCTGACTATGGCACCTAGTTTCTCTCTTCGAATTCAGATTTGCATAATCTCTGAAGCTGAAACTATTTATTTTACCATGGTGCTGCAGAGTTAATTTTTGGGCTGTTGTTTTTGTTTTGTTTGGGGTTTTTTTAACCAATATTCACAATTTTTCAGTTTTTAGATATCGGTTAAACAATAAATGGTGTCATCTGATGATGAGTTTTAAAAAATAGCAACTAAAAATGCCATTACATAAGGTTCCTGATAAGGTTTCTAACTGAAACGGTTGGATTTATCTGGTATATATACTGAGGTTTATTACATACAATCAAAAGCTTGTGCTAAACATGGGATGAGTGGGTTGTTGCATATGACATAATAGCTGAAGTCATGGAACAAATAAAAATAAGGATCCATTTATCAAGCTAA
This sequence comes from Pseudorasbora parva, assembly GCF_024679245.1. NCBI lineage: Eukaryota > Metazoa > Chordata > Actinopteri > Cypriniformes > Gobionidae > Pseudorasbora > Pseudorasbora parva. The sequence continues at coordinate 39,990,203 of NC_090173.1, read as the reverse complement.
ATATATATGTTACTCCTAGTTAATAATGGCAGCCACTGTTTCTACTTACGGAGCAATATCATCATCATCACCTCCACCACCACCACCACAGTGTGCTGCTATAATTAGAAAGATGAATCTTTTCCAGCTATTTTTACCTGGTTTGCAGATATTGAACTCCATAGCCCCTCCAAGATTAAGGAATTTCTGGACGATGGTCTTGGCTAGGATGTTGGGGGTGAAAAGGATGGGTCTTTTGCGCTGGCATTGGTGTGGGGTCACTAGACTGTAAGGGATCAGATTCAGGCTCTTGTTTAAGTCACTCTCTGGGTCAGATGTGTCTGAAAGAAGGGAAAGAATTCATGGGTCAGCTTTGAAAGCAGTATACAGCTAAATATCAAATGTAAATCAGCATAAACACTAGAAATGGACACGAGTGGCACTGTGAATAAGCACTTGGTTCCCATCCCTTTCGACCAATGAATTTCAGGCATTGGCAAAGAGTGGATTTTTAAAATATTTCAAACATTCATTGCTCAAAAAGGGCCATTTCTAGCCGATAAAACATCTTAGAGCATAATATTACTGTTTCCATTTGCATTTCCATTCATTTTTCAGTCCAGAAATCAAGCTTTAAAAATGTCCTAATGTTTTCTGGCTTCATTTTCAAAACAGAACAATACCTGTCTGTATGCCATCCACTGCAATGATTCCTCTGAAAAAAAAAGAAGTAAAAGACAAAGATGGGCAGTCTTACCCTCGGGCCTCAGGGTTTCAAAACCTGGTCTGGAAACTGATGATGGATTTCCTCCATTGACAATGCGGACACGCTCGCTGCTGTTCATCCTCTTGTACTTGTTATCCACCCTGCTGACAAACTGACACCACGGATCTCTTTCAATCTTAGCAAGACTCCAGTCTTTTCCTATCTGCAGATAAGACCTCAGCACTATGGCAGTGTGAGCAAACTCAAAAGGACCTGTTACCTGTAATAACTGGAAGATGAAGACACTGGCTCTGGACAGACGTGGACTAGACTTGGGGTCTAGAGAAGGTGTGGGTTCCTCAGGTTGTAGAGTGTTCTGTGAGCACAAACGGAAGAGAGAGAAATCATTCGAAGGGAAGACATGGAAAGTGAAAGTGAGCTTAAAAAAATGTCTCATTCCAAAACCATTGTGGGTATGACATCACGGCTATCAATAATGTGACATATGACCATTCAGACAATGTACAGAGCAACACTGATCAACAGTATTGAACTACTGTAATATTTAGTTTAGCTAATGTGGTGAATTTTTTTAATTAATCTTAATTAACTAGCATCTAACAAATTTTCTTTTTCTGAGAGCAGAACAAACTGTACCATGTGTGTGTGTGTTGAAACTGGGAAGCTGTTGAAATTTGAGAAGCTGGCTAATCAAATTCTATGATTTTTTGACGATTTTGATATCTAAATTTGCTCTGCTGGTAACAGACGGGGGGGGGGGGGGGGGCTTGTTTTTGCACAAATTGAACCAATCATATTGCAGTAAAATATGGAAAGATGATCATGAGTAATTATTCTTACTACTATAATGGCTATCCTATAAAAACTGATGTATTATTCTTTTTGGGTGGGATTCGAGAGGTTTGAGAACTCTCCTGGCTTATTAAAGCATTTAGAAGGCATTTGCTGAAGACTGTCTAATTCATTGATAACAGATTAGTAAGACAGTAGAGACCTTATTCCCAAGTGTTAGTGTTCAAACAGGGATGAGATATCGTTCGACTCAGTGTGGGGATCTTAGGTGGGGTTCGAAGCGGTCTGGTAATTAGAATTCTTCTTCATGCAGTCAGAGTAGCTACACTTAGGCGTCAACCAACGCGGTCATAGGTGAAGCCACCCGAGTATAATTTTGCTGGTGTCAGGGACACTCGGTATAATTTAAGTCAGGTGCGTAGGGGAAAATCTACGACACCACTCATAACAGAGGGGCAGTTATTCTGAAGATCAAATTATGAATTTTTTGATCCAAGAAGCATTGACTGACAGTATAAATTGATTTTTATAGGCCCGTTTACACCAAAGACAAAAACAAGTTTTAATAATTGTTCCGATTCTGTGAGAATAGCACACTCCACACACCACAGCTATATCGTTACTTACTACAAATAAGAACAATCTCGCTGAAATCATATTCCAGCTCAGAATCCATCGACTTCAAAGAGTTTAGAAGATGACAAAACTGCAGTGTGTGCTTATAATAAACAGAACTTTATCGTGCAATGTTGTGGATGCCAATATTGTTTTTGTTATAGTCATCTAGCTTAGACTGGGTCAACCCAGCCTGATCTGCCGGTGATTTGTATTCGCCTGGCAACTCAGTCTAGAAACCTGTACATTTATTTCTACTGTTTCTGTTACACATTTACAGGAACCAATCACAGACTGGCTCATCCAGCTAGCACGCTATTGGCAGGTTTAACACGATGACAGATAGAGAAAGGATGGGTTGTTCCCCGTTGATCACGCCTCTTGTGGTCTGATTGGTTGAAGGGCACGCAAATTCATACAGGTTTGGAATGACATGAAGGTTAGGGTTAGAACTATCCCTTTAAAATGATAAAAAAGTGTTCAATATAGTCCCTTTAATTGGAATTCAAGTTGTGTCCCTTCAATTCTGAATCATATACAAATTAAAAAATCCAAAAGTGGGCACATTTCGCCAACAATCAAGAAGGAACTGACCCGGAGCCCTTTCAGAGTTTCAACTTCCTCTCGACCTCCTCGACACATCAGCTTCTGAATCTTCACCAAGAGGAGCTGCTGGGCTCTGGGGAGGAGGTGACAGCTAAGTTCGCTTAACAGCTTCTCATCACAATCATCAGATACAAAAATGCACACCCCCACACACTCACCCAGACATTAGATCAATGTTCACACTCGATTTCAAACTGACACTATAATGGTCACTCCTTGTTCACTGTCCATACCTGGAGTAGCTGGGTATGGTGCCTCTCTCCAGGTCTTTGTCGGTGTAAGAGTCCACGCGGGCGCACAACCACTCGCATTTGCCTTGGTGCATAGTGTCTAGAACATGGAGAACCTCGTCACAACGTACGTTCAGTGAGCAGCTGTCCGAATGGCTGGAGATGTTCAGATTCAGACGTATGTAGAAGGAGTCTCCGGACACCACTGTGCCATCTTCAATATCCTTCAGCAGCCGCCTGTAGCCTGGAAACAAGAAAGTGGGGTCAAAACAGGACATTTTGTGGTCTAATAAATAACACCTGAGACCAGGAGCCATTGAGGTGCGGATAATTTAATGTAACCCAACACCACACTGAATAAGATGGTGTATGTGAAGGACTCAGTAGACCAACTCAGTTACACCAAACAGAGGAGCAGCTTATTTGATTCCGACAGTACCGTGGGCTAAAAGACCAAAGCCCTGTCTTTTCTTTAAAGTCTGCATATGTTATTAGGCTCTTCCCAGGGTGACTCTCTAACCTCCGCTATCCACACTAAAATCTTGAAACTCTTACCCTTTATGAGTCTGGACTCACCATCATAGTTTGATTTGTAATGAAGATGCACCTGCCCGGTGCATCTCTGCAGGGTCCAGTGAGCCTCCTCCTTGGTACAGGTGTCCAAAGTTACACTCTGGGATTCTCCACGGACACTGCCCTCCAGCTAGGGGAAAAACGAAACCTCTACTACTATAGTTTTTTATTTTGCTTAGCTGGTTGGTTGTAAAACACATGGAGGAGATTACTCTTACCATTAAAAGATGGTGTCCGACTTTAACTCCGGCCTGTTCTGCACCAGAGACAGGCTGGACAGAGGACACGAAGATGCCACTATCATTTCCACCAATCAGAGTGATTTCTGACAGTAGGTTTTCTCCAGAGAGAACAAGACTCTGCACCGGCCGCACCGAGTTTCGTTGAGGGCCTGAGGTCAATGAAGGACGAAACGGTCTGGGGAAAAAATGGACACATGCACAGATCAAAGAGAAGTTATGATATCGATCCTGAATGTATTGTAAAGTGAGGTCGAAATGAGATGACAGAGACAGATAAAGATTTTTCACTGCAGTGTTCAAAGAATGATTATAAATATCACTGTTAACAAAAAACCTCTCCAAAGAGAATTTCCTGAAGATATTATTGACTTGCTCCAAATCATAAGTGTCCATTGTCTCAGATTGGTGGGAAGACGAAGATGAATGAATGGATGAAGGCCCGTAGGAGGACATGTCTAGGTCATGGTCATCTACAGCAAAATAAAGAAACATTTTTACAAAGATGATTCACTTAAAGTGTATGATTCAGACAATGAGTGGGAGGAATAAATGATGTATGCATGTTCCTACCCATATCGGCATTGTCTCCACTGTCAGTATCAGCAGTGTCTGAACAGGGAATACTGAAACAGATAGAGCACAGTCAAGTTAACTCTATTATGTCAACAACAATTCACTATGACTTTACTACTGTTACTGTGTTAGCTATGGTATTTTTGTGGAAATGCATTTTAAAGAAGAAGTGACAATACAGCCACAGCTAATTTTAAAGCTGTACGGCTACACTAGTGCTATGTGTGTGTTACACTTACAACTTGTTTTCATAGTTTGGGTTCTCCTTTATCCTCCTGACAATGGATTGAGGGCCCGGAGGCTCTGGCGCAGTGGACAAGATACTGTCATTACGGGGACGCAGCTAAAAAATATTCAAAAATAAATAAAAAAGGAGCACTTACACAAAAGTTGCCTTCAAATTAAAGCTACTTGAAAATGAGTCATACATTTTTATAGAAGATTTCTGCATGAGAAATGACTGCGCCGGTACTGGTAAGACCTGTGTTTTCAGTGGCTGCAGGTTCTAACAGATCTCCATTGGTGACAGGCGGGACTATGTAATAAGAAATAAAATTAAAAGAAACCAAGCTCACAGGACATTTTTATTGCAAACATTTGGTGAGCAGAGCATTAACATGCTTTAACCACATATTAACTGCAAGTTTGCATAGCACCACCAGTGCTCTTTAACATACAGTTTACCTGGGAATTGAGGACTTTTGGGCCCAGCTGCTGGAGATTTTGGTCTGTTAATCTAATAAAGGAGAATGACAGGTGTTGAGATGCAGAAATAACAGCTTATACCTAAATAATAATTATAACAAAGAAATTTAATGAGAAACTTTCCACTCACTCTGCCCTTGAGGTTACATCTGCGTTGGAGCTTAAACTCTTGATCATCAACAGTGTCTTCTCCAGAGTCCTCTGAAGGACCTCCTGTATTTGCATCACGTTGCCCAAAGTGCTGAGCTATAATTAGTGGAGTAATGTCTCGTGGCAGACTCTAAAGAGGAAATATCATTAAAAAAAAAATCTTAAGAAATTGAATAAAGCGTATACCATATGTTATGGACTACTCTTTTTGTGTGTGTGTGTGTGTGTGTGTGTGTGTGTGTGTGTGTGTGTGTGTTTACAATCGCCACACTACATGTAAAATATCAGCCAACAACTGATTTGGTTTTTTTTAAAGTAGAAAAATCAAGAAAAAAAAACGAAACCTCTCAAGCGGACAGATAATATCTCACCTGATCCAAACCATTCTCCTTGGCCATGCGTCTCAGCTTGCACTCCAGGTTGACTATCTTGGCTTCTTTGCGTACGATTTCAATCTGAAGTTCATCGCTCTTTTCTTCCAGCTCCCGTATTTGCTTGCGGTACTTGTCTTTGTCAATCAGGCATTGAGACACGAGGTGTTGAGCATCATCTCTTGACTTGAATGCCTGTGAGACGTAGAAGGCAATACTATGTCGGTAGCTCTTAAGTAACAGGAAGTGAACTGATTTACTAGGAACACATTGGTACTCAACCTGGTCACGCTCACGTTCCACCTCTTCCAGCTGCACCATGACTGTATTCATGCGGTTCTTGTACATTTCGCAGTCCTTCACCAACGTGGAGCACTTCAATTCAAGGTCCTCCTTCTCTTCCAGGTACTGTGCATTATTAGATAAAACGATTCTCATTTAAACCCATCAGTAGAATAAAGAGCAAAGTGGCATCATTCAACACAGTATCACATGAACCTGAGAGGAAACATTCTGAACTGTAAAATGATTTAACAGCAACCGTTTGTAGGGTTTTTGTTCAGCACATTATTAATACTCACCCTTCAGACCATCATTCCACACTAAACGGTGTTATGCGGCTCAAACCCTGCCGACTGCATGTCGAAGAGACAACGCTTCATCATTTACAGAGAAAAAGCTCTGTTTCGGCATACATTTCCATTTTTGCTGTAGCAGAAATTTCCATATGGCACACCAATACTTTCAAACTAGGATTACTATCCATGTCAATAAACAAACAAACACCACATATCTATTTGGGAATGTGGAAGATATTGTTTTGGCTTTGACAAGCATTCTGCATGTATTAAAAATGGTTGTAGAGTAAAAGGAAAGCTACACAAGACTAACTTTTTTTTTTTTTTAAAAAGCCTGAAAGTAGGCCTTCAGCACTAAAATACACACTTTATGCAAGAAGTGGAAAATTTGCAAAGCTCCGAAAGAGGGCTGACTGTGATAAGAAGTCACTGCCGCCACCCCTCCCCCCTTCCTGCCTTACCCTGAATTCTGACACTTTTCACACGTCACTTCAGATGCACTTCTAATTAGAGCTGCAGCACATTGCAGAAGGGGCCACTTAGAGCAGCCAGTACTCATCAGCCTCTGTCACTTCTCGTTCATGTGTGACAAGAAAAAAAAAACAACCTTTGCCAACACTTCATTATTTCCAGCCGTCAACTAAAACCTCTCATGCTGAGTCCATATTAAATACACTTAATGCCCCATGATGCCAATGTAATATCACATTTGGCATGTTTATTATGAGAGCATTTGAACATTCAGGATGTGACCCAACACGTTACAATATGATCCCACTCTGACGCTCTCTTCCAAAAGTGAGCTGCCTACCTAGAGAGCCTTTAGGGCATCATATACAGTATCATGATATAAAGACTGTTCTAAACAGTAGGCATCAAAGTTGCGCTGCCATATAAAATGACTTAGTTTGGCAAAAACATACTGCATCACTTGCAGATGGCAACTAGCACACCTAAGCATAAAGGCTACTTATATTGTATAATTAAATATAGATACATATTGGTAACTAGTGTTCAAAAGTTTGGGGTCAGTAAGATGTTTGGGAAAGTCCTTCATGCTTATAAAGGCTTCATTTTTTAAATAAAAAACAGCAATATTATATTTTATAGTGTAAAATAATAGCTGAATCCAAAGCTGAATTTTCCACATAATTACTCCAGTCTTCAGTGTCAGAAATCACTCTAATATACCGATTTGCTTATTATTATCAACAATGTTATAACAGATACTTTTGTGGAAACTGTAAAGCATTTTTTTTAAGATTCTTTGATGAAAAGAAAGATCAAAAGAACAGCCTTTATTTGAAATGGAAATCTTTTGAAACATTATAAATATCTTTGCTGTCACTTTTGATTCATTTCATGTATCCTTGTTAAATTTAGACAAGGAAATTTAAATTTAAAAATAAAGTTTTTGTTGTGGTTGTTGTTTTGTTTTTGAAATCAAACTGACCCATACTTTTAAACAGTAGTCCATTTCAATTTGATTCAAATTCTCCTTGTGAGACCTTTTTTTCTTTAAAAAAACATCCATTATTTTGAGCAAAGTAAAAATAGACTATTTTACCTAACATTTCTATTTGCTATGCACTGTTTGAGCTGGAAGATGAAATGATTATTGAAGGTGTAAGGCTGGTCCTGACCTTGTCCCGAAGCTCCTCGGCCTGTCGGACCTCTTCGTGCAGGTTATATAGTCTGTTGACTAAATCCTGACGATCCTCCATAGCCTCCTGTCGGTCATGCTCCAGGATATCCAAGATGGCCTTGTCTGAATCAGGTAGAGGACCGGGCTATACACGAAAAGAAACAAAACAAGCATATAAAATAAACTTTCAAAACTCTGACTTTGAATAGCCTTTCCCAAAGGTTTGCTTTTCACTGTCTTCTATTTACTGTGATGCAGAGAGGGTCTTCACCTGTATGATGGACTGCAGCTCCTGGATTTTGATCTTCAAGACCTCGTTCTCTCGCTCCAGCTCAAATATCTGCTCTTTCCGAGGTCGGTTTTCAATGTCATTCTTCAATTTCAGAGATTGCCTTCTCTCCATTTTGCACTCCTCCTCCACCTTGTTCAACCTGTGCTTTAGTTGGTCGATCTGGAGGAAATGGAGAGACAGCGGTGAACATTTGTATCGCACATAGTCAAATAATCCATACATAATCCATATTTAGTAGTAAATCTAGGAGACAGATTTTTTGAAAATCAACTCAAATCATCCTGCAATGCTTTCAGAAGCCCTCTGACCTCTAGCTGAAGGTCTCTGCTCCTCATCACGGCCATATTCTTCTCCTCGCTGAGCTGAGCGTACCGCATGGCCAGCTGATAGTTGTCATCCTTCACCTTTATAAGTTCATCATTATAGTTATTGCGCTCTTCTTTCATCTTATTGTAGCGCTCCTGGAAAGTCATCAGCTCCCGGTTGGCCAGGCGTAGCTTCTTGTAATCATCCTCTAGCGTGCGACATTTGGTCATGATATCCACCCGCTGCACGTCTTTAGCCTTGGACTGCTGCTGTAGCTTTATGACTTCATTCATTAAAAACTGGATGAGTCCTTCCTGGCCCTCTTCCACTACAGGCAAAGAACCAAATACAGTAACATAACGGCTCAAAAAGTACCGTGTTATTATTAAAACGTAACATAAATATCACAGTGTATGAGTATGGTAATCATTCATGACCAAAGCACCCTCGGATACCATTAGTGTACTATAGTACAACTGCACAAATCTGAAAGAGGCTTTATGGCAGATGCTCATCCCAGAGGGGGAGCAGGTGGAAGGCAACAAACATTTTTAAGGCATGGTCGTAGGTCATTTATATGGGCAGCATTTTAATTGAAAAGTGTCTCACCGACTATAGTTGAACATCTGCGAGTAGGATCCTTCCCTGTGACGAGTTTGTAGAGGTCAGGGTAATACAACTCCAGACTCTCTAGAAAAACCACATAGCCTCGCTCTCCCTTCGTGTGCAGGATATCCAACAACCGACCTGAAACAAAAAAAAAACTGTAGCATTACTTGTTGAACTGAGAAAAGTACAATGTGGTTTTTCTATCTGATGTGACCCTTAAAAAAGACTTTGTATTTGTTAATGTGATCAGGTTGAATCATCAAACCGTAGTATATATATATTAAAGCCAGAATAAAATGGAAATTCACCCCTCTCTGAATGCCTGTTAGTGATTTTAATGTAAATGATTCATCCATGCACTGGTTTCATTTTCACCTCGTAATGCAAAATGTCATAAACTTCCAGTAAAACATCAGAGTTCTCTCAGGTGACTACGGTATGTTTCTCCAATCATTCAGTCCGTTTAAAGGGTTAGTTCACCCAAAAATGAAAATCCTGTCATCATTAATTCATCCTCAGGCCATTACAAACCTGCAAGACTTCTTCTAGTTGATCTTTAAAACACAAATCAAGATGTTTTAATGAAACGTTATGAAATGACAAAATGGTAGTTGTGTAGGCTGTCAATGGAGGGACAGAAATCTGTCAGATATTTAATTCCAAAAATATCTTCATTTGTGTTTCGAAGATGAATGAAAGACTTACAGGTTTGGAACAAAGAGGGTGAGTAATATTTTCATTTTCAGGTGAACAAACCCTTTAAACGCTCCTTTCTTCCAATCAACTGCATGCTCACATTCAGATCTGCCTCCATCCAATCAACTGATGGATAGAAACCTCTCCGCCCTGAAAAATGTATCTTGTGTTGTCATAACATAGGGCCTTGCAGCAACATTTTAAACAATCGACATGAAAACCACAAGCAATCCCTGAAATTACTGGCTATTAGGGCTGGGCGATATGGCCAAAATTTCATATCCCGATATAGCTCATTTGATATCCCGATAACGATATACATAACGATAGAGCAATTTTTCTGTTAATTCAGTTTATGAATAGTCTATGCAAAATTGCAATGTGTAAATGCAGTTTGAAATGATATACAAAACAAATTAGGTAGTATGGAGTGATAAGATTATGTGAAACAATCATATTCTTTCCACATTTTACTTCTTCAAAGGCATAGGTTGTTATTTGTTCCAAAAATGACTGTCAGTAATTTAGTTGGTTTTATTCAAGCAATGATTTGATATTAGAGTCAAGGCTAAAATAAATAAAACTAGGCTTCAGACTGTCAGGAACGTGCAAACATGATTCTCCAAACTATATTAGCCAATCACACTTATTGTATTGCTTAAATTAGAATTAAAGGTCCATCACCCATTGATAGACTCCAAAGACTTGTGCCCGGGATGTGCACAGGTCCACCAAAAGGCATATTACAAATCATTTCATAAATGTAACTGACAGCTTGGGTACTGATTATGATCTGCTTTATATTAAACTGAGACAGCAATGCGCTTGCAGAGAGCGCTCCGCCCACGCACTGTTCTGATTGGCTGTGATTTTTAATTAGTTTCTTTTTTTTAAAGCCGTAACTGGTGTGGACAGACGAATTGCTTGATGCTGGAATTACACTTTGTGGTGCTGTTGCACTGTAGAAGGAATGTCCAGATCTGTCTTTGATAAAAGCGGCGCATTGTATTTTAACTCACTAGAGAGAGTCATGGCACAAAAAGTACTTGAAAGACCTTCTACATTACATGCCAAACTGCCAGTCTCAGAGGGAAAAGAGAATCATTAAGGGGCTGTGAAAATCCCAGCTGTGGTATACAAGCATTTTGATGTGCAGCTTTTGTGGCAAACAAACAGTGCAGACTTTAGCAAGCTGCTCGGGCGAAATCCTCGTCATCCGGTTTGCCTCTGGCCATTCAGAAGTTGAAAAATGATACGAAGGTTCAGGAAGAAGTCGTTGGGAAAGAAAAACTACAGCGGCAGCTCACAGGATTAAAAGCGTCCATTCATCATCAAATTACACCACTGGAAAAACACAGTGAAAGATGGGCTGACCGGGTAACTGATTGATGATGTGATTTGCATGTAAATGTTTTCAGCATGGAATTTGCATTTCCATATTCCACAGTGTTTAGTATTTTCTGTCACTGGCATCTATGAATGTTGATGCCTCTGCAATCTGACTTAGAGAGCGAAACCAACCTTGGATAGATCTGTAGCACATCATCAACAATGCTATAGTATCTGCTTGAATGCACACAAAAACATTGAATAATACCTGCTCGGTTGACTTTGGACTCTAGCAGACGGGAGTTGAGCACCTCGTCTTCGTCTTGTTCGTCGATGACCTTGCATTGCCGTAGATATGAGGTTAGCTTGTTGGGGTTGATGAAACGGCACAAAATGTACCGGTTCTTCTCTGCATTCTCCCACAATGACTCCCCATAGTCAAGCAAGTTCATTAAGCCTCCGTTCTCCATTCCTGCAGAGGCCCCTATGAGACAAGAATGAGGGAGAATACAGTTTTAGACGCTAGTTCGACACTCCTTTCACACCACATCACTTTTTTTTTTTACTGGTCATTGCATGCACAAATATAGATGTCCATTCAAGATACAACATATATGTTGTACAACATTAAAAAAAAACACTTTTGATTGTAATAATGTATTAGTAAATGTTGAAATTAACAAGCTGCTGCAGAATTATTGTTAATTCATAGTTCATGTTAAATAAATTAGTTAACGAATGTTAAAGGGGTGATGAATTGAGAAATCAACTTTCCCTTGAGCTTTTGATATATAACATGTCATGATAATATAAGAATATCCTGTAAGTTTCAGAGCTGAAAACGTCCTTGTTAGTCAAAGAAAAGCTTTTATAGACACCAGGCCCAGAATACGATCATGAGCTTCATCCTTATTTGACCGCACAAGAAATTCAGAAATTCTCTCTTGATCTGTGTGCGCACGTGTGTGTGTGTTCGCCCTTATATCTACCGATCGTGCGGGTGCGGGCCATGTAATACAATCACGGGTGGATGAGAAATAAATCATTGTGTTTGTTTGATAAAGACGAGTTGCAGTTGCCGCTTTCAAAATAATCTCTCCCTCATGTGAACTGACAGGGGCATAGATATGACAGCGGAGCTAAAGCTCATTAAATATGCAAATCTTCTCTAATCCTAGCTTTGGCCGTTCACTTCCAAGTCTCCAGTGCGGCACGCCCATCAAAACCCAGCGTTCAGAAGAAAGCCTCAAAACCAGTGTAGAAAATAGCCTATTACTTAGTTATGATGAAAAACCACACGAATGTCATTAGTTGACCTCAGACAACAGGGGGGGTGAAATGCTTTTTCATGCATACTGAGCTTTTTACACTGTTAAAGACTTGGATTCCCATCCTAAACATAGACAAAGTTTCAAAAACTAATGTTGGACGTTTGATGGAGTATTTCTGTGTCAAAAATACTCCTTCCGGTTTCTCACAAGTTTCGGAGAGTTTTTTTCGGGTATGGGTCCGCTTGACGTCGATAGAGCGGAAGGTCCTTGTATGGGCCGTACGGGCTCTTCTCCCGGAAGGGTGCGCGCGCGCGGGACTGAGGCGAAAGAGCAAATGCACGCCCATAAACACTGCTCTCAAGGTGCAGATCCAGTCGTCCATGCAACACTTATGTGGCGCCGCGCTCCACTTTATTCCTATGGGTGACGTCGAGCGACTTCAACGCTTCAGCACAGCATTCCGGGAAGGCAGCGCTGCATTTGAACCGATTTGAACGCAGAAATAAAGGGAAGAGTCACAACATCACGTTTCAGTCGTGTCGCAAAAGTGGACTTCACGAAATCAACAGTTACCAAAGAAGTGTGTTTTTGACTGAGCGGTCCCAGCGCTAAAGGTTCACGGTTCTGCTTTGGAAATAGGCGGTGAGTAAAACTGCTTCAAATGTCTATGCTGTTGGCTATCGTTGCGCATGTAAACATCAGTAAACAACACGATCGTGTATAACTTTACTTAATTTATCAATGGAGCATGCGATCTATGGTGTGTGTTTAAATACATTTGTTTAGCTGACCACTATAGGTGTCAGTTTGTTTATTTTAAAACTATCCAAACAAACCTAGCGTTCTCACAAAGCCTGCTTCGTCCTTCAAATGCGCTAACGTTACTCCATTGCTGTTCTATGTATAACGTTACACTAGTCTGACGTGCAAAACCGTTTTGCTTGCTACTGCTAAGGTTTAGTCGCATACAATAGTCCATAAACCGAATCATGTCCTCTTAAACTGCGAGTAAACACACAAATGTTGACAGGCCACTAAATACAGTACATACCACAGAGACGGACGTCCTGATGTTGTTGCTTCCCCTGTTCAATTTATTTCAGCCTCTGGATCTGATTCTGGATCATATCTGTATTACTTGAATCTGATTGATAGCCATGGTTTATTTAGGGTAACGTTTTCTTTTCCACACTTGAGGACGTCACCACTTTGTGCGCATTCGTCATTCTTTAGCTCCGCCCACACGATACGCCTCCATCCGCTCGTTTTTTCCGGAAAGACTCGGTACAGCCCATATTTCTTTTATAAATATAATAAATTTAAAGACTTTTCGGAGATATGAAGGATGCAATACTACTCTATAGGTACTCAAGATTGACATGAGATTGACTGAAACTGAGTGTTTCACCCCCCCTTTAAACTTTATTGTAAAGTGCTACCATTATTACTAGCATCATCAACATCCTTATACAGTTAATTTACAATCACAATTTTGCATTTGTGATTACACACAATTACAATCCATTTCTCCTATTTCACTCACAGAGATTTTAAAGTTGCAAACCGGGTTTCATGTTGATTTGTTTGCTTAATGGTTAATTATAGTTTATTTAAACGCATCTTGTTACAAGAGAGGGTAATGCAATGTGTTTTTAAACTGTCATTGACACTTGCAAATGTATAATTTTTCAGTTACAATGATTATTGTTTCCACAATTGTGAAATTACTTCCACACTTCACCCTTTAATATCCAGTTATTGTCTTTAAATATCTTTAGCATAATTTCAATATTAAAACAATTCATGCAAGTGTGACCTGCAGCAGTGGTGGGCATGTGCTTGTGCCACCACAAACTGTCTCACTTTAGAGGGGTGTAACAAACCATATCTTTTTTTAAACCTTGTGGACAGTGGCTGTAAAGATGTCACAGCACACTGCTGATGCGAAAGTGCAGAGAATGTCTCCACTAGTGCTGAACTAAGCTGATTGTCTTCTGAATAGCTGATGGCTACGGCTCAAACAGGCACTCGCTGTCATACATGTGTGAACCAACCATGTATCTGGTTTGGCGACTGTCGCATAGTGATTAATGGTCGAATGTCATGATTGCCGAGAGGAGGCCTGCAGATGGCTGATAAAATGCTGATACAGGCTATACATAATACAGAACAAAGACACACACACACACACACACACACACACACACACATATATATATATATATATATATATATATATATATATATATATATATATATATACACTCACGTAAAGGATTTTTAGGAACACCTGTTCAATTTCTCATTAATGATATTATCTAATTATCCATCCATTTATGACCACCATGTACCCATCCTCTGATGGCTACTTCCAGCAGGATAATGCACCATGTCACAAAGCTCAGATCATTTCAAATTTGTTTCTTGAACATGACAATGAGTTCACTGTACTAAAATGGCCCCCACAGTCACCAGATCTCAACTTAATAGAGCATCTTTGGGATGTGGTGGAACGGGAGCTTCATGTCCTGGATGTGCATCCTACAAATCTCCATCAACTGCAAGATGCTATCCTATCAATATGGGCCAACATTTCTAAAGAATGCTTTCAGCACCTTGTTGAATCAATGCACGTAGAATTAAGGCAGTTCTGAAGGCGAAAGGGATAAGTATGGTGTTTCTAATAATCCTTTAGGTAAGAGTATATATTAGAGGTGGGCATAGATAATGTTTTTTTTAATATAGATTAATCTAGATTTAAATGGCTCATCTGAATTCTGCCGAAGACTTTCAGAATGTGTGTGCTATCCTCTTATATAGGTTACTCTAGGGGTGTAATGGTACAGATTGCTCATGGTTCAGTTTGTATCACGGTTTTAGGTTCACGTTTTCGGTACGGTTCTGTATTTACTTTGTTCAGGGAAAAAAAGGATTACTGTCAAATAAAAATAAAGAAAATAAGAGCAAATAACTTAAATACAAGCAGCAGCACAAATAAATACTATTGAGCAAAGATACTAATAAAATAAACAATGCTTTTCAGGTTTTTCAGGTAGGTCTAACATCAGTTTTTAGGTAGAGAAATTGAATAAAGTAATCACATGTAAAATAATTGCATATTTCACTGTTTAAATTAAAGATTAATCCTTATTAAACTTACACAAGCTATTCAATCAAGAGCAGTGAGTGATGTCCTTATCTTTTGTTTGACATAAAACAGACAGCAGTAAAGGCTACTGCCCCTTTAAGGATATGCGCTGGGATGCTAATGCAGGGATATGTGTCGTCTTTCTCGAAAGTATAAAGTTCACTTATGACATATTCATGTCTGCTTGGATACTCATAAAGATGGACATGTTGACATACTACTGAGTTTGTCCGTTCAAGCGCAAGACTTGAAAGATAACTCAATATTTGCACGCTGTGAGAAGTGTGCACGCTTTGGGACAAGTGCACAGAGATAAATCTTCTCTCAGCGCGAGCGAGTTCTCATTCGCGTCTTCTGGCTCTACACGCGGGTGATGACGGCGAAATGACTGGTCATATTCGAACATACGGCAGCATTCGCATGCATGAATAGTTTACAAAGAGAGACCGGTTTGCCCACATTTTTCTTTTATCATCGCTGTTGTAGTGTATCACTGAGAAGCCAGCACTTTTACCCATCGACAGAAACATACATAAAGAATTATTTTCAACTTATAACCCATATTAAATATGCGTAAACAGATGTGAGATGAACGGCGTGACAAAGAATTTGTGCAAGTACGTGCCGGCACGTTTACACAGCACCCCTGCTCTCGTCAGATGGCACCACAGGGTGCCACAGCACCCCGGTTGGGAAACGCTGGTATAGACCCAGGCCAGCTCCCAACCCAACTTTGAGAATAGATTAACGGCGTTATTTTTGTTATCCTCCGATAAGAGTCTCACGTTAATGCAGCACGTTAACTATGATAACGGCCCATATATATATTAGTGGTGGGCCGTTATCGCCGTTTATATATATATATATATATATATATATATATATATATATATATATATATATAAAACGCCGCTGTTATATATATATAGTACAAGATGCACAGCATGGGGATGTTTCTCCACAAAAAAACTGGATGAGAAAATAATCAATATTACAAAAGAATAATTTGAAGAAGAAAAAAATACACAATGTGACATTAAAGTGTATCCGTCAATCACTTGTATAAAGAAACACTGAATCTCTTGTGCCTCCCCTGCGCCCATTGACTTAAAACAGAACCCCTAATGCATATGGTGGGTTTAGTGGGGAGTAATAGAAAATTAATGGGGTAAAGTCACGTGAGAGGAGGCAATGCCTACATTACGCTATGATAGGATATGATTGTTTCGTGCATTGAATACTGCCTATTTTTTGTGTGGCTTTTTGTAACATTCTGAATGAATGATGCCATTAATGGGAAGACTAATTTACAAATTAAGTGAACAATAACAACTACAACTATAAAGATATCACCACTTTGTCACGTCAAAATTAAACTTGAAATGGCCTGAAAATATGATGACTGTAGGTTTTAGTGAGTGATCATGTTTGATAAAATTAAAGGTACATATTGGTGTTTGACCAGTGTGCTTGATGACTGCTGAAAATATTAATAAGAAAACATGGCCATTAGTTCGCAAATAAAATATATTGTTTAAATTGTTAAAGGATTACTTCAGCGATTTAGCATATGGCTTTGTATCAGTAGAAACCCGGGAGGAATGATCATGCTTCCTCCCCCTCATATTCTCCTGAGACAAAAGATTTATATATTTTATTTCTGTGAAAAATTCTCTGATGACGCAAATATCGTCATTTTCATCATCTGAGGATTTTTTTGGCAAGAGGCCACAGTCACACTCGCTCGGCTCACTCACATTATATTGAACAGACATGTTTAGTTTTTAATTGTACACTGTAAAAAAAAAAATGTAGGTCTCCAATTGAACATTTTCTGGTGACTGATCACATCTAAATTTTTCAGTTGGCCGAATTTAATTTCTGTGAATTAAATTGCATCAATTCACAGAATTTCAATTCGGCCAACTGAAAAATGTAGATGTGATCAGTCAGTCACTATAAAATTTTCAATTAGAATTTTTTTACATTTATTTTTACAGTGTAGTGTCTGTTCTCTAATTGAACTGATTTTATGAAAATGAACGTGAAGGGAGAGTGATCCAATAATCCAGTAGCGCTGGCTTTGGGATTGGCCTCGTAGGGCAGCGAAGCAAGTGCATTCTGGGAGTTGTTGTCTTTCATCCCCATGAGGCAAAAATACATTTTCTGTCTTTTCACAGTCTAGAAAGCACTAAATTCAAAAATAATTTCATATTTCTATGACATTAATGACCCAGTTTAAATACAAAGCTTAATGCTAAATCACTGAAGTAACCCTTTAATGCCTTTAGTTATTATTTTGGAATAAATGTAAAACACTAACTTGATGAAATGTATATTTGGTTTCAATAAATAGAACACTACAAAGTGTAAAAATACAAAATTGTATTTGGCTTCTCTTTTTTTCATGTTTATTTAACCAGGAAAAAAAAGGATATACATTTATATTTAATATGTATATAAAAAAGTGAGGACTTACATATACATACATTCATTCATACCATACACATAATATATACAAACACTCACAAATACATCCAGTTGAAGTCAGTGGTCACCAAAACTGTTTGGTTAACAACATGTTCCAAAGGGGAAAGAAAGCCATATAGGTTTGGAACGAAATTAGGGTTGGTAAATGATGACAGAATGCTCATTTTTAGGTGAACCATCCCTTTAAACGTGCACATAGACCAACAATTAGAAAAACAGTCCAGAGGAAACACAGAACGCATCCTGTGTCAACAGTTCTCGGACAGATTGACACGCGATTGCGACATGGAGAGCAACCCTAGCAACCACCTAATTTGTCATGACAACCTCTTTTGTTTTATAACAATGTGTTTCCAGTTGAAATACAGTAAAAAAAAAGAAAAGAAATTGACCTATTTTAATGTTACTGACTCTAGTCTAGCGCTCAAAGCTGATCCGTTCCAATCCATCCCGTCAATTGTTAATGAACATTCAACATTCAGTGCAGTCTATTGGTTGTAAGCTGAATCTTAAAGGTGGGGTAAGCGGTATTTTAAAAATGCTTTAGAAAAGTGTTGAGTACCAAAACAAACTTGTAGCCATCAGCAGTAAGGGGGCGTGTCTACTAATGATGGTGAGAAGGGAGTGCTCAGTGCACATCCTTATTTAAAACCCACAACACACAGGACGGACGGCACAAGCAGTTAAAATAAATAAATAAATACAAATCCTCTGCGCTGCGATGCGGTTTTCTGTTATATATCATTTCACTGTGTGGGGAATTGGCAAATTGGCTGCATTAGGTACACAGAGCCACTGAATGCGTGAGAGATCGACTCATTGATGCGTGCAGATCACGCTAGCCAGCAACAATAAACATGCCGAAGAATATAACAAGATATTGCGCTATTCCTGGTTGTGGAAGAACACAGTCGCTGCATAAGCTTCCTTCTGAAGTGTGGTTGAACTTTATTTTTAATGAAGTTCTAGCTGACGTGGGGAAGACATGGTGTTTGCTTAATTTCACTGCGGAATCGTTTGTAAACAAATCTCAGGTCAATGCTGGATTTGCAGACATTTGATATTAAAACACATAGCTATTTCTTCTAAATTGGATCCGACCGGAATGGCGCAACACACTTATGTGAGTAAAACGTGTTATATGTAATAGTATTGCATTGTTATAGATCGTTTTGCTTATGTGTACGTGTCTAACAGAACATACCTTTTGCACGTTGGACTCAGACATCAGACACTCGCAAAGCCCAACGTCCTGGAGCTGTGTTTTCCAGACGGGCTACAAAAACGTAAGCCTGTCAGCAGGCGATGAATCTCATAATATTCCTTTCTTGTTTTGCGCTTCTCTCTCTCGACTTGACATTTGAAGCACTGTTCGTGCTTATATCGAATGATCATGCGGGCTACGTTATACAAAAATAACAGTCCAATCAATCGCGGGTGGATGAGAAATAAATCATTGTGTTTGTTTGATAAAGACGTACTTGAATCATTCTGGTTGCCGCTTTCAAAACAACCCCTCCCTCATGAGAACTGAACTGACAGGGGCAATAAGGGGCATAGATATGACCGCGGAACTGAAGCTCATTAAATCTTCTCCAATCCTAGCCGTGGGCGTTTACTTCCAAGTCTCCAGTGCGGCACGCCGATCAAAACCCAGCGTTCAGGAGAGAGCCTCAAAACCAGTGTAGAAAATAGCCTATTACTTAGTTATGTTTTTTTTTTTTTTAGATGTAAAACTAAAAACCACACAAACGTCATTAGTTGACCTCAGAGACAACAGTATAAAAAAAAAAAAGCCAGTTCATGACCCCTTTAAGCACGTCAGAGGTTTTGGGGTCAAATCCTCCCTCATAGTTTTTTTACTCATTAAAACCAAATGTGTTCATCATTGATTGTATATCATGGGCAGGGACATGTTTGTGTGTTTGTGTTTATTTTGTGTTATCACTGGAACAAATAGAGAGTCTCCACAACGGGACTGAAGCACGCATCTGTGCAAAAGCCGCTGAGCACTCTGCTAGTTAACTAGAGATGTTTGATTTCTTATAGATATGCCGCGATCTGTTTAAAAAAGTCATTTTTTAAAACGACGTACGACTCGCATAGACATGCCGGAGAATATCCCATCTGTCTGCTTACATGGCAAGAGCAAATGCGCCTATCCGATTCATATAAGATTTATTTATTTATTTATTTCTACATGTGAGTGTGGCCTGAAACTGATCTGAGAATATCGTAATGTGCTTTTTTTCCTGCTTACACGTTCGCCAGTCATATCCGATCTGAGCCACATTGGAGAAAAAAATTGGGTCACCCATGCACTGTTGCGGCCTTAGATTAATATAGCATGTAGGCTAATGAAGTGTGTAATGTGTGATGAAGTATTTGTGCTATTTAGAATATTTTTGTGCTGTTTATTCTATATTTTATTTGTATATTATTCTTAATATTTTATATCATTGTTGCTCTATGCTCTTGTTACATTTTTATATAGCTGATTATTTTTAGCACATGTGTATGTGTATATTTAAGTTCTGATAACGTATCCTTCCATATTTTGTGCATAACTGTGTTCATTGTTCAATGGGCTTTGTAACGACGTCTTTAGTGGCTTTTATGGGTCTTGAGAGAGGAAATGACATTGGTGTCAATGGAAGCCTTTCTGAGCCATCAGATTTCAACAAAAATATCTTAATTTGTGTTCTGAAGATGCACAGGTCTTACGGGTGGCGAACGACATGAGGGTAAGTAATTAATGACCGAATTTTCATTTTTGGGTGAACTAAACCTTTAAGTGTGTTTTTTTTTAAATGTTCTAATGAAGGATTTGGGCAATTGAGAAATATAATTTTCTCTTTCACAATACAATAAAATATAGCCTAACTGTTTGCACAGAATTTCCCTCAAAGGGGTTCTCGCCCAGGGTGTAATTCAGTGTAGAACAGCCACTGTTCACAAGTCACCCTCATCATTATCCTATGGCAAAAAGGCAGAAAAGACATAAATACATTTTTTCAAAAGCGAATATATATTTTACCATGCTCTTTGATGACCTTTGATTTTCTGCAGGATGTAAATGTAAATGAAAGCGCAGCAACATGTTAATACGAGGTTCTGCATGACAAATTTCTTTGCATACATTTTGTGGCGAAGAGCCATGTTGAAGTTGTAGTTGGCCCCCTTCGGCGGCATAAGGCCAGCATTGTTTTCCAGCGCTCCATGCACCATTGTAAATGAAATCAAACCATCACTACTGATATGCCCACACACGTTTTGCATATTCCTGTGTATCTATCATCCCAGACTCCATTCCTATATCTGCCCTTTCGCTTTTGCAGCCCTAGGCTGAGGAACAGCTGCATATGTGAGCGTAAACTAACTGTAATGGCCTCACTTCCCCATCTCCACCAGACAGGAGACATTTGATCAGACATCAGTGGGTGACAGACACAGGAGGAAGGTTTCTGATGAAAGGGAAGGAAGAATTGCAGATTTTAGCCAGTGTTTGCCATTTTCAAGTGCAATATGCAGTCAACCCGAGGTCAGAGGGATGAAGACATTACGTCGGAAATGCCACAGCAGGAGTCATACATCTAATATTAGAAGTCAGCATTGTCTCATCTCATCTCAAAAAGCAAAGACAGTATCTCATATTTGGAAATCAGAGACCTGAGTGGGAGAGTCTCAACGCAAAGCTTTGAAAGCAAACGAGGGCGTGTGCATTCTCCCATGACGAAAACAGCCACCTTTTGCAATAGAGGGCCTCCAGAGCCGCTCTTCTTTGGGAAACGATGGGTTTCTCCCCTCACATTTTAGCACGCTGAATGAAATACGGCATTATACTGTCATGCTTCACCCTGTCTTTGTGTTCATGTCAGGACGTGACTCAGCCAAGTTAAAAATGAAGCATCACATACTACGGCGGTTCACCCTGGCAGACACACAAACACACAGTCCACCCCCACCCCTGTCTTATACCTTGACCAGATTTCCTCTCTACTTATTTTGGAGTGAGTGAGTAAGAGAGAGCTCTTCACTTCCTCATTTCATTAGCAGGTGTTTAGCTCGGCCTCTTAAAAGGAGAAATGTTGGGAACACATTTAAAGTTGCACAGCAGAAGTGATACTCATTTTGCAGTATATTTAAATAAAATTATCAGATGATCAACTTCCACTTAACAGTGTAAGTCAATATATCTGTATCTGCATCAGTGTATAAGTAGCAAGAGACACAGAACATCTGAAAGTGGAAAGAGAAAAAGATAACTGAAATGTATCTTTCACTATGTAGTTTGCTCTATAAGTAAAATTAGTGAATTTAGGCACGGCTCCTAAAAATATAGAGTACTTTGTAATGGAAAACCAACCTGAAATGTGACCTGACCACTGAGACTGAGACACATTGAATCAAAATTCTGATTTGAATCAAATTTCAAATGTACTACCATTCAAACGTTTTTGAAAGAAATGCTCAGCAACATTGCATTTACTTGATCAAATATACAGCAAAATAGAAATATAGTGAAATATTATCAGTTTTTTTTTAAGTGTTCCATTTTTATATATTTTAAAACGTAATTTATCCCGGTGATCGAAGCTAAATTTTCAACATATTTTCTCCAGTCTTCAGTGTCACATGATCCTTCAGAAATCATTCTGATATGATGATTTTGCTACATTTCATATTCCTTACATTTCTTATTATTTTCAATGTTTTGAACAGTTGTGCTGCTTAATACTTTAGTCGAAACCGTGATTCCGCAAACCAGATTATTCGATTAAGAAAATAATTTATTAGAAACGGAAATCATTTGTAAAATTATAAATGTCACTTTTGATCAATTTAATGTGTAATAATTATAATAATTTCTTTCAAATCAAATCTTACTGAACCCCATTTTTTATTACATTAGATTTAGTGTTTTACTAACTACTAAGCAGGATTGCGTCAGGCACACAAAAACCAAATGTCAAAGTCTAAGAGCTTTAATTTTTTGTGGTTTAACAGAGGAATATTTACTCTGTTTAAAGATCGCAGTCGGTTTGTTCCAGTGGGACCCTGCTTGAGTGATTTTCATGTTGAAGATCAGTGTAAAACCAAGCTAGCGGAAGCTATTACCACGTGCTACTGTGGCTCCGTGGCTCCATCCGATTTTAGAAAAAAACCACAAACGCGTATCATCAGCCAATGGGCTGCAGCCCTGCTCTACCAAGCTACCAGTTCAGGGGAACTGCACTAAGATGTTTTGTGTGAAAGTGAAACATAGCAGTTCTGATGTGGGGCCTGCTACCTTAATGACTGAAATTTTACACTAAACACCAGGATCAAGGGTAGATTCTGACCTAATTAAGACAGTGCTAATGAGAAATCTAAATATAGACCATTTGTAAGATAAAGATTGATATACGTCATTACATAAACATAACAGAGGAACACTTCCTTAAAGGAGCAGTTCACCCAGAAATGTAAATAATTTACATCATCCTAATATCGTTCCAAACCTACACTACTTGCTTTCTGTTTGAGCACCAAAGGACTTTAAAAGGGACGGGCGTTTGACAGAACACATATTGTATAGAGTTGCATGGGGCATGCAGTAGATATTCTGCATTTGTCTTGTATTGTGATCCAGAGAGGAAAGAGGACAAAGAAAACAACAACATGATGGCAATTTTCACATTTATTTGAACTATCCCTTTAAGGTTGTGAACTTTAACCCTGCAGACCTAGACCAGGAGTCAAAGGTTTGAAGTGTTATTTTACAATATTTTTATAGCTAATATAAATCGTGACTACTTTTAAATTTTTTATGATTAAATTAATAGATGAATACACTCACACATATACACACACTGCCATAAAAATTGGGGGAGGGGGAAAGAATACTTTATTTTTGATGCAGTAAATTACTCGAAAAATGACAGGAAGAACATTTATAATGTTACAAAATGTTTCTATTTCAAATAAATGCTGCCATTCTGAACTTTTCTATTCATTAAAGAAACCTGAAAAATGATCATGGATTTTTACACAAACATTAAGCAGCACAACACTGTGCAGGGTTTTCAACACTGATTATAATAATAAGAAATATTACTTGAGCAGAACATTTGCATAGCAGAGTTATCATGTGACACTGACTGAAGACTAAGTAATGATGAGTAATGATGCTGAAAATTCATCTTTTATATCAAAAGAATAAATTACATTTTACAATATGTTAAAATAGAAAACAGAAATTTAAAATTGTAATAATATTCCACAATATTACAGTTACTGTATTGTTGATCAAATGAATGTGGCCTTGGTGAGCATAAAAAACCTTTGAACGTTACGTAGTATCTGTAAGTTACTTTTTTTTTACTTTTAATTCTCATATTTACATTTGTGTTCATTTATACGTTTGATGACTTTGTAATTTTCTAAAATGTGATTTACAGCCCTTCCTTTCATGAGGTGTCATTTATGTGCACGTGTCATCAAACAGAACTGAGCAAACACTGGCTGTTTTCAAACAAGTTTCCCAAATACTCCACCACAAATTGGGCAGACTAACAAATCTCACGCCTCGTTTCATTGTCAAAATTCGGACTTTATTAATAGATACATAAGACAAAAAATAAAGAAATGAATGCATAAGCTTGCCTGATGTTTAGGTAATAATGTACTACATGCAAATAGCAGCCTTAGATCACAAACCACATTTTAAGTTAAACTTGATGACAGACTGCAGCGGCAAACGAGACATTCTAAAAATGCTACATGCCCAGATCGATGAAAGAAATATGTAGTAGCTTCAAATTACACATAATAAATCTATTGTTTTTGGTTGAAGAGTGAGTCTGCACATTCCAGCTGTAATGCAATTGCTCAGAATTGGATCCAGCAAACTAACAATTCAACCTTTGTGAGGGACGATGCCATGCTCATGAACCTAAGAGCCGATCTGATGACATTCACAATGTAGAAATGGGAGCTTTCTACTCTCCCACAGTCAGGTGAAGCATGTGGTTGACATTGCATGCCTTTCAAGTGTATTTGTGGAGAATAAAAATCTGTGCATTTCTATTAAGGATTCTGAGTCAAACATCAAGATACTGTTCTGGAGTCAGGACGTTAAAGCATCTCTGTTCGGACTTCACTAATAAATGAGCTAATGTTTAAAAATGTATCATTTACGTTTTTTATATATTTAAAGTTGTTTCATGACATTACAAATGTGTAGCATATTTGTGTTGAAAATGATTAAATATATTTGGTCCATGCAATCACTAAAAGACATGCAGTATCGCTATATTTTAAGTTTTGAAAATACTTTGAATACCTTTGTTCTGAATCACTCTTTATTCTACCAGAACATTTTATCCCCCTAAAGAAAACAGAAGATCAATGAAAGTTTTGCCTCATCATTTTTTTTATAAAATAGCATTTTCTCAAATACCCACATTTATAATTCATATGGGGTCATAACGTTTTATATTTTAGTCAGTGGTACTTTAAAAGCACTTCTTAGATTGGTACTGGTATTAATTGGTCAGACTGAACTGTATTCATATATCTAAAACACCACAGTAGGTAATAGATACGATACAGAACTGTGTATTGCTTTTTATTGTTTTCTGATAAAGTTACAACCAATGTCTTGATTCAACCTAATTCTAATTTAGACTATTTTATCTCTATTATAAAAAGGCATGATGGTGTTTTTATTTGATGTATTATGTATGGTACTTGCTCTGAAGGTGCCTTAAATATTCCTTTGTGTACTTGAAGAACTTCAAATATATATTTGAAGCCTGTTCCTAATGATAAGGCTTTTGAAGGAACTGTGCACAGACTGTGGAGTTCTTGCAAGGGAATTTCCATTTTATAAGTTCCCAATCAAAAAAAACTGCCATATCAAAAAGAGTGCCTAAAATTTTTCCGTAAATTTCTTCAAAACCAGCCATACTTGTGTATCGAAGAAAAAAGTATTAAAGTGATAATTCACCCAAAAATGTAAAATTTGATGTCTATCTGCTTACTCCCAGGGCATCCAAGATGAAGGTGTCTTTGTTTCTTCAGTAGAACACAAATGAAGATTTTTAACTCCAACCGTTGCCGTATAATGCATTCTATGAGATTATAATGGGGTGTATTCTATGAGAGGAAAAACACATAGACATATGAATCCATCCTAAACCCTGTGGCTCTTGGCCACACACTGATGGATGTCTTAAGACACGAAGCGATCGGTTTGTGTGAGAAACCCAACAGTATTTATATGTTTTACCTCAAATACAACACTATGTGCATCAGCCGTCCCTGGACCATCACTGCCTTTAAATGCGGTCAAATTACACGATATGGCATTAAGATATGCGCAAGACATCACTTCCGCCACTTGTATCCCATTGAGATACTCCGTATCTTGACCACACTTGCCGGAAGTGATGCGCGGTCACAGCTTTTATACATAGTGTTGTATTTGAGGTAAAAAAATTATATAAATACTGTTGGGTTTCTCACACAAACCGATCATTTTGTGTCTTAAGACATCAGTGTGTGGCCACGAGCCACCGGGTTTAGGATGGATTCGTATGTCTATGTGTTTTTACTCTCATAGAATACACCCCATTGACATGCATTATACGGCAACGGTTGGAGTTAAAAGTCTTCATTTGTGTTCTACTGAAGAAACAAACACACCTACATCTTGGATCCCCTGGGAGTAAGCAGATAGACATCACTTTTTTTTGGGGGGGGGGGGGGGGGGGGGGTTACCCCCCCCCCCAAAAGTACCTCTTTAAAGAGATACTCCACTGTTTTTTCATATTAAACTATGTTATTCCCTTAACTAAGACAAGCTCATACACTCCTCTCTCGTCTCAGTGCGTGCACTTAATCGTTTTGATGCGCGGTGATATTCTGATAGCACTTAGCTTACCCCTTTTAGCCACTTGGTGACACAAAATAAAATGTGGCGCTTTTCTAAGCAGGTTAAAAAGGATAACTATAATGTATGGAGAAATAGCGCTTCTGAGAGTACTTCGACTCGGCACATTAAAAAGTCAAGATTGAAAAATCCTCCCTCAAATCTCCCCTTCACCTTCTCATTTCCTTCAATAGGGGGAGAGGATTTTTCAGGCATGACTTTTTACTGCGCCGAGTCGAAGTATTCTCAAAAGTGCTATTCCTCCATACATTATAGTTTTCCCTTTCAACCCGCTAAGAAAAGCGCCACGTTTTTATTTTGTGTCACCATACTTGGTCGTTCAACTATTTGTGAAACTGTATTTAAAAAGGGAAAACATGGAGGTGTTTGGTCGCTTCTAACTTGATCTCTGTTTGGTTCCATAGTGAATGAACTGGGCTTAGTGGGCTAAGCTAAATGCTATCAGATCGTCAAAGCGATTAAGTGCACGCACTCAGACGAGAGGTATGTGTCAACTTGTCTTAGTTAAGGGAATAATATAGTTTAATATGAAATAAATGGTGGAGTATCCCTTTAGACTTTTAAAAAAGTCTATGGTTTTGTGATAGTTATTAGGTTTTTTCATCCCCTATTTTGGCTTTGTGAACTTACAATTGAATAATTTTAACTACTCCAGATGATCCCATTAGTTTGAACGTCTAAAGGAACCTAGATTGGAATCTCCCGTATCTTTTGATTTTCATAGTAAGATACTGCCATGTCAGAAATTAACTTTTTAATTCCCTTAATTGCATTTTGGAAAGGAGTGATTATATTATTTTTTTAACAATAAAAAAAACACAATGAGTGTAGGCCAAATACTTCAGCCTAACCAACTGAAATCATTTGAACAAATTATGGCTGTTAAATCAACAACACATCCAAATGTAAATAATAAGTGCTAATAAAGTGTATAGGCACTCTGTTAGAACATATATAATATTTGTTATCCAAATCATTTGGAGTGTTTCTTCTAATTTGACATACTTGACATCAAGCATCTTTACACTTATATCTTAAATATGTATTATCCCTTTCAATGTTATTTTCTATGTGAGCCAATCCTGACCTTTATAATTTTATAATAAATTGTCCAATTTTCTTTGGAGCTTAGACAATCTTAGATTTGTCTCAGACAAATGGATTTTAATTATAAAATTAAAAAGAGAAATAACCTAATTTAATACAGAAGACACTTCTGTGCATGTGTTGGATGCCAACTATTCATACATTAATCAAATATTTAATAACCAATGATAAGTGCAATCTTTGTTCTTGTCCTTACTATTACTATTACTAATTACTATGGACTTGAGTGAATGATCAACCATCATATTCATGGTATTTCATCATGCATATAATTAAAATATGCTAATGAAAAAAATATGGGTTACACTTTATTTTAAGATGTCATTGTTACAGTGCAAATATAGATTTAATTACTAAGAAATATTATTTAACTACATGTACTGACTATAGGGTTAGGGTAGGATTGGGGTATGGTTGATGGTTAGTTGCATGTAATTATGCGTAATTTACTGTTATTATATAGTAAGTACATGTAATATGTAACAAGAACACTAAAATAAAGTATTACCAAAATATGCCATGCATTGATTATTGTTTCAGTTTACTCTCACATAGTTTCAGCCACTCAAAATTAATTTACAAATGCATTCACTCATAAATGTAAAATCCAAAATAGTGATGTAAAAAGGCATTACTGTTTGCTGTTCTGCAACAATGCAAAATCCACATCAAGTCTTCAATGACTGATTTATAAACTGGGAGTGGATGAAAGAAGTTAGCATGTTGTTGGAGAACATCCCAAAACTTGCAAGGCCCAAGGCAGGGTGGCAGACCAAACCTATCCTACAACAACTGTTCCTGTAGAGCAAGCTGTCTTTTAAAGGAAAAACTTTCCTAGACTAACGTGAACTCTCATAAAGTCCTAGTCATTGACAAAGAAAGCATGTCATGACATGTGGCTCAATTTGTTAGGCAAAAATGAGGTCAGAATAGTGCATCTGTTGAACCTTCATAGTGCAACCTCCCATTTATGAACGATGACATCTTCACACTATGCACACATCACACAAGCAGAACCGATGGGGGCACAGACAGGGTGTGCCTAATTATAAGAACAACAACTAATCACATTAGTTGCATTAGTAAATGTAAAATGGAGGATTTTGTGTTAAATAATGCACATACAAACAAATTATCTGATGACAGACCGCACCAATTCACCAAATCCAATGAATAGTGCAAAAACTCTACAATAACAGCAACACGCTGATATATAGCATGCAGAAGAGACAGATCGAGGTTGACAGTAGATTGGTGTGTTTGTGCATTACATGAATAACAGAATAACCATGTGCAACAACACACATTGTCATTGGATTAATGGTGTCATATTAATGTGCATGATCCGCCTTTCACTCCCTGACTTTTCAATGAGAGCACACAGCATGCGCACTTTTTAGTTTCCATCATTCCTTTTATTAAGAGATCAGACTTTAAATTTATAGTCCATGTTGGAAATGCAAGATTAAACTCATTACATCTTATTAGTCGGTTATTTGATTATTATGATGGAGGATGAGTGACTAATAAAGGGGGGAGAACGATGGATTTTATGCGAGATAACCACCAAAATATAGCTTTAATATTTCTGCAAAGAAAATAATCTAATCTCACTAATTTAGACGTTGCATAACTTTAACATGTTACTTCATTTGTGCGCGCGAGTTCACACTGGAAATGACTTTACTAACCTACATCTGCACTAATTTAAAGTCAAGTTACGTAGCCTACATATAGCTATAGTTAAAGGAGTCCAAAGGTAACGCAAGCACAACAGTTGTTTTGTGAGTATTTTACATGTGATTAAAAACCCTGATACGCATTTGTTTCCTACGTACTGTAGCGGTATATCGGACGCCGAGGTACCAGGCTACGTCGAAGAGCTTGTGATTGATTTCGGCTCTGAAGCGTTGACTTACTAAACAGTTACATTCAAGAGACATTCAAGTCATTTACCTGTTGAAGATCACTTCTCGGGCTCTAATTCAACCGGTCCATTCTAGTTACTTGAAGACGCCAGTGTTTTAAACAGCTGAACTCTGTCGCAACAACTCGCAAGACAAGCTTGATCTATTCACCTGCAGCCTCACAAGCTGTCACTCAGAGCGCTAGTGTGCCGAGTGGGCGGGCTAATGGAGCTCATCACTACAAACTACAAACTTACAGCGGCACTGTGAAAGTTGTATTTGTCCGAAGTGTAACAAGGAAACAGCAGTACTTACTGCCAATTAAATGTGCTCTCATTTTCTAGCTCACCTTAGAGAATACAACAAATTGTGAAAAAATAATAATGATAAATAAGAATGAAGTGGTTAACTTTTTATGTGTAGCCTATAGGTACTACACTTCAAGTGAGAAATATAAATACTGAATAAGATTTACTCAATAAACAACTAGGCTATTTAAGAAGAGCATTTTTCAGAGTCTGCTTACAATATATATATTTTTTTCTCATCATCGAGAATTATTTTTTGTCAGTTCTCCTTATTGTAGTTTAGTTTGCCTCACTTCATCATTTGGCTTGCCTTTTAACATTTAGATTTTTTAAATATTCATATTACATAATTGTCTATTGTTGTGTTATTGTGCTGAATGGCTAATTTGCTTTTGTCAAACACTAAACAAAAGCCGGTGATGTGATTGTTTGTGATAGAAATCTTAATTATTCTAGGAATTATCTTAATAGGCTGTCATTGACACAGTTCTGAAAGCCTGCTGCTGTTAGTTCATCTTAAATCAAAACGGCACCATTTTTAAAACTGATCTGTCTCATCTAAAGCTCAGATCAGATCTGGAAGATGAACAAAGTGCCCTAAATAATGTTGGAGTGCCATGGTTTAGTTGAGATATGGCTGTCAGACAGATTTAGGAATACATTTGTGAAGTCATAATTTATATGTGCTCATTTGTTGTCTACTCCAGCATCTGACATATAGTTCCTTCATGAACTCTGTGGTTCAGAACATGCAAATGCTTCCCCCAAAACATTTGTTTATGGCAACAGTTACACAAATGTCACACTTTCCTTCCAGAGGGACTGTTTCATTCTTTTTTTACACTATAGACAGAAATAAACTGAACAAAAATATAAACCTGACTTAACTTGACTTCAATTGAACTTGCATTTTATTTTAAGTAGCATAAAAAAGGAATCTTAGAGTTGTGGTGCATTGTAGAAACTATTTTTTTATGAATGAATGAATGAATGAAATTGCTACTTAAAAATGAGTCATAAAAAGCACATTGCCTTGTAGACTTGGCTAATAATACTTAATGGACATAGAAATTTAGTCATATTAGTGTTATGTACAAGGAACACTGAAACACAGACAGCATTTTATATCACATATCTAATGCAGACCTCTCCTTGTAGTTATGACGCTTCACGGTGTCACGTAGCCTAATGTACCAAACGAAGAAAGTCAGTCAATTAGCTAAAGAGTGTGCCCTCTAGTGGTAAAAGAAGAAAAGCAACTGGTCAATTAAAAGTTCAGCTACAGTAAATACGTATATTGTAATAATTGTTACAGGATTTATTTACATTCGCTAGGACACATTTCTCACTTCACACAGTCCTCCTAACCAGCATGCGGCTTGGCACAAACGTTAATTCCACGTTTAAAATGCGCTCAAACTATCAAAAATCTTAAAGGGATTGTGCACATAAAAAGGTGAAAATGCATAATTTACCCACCCTCGAGTTGTTACAAACCTGTATGAATGTCTTCTGAACATAAAAGATGGGCCTCGTTGTCTTCCACAGTATGGAAAAAAAAATACTATGGAAATTAATGAGGTATGTTTGGTTACCAAACATTCTTTAAAATGTCTTCTATTGTGCACAGCAGAAGAAAGAAACTCATACAGATTTGGGAAAACTTGAATGTGAGTAAATGAGTAAACATTTAAAATTTTTAGTGTATTATCCCTTTAATTCATCAATCAAAATTATTCCATAACACTAGAAAAGGTTCACACACACACACACACACACACACACACACACACACACACACACACACACACACACACACACACACACACACACACACACACACACACACACACACGCACACACACGCACACACACGCACACACGCACACACACACACAAACGACCTAAAAATACTAATAAAAGTTATGATTTTACAATGATTTCTTTTGCAAAAATTCTTTACAAAACAAGAATGACTTTAGAATTCGTGGACATGGTCTACTCAATAAAGTACAAATTTATCCATGCACTTTCCCCTTTACATAGAATAGATTTGTAAATGGATAGACTAACAGACTCAGCTACGCAATTGTTGATAGCATTTCATTTTTTTTTAGATTTGGAATATATATAGTAATATATATTAATATGGCATCACTGCAGAAATGTAGCAAATTGCTGTCTTATTCATATTTGAACTTAACTTTGAAAAGAGTGTCAACGGTTTGAGGCACATAAAGTTTTGGCAGTGGTTGTATTTGAGTGGGAAAAAAATAGTTCATGACTCAAGCTGTTGTGCTTGAGTATTGAGAAATGGATAGCAATTGTAAAAATAAAAAAATATAAAAAAACGTGTGTCTTACAGAACAGTTTTTTGACTGCTGTCATTGTTGACTTGATACACTTCTGTCCACACTTGTTGTTGAGTAGCATTCTTAACATTCTGCTGCTCATGCATCATGAGTAGAGTACCTAAACCTATTAAACAAAATGTTTATTCAGTTCATGCTTACAAGTGACACAGATTGAACATACAGTATTGTTTAAAAGAACATTAGAACGATATTTGATGAACTTTTCTGAATGTATATTCTGAGTTCTTTGAATCATTGAGTGAAAGAAAACAAGCTCTTGAAGCATACCTTTTGCCTGCAATGACACTATATATGCACTCCAAAAATAGAAAATAAAGTTGCAAAAAATAACCACAAATATACTTGACTATTGCTGTGTTTTGCTTTACACGTGGCTCCAAAATACTATAAAATCTTTGAGGAACATAAGTATGCATCCTTTCTATGATGCATTTTTATTTTTCGATCAACCAACAAGAAGAGCAGTTTGTTGAATTCATTTTTGTTGATTTTCATTTAGTTTTTATTCACCCTCTTTTTTGCCATGTTGCTACCCTTGCCTCTCCTTTGCACTCTAATGTACAAGTTTAAATCCAGTTTAATATTACAGAAATCCCCTTTGCAATGCTAAATGAAATATTACAATGAATGGTTAAGTGTTATCAGAGGGTTATGTTTTCAATGCTAGAACTAGAGTTTGCCATTAGAGCAGGACAAGATATTTCAAGATATTTCTGCATTCTCCTTAAACTGATGATGCTGTCAGCTTGGTGAATCTGAAAGGTGAGGCAGAACCATTACAGCTTTCCAAATATCAAGGGTTTATGCGGTTATCTTAGTGGTTTTGATCGTAACTTTAAATAATAAATTGGTTTAAAAAAGTCTCCATTACTGAGAGCCATAATGGACCCTGGCTCTGAATGAGTCCATCAATTTTCTAAGAAAGGGGTAAATGGATGAACATCAGCCTCGATGCAACGTCTCTGATCGGTTTAAAGCCTTCTTCTGGTCGACTTGGACTCCTCTTCTGTCGGCCTTCTTTCATTCGCAAGCCCTGTTGGTAAAATATAAATTATTAATGTAATCAAAACTAAGTCTATATCTGATCAAATTATTAATTTGGACAATAACATAGGCAATAGGAATGTATAGCCTACACCCTGACTGTATACAGCAATAAATATTTACGTTTTTATGTATCCTTTATTTTACGAGGAAGGTTGTAATCTCTTCTTCCAGGGAGTCCTAAATATTTGATTAGGCCCAGTGCACATTTAGTTAATGCTTCTAATCAAAGAGCTGAAAGAAGGCTCCTATCAATAGAGAGGTCTTATGAAGTTTCTGAAAGCAATTTTCATCTTCAGTCTCTCATTCTTATTTTCATCCGCCAACTCTGCTCAGTCAAGTCCATTAATAACAGAGGTTTGACCACAAATCCATTTCCGTGCCCAGCCGCTTAGCAAAAGCAACAATAGACCTGAAAATACTATAACAAATGGACTAGTTATTGAAGGCAGTGGAAGGCATTGTGTTCGCCTTCTTGTGCAGAAATGAGACTGCAGTGAGATGCAAAATGAGCTGTGTGCTCATTAGAGTCATATAGGATTCTCAGAAACGTGACCTGAAGGCAAAGATTGGCATTGACAAATTTGTCCTTTTAGACTCGCCATACATCTACTGTAGCCTACATACATCTTGCCATATTTCTGGAAAGATATAACCATTTTGAAAATGCAAAGTCAAAGTCATGGTCTGATGGGCAGCACACATGCATTAGATGAGGAATTTATGCACTGGTTCAAATCTGACTTTGAGCTACTGTAACCATAATACATAACCTATAACAAACTCATGAGTACAGTATTGTCACAGCTACATAACTTCTTACTTTGTTTTTGAAGTAGTGACTTGTAAAAGTATTTAAACCCCTTCCTTTTTTATATTTGTTATTTTGCTGCCTTATGCTAAACTACTTTAAATTATTCTTACAGCTTTGCAAATTAATAATTACTTTGCAAAGATATTCCCTTTTCTGGGACACTTGAAAGGTAGCTCAGGAGCATTCCAATTTCACTTGCAGATGTTACTACAATTCGAGTGGAGTTCACTTGTGCAAATTTAATTGAATGGATATAATATGGAAAGGCACGTGCATTCCAAGCCATGAGGTCAAAAGATATGTTTTTTTTTAAACAAAGTTTGGGAGGAACGCGTTCAATTGCAGAACCAATCAGTACGAAATGTGGCCTTTATATCACATAGCCCTACCCTCAGGCAACATGCCAGATATGCATACATTTGATCTGACTATTTGCAAGTCTTAACTTGTGAACTGCCTTTAGAGCTCAGAGACAGGATTGTGTTTAGACACAGACGTGGGGACAATTCTGCATGTGGCCTTCAAAATCCTTAATGAATGAAGTTTGGAACAACCAGAAACAACCAAGCCTCTCCTCAGTGAAGACACATGAAAAACCACTTGAAATTTGTTTTTAAAAAAAAAGACCTACTAAAGGACTGACTCAGTGAGAAACAAGATTCTCTGGTCTTATGAACGTCAGCTCAGATCATCATGTATGGTGATCATCACCTGCACGATACCTAATGAGCAGTAAAGTGTGGTGGTAGCAGCATCATGCTGTGGAGGTGTTTTTCAGCTGCAGGGACTGGGGTCAGACTAAGGAAAGCTCAACGCTGCAAAATATAGAGAAGGCTTTAATGAAAACCTAGTGCAGAGCATTCATAACCTTACAGACCTTAAGCACACAGTGTTAAGTCAATGCAAGGGTAGCTTATCGATGACTCTGTAAATGACCTTGAGCGGCCCATCCAGAGCCTGGGCTTCAAACATCTCTGGAGAAACCTAAAAATGTCTGTCCACTGACAGTCCCCATCCAACCTGACAAACCTTGAGTGGATCTGAGGAAAAGAATGGCTAAAAATCACCAAATGCAGATGTGAAAAGCCTGTTGCATCATACCCAAAACAACTTTAAAGGTTGTAAAGGTGCTTTAACCAAGTACTGGGTTAAGGGTTTGAATACTGTACTTATTTCAGTTTGTTTATATATGAAGACCCCTTAAACCGATACTATCACAATTCGGTGCAATCAATAAGCAAAATTTTGAAATTATTACTTAGTATATATAATTCTCATCAAGCATCATCTTGAGCTGAGTACAATGTAATAAAAGTCCTGTCTTATACATCCACACTGGTATTTAGTCCATTAGACCAGAGAGAGTTATGGGAAGGTCATGTCCTTCAGTCGTAATGTGATTTTAGTCTCACAAAAGGCAGACATGTCCTCATCCTATTCATTGTTATAATCTACTCACACAGTGTGCGGGTAAAGGCAGACAGTTCTCTTTTATCACATTACTTAAATACAATTGATTTATCTAATGAGGGGATATGAAACTTAAGCGGGACGTTATTCTGAAGAACAGAGGAAAGATGAATCATCATTCTCATCTTTTAAGCCATTCATTCATGTTTAAGCTGCTCATTTGTCTCCATACAAGCAGCTCACTATTATTTGAATCAAAGACATGGCTTATTATCAGTGAAATTAATATTAATACATCAATTTAAGATGAGGGAAAGAACATATACTCTCTCTAAAGAGTCTAAAGTAAACCAAGATAATGTGATCAACTGTCATAGCGCATTTTAGCACCACGTGGCTGACATGATGAAATGCTGTTTCACCATTCAAACCATTTATAAACTTCACTGTAATTCACAAGATGTTTTTCTCGTCATTTTCAGCAAAATACCACAAGAACAATCATCACAATGTAAGTATTCTATTTTTATGACGCAGTTCCTGGTAGTCCCACCCACGTGTATATTTAACATTAAACATTGGAGCTTTTTTTAGAGTTTCTTATTAAGGGAAGTTTAGAATGGGATATCTTTAAAATCATCTGATGAAACATCAGAGACGTCATGAAAATACAAGGTTTCTGTTCTTATTTCTTATTTTTCTCACACTTTTCAGAAAGTGTCCAAAACCTGCACTGTAAAAAAATTTGGTTGGTTTTTGTTGGTTTAACTTAAAAAAGTAAGTAGTTGCCTTAAAATTGTGAGTTTATTGAAATTAAAACTTTGAGTTGATACAATGAAGGAAATTAGTTTAATAAATAGAAACTCAAAATATTATTGTATCTGAACCACATAAAAAAATTGATAAATCATTTGGCATGTTTCACTGCATCATCAGAAATAACACACACACACAATTACCCAATATGCGTACAAAATCTTTTAATAATATTTTAATAAAGGTTGTCGAATCTCAAAAAAAATTCATTGTATTAACTCAAAATTTTAATTTCAATGAACTCAAAATTTTAAGGCAACCAGGTAACTTTTTTTCTAAATAATTTTTTACAGTGTGGAAAATGCTGCCTTCGGACTCGGAGGACATATTTCACGGTCAGTAGGCATCAAGGTACGTCCGAATCTAATGTTAGCTTTACTTCTACAGCTCAGAAAACCGGTTTATCACTTTTAGCAGTGTTTTATGTAACTTCAAAGGGTTTCCTGTAAAATGACACCAACATTTTGAACTTAGACCACTGAACGTGTGTATGGGAGGCTTTTCAATTTGGGTAGGCCAAATCCAGGCGGAAATGGTTCCAGAGTAATTTAGTGTAAATACATTACTTTGTGTAAAACAAATGCCAAAGTGATGCATATCTCCAGAAAGTAGAGACTCTAAGCTTTTAAATGAGGTCAGAGCTCCTCCACAGACATTTAAAATTGAAAATATATACATGATGATGATGTGATGCCATTTGTGACATTTCTTTGTTGTTTAGAATCCAGTATTCCTGTAATTCAGTTCTTTTATTAGTTTAATAAACAACTCTGTCTCATCTTCTGTCCAAACATACCACGCCATCTGTAAAGAGTGATCGACTTTTACGTAAGCCAGGTGACCTGTAAATTCAATTACTGCGGCTATTTGCACTAAGGTAAGTGAAAATAACATCTTCTGAGCGATAGAGGATATTAAGCGTTAGATTATATTATTTTCTGAGTGATAGATGATACGTGCAAATAGAATACTAAGTGAAAATAGTGATATATTCAGTTACAACATGGAAAAATAGTAGATTTTTGTGTTATGGTGTGTTTGTTTGTTTGTTTTATGTTTCATGTTTCCTGGTTTTGCCATGTTCACTATCATGGCTGTGTCCGAAATCATAGGCAGCTGACTCGTTGCCTCGCTGCCTTATGAGACAATGGCTTGTATAAGGCAGTGTTTTGAGTGCCTTGAAAACCGCTGTATAAATGTAACAAATGATTTGTGCATGAAGGCACCCCATGAATTCAGACTGGTTTCTAAGGCAATGATCTAAAGCAAAATAGAGAGAGCTTTGGTGAGAACTAAACACATATTTAATTACTACATTAGTAATTTCTCGCTAGAAATTACACCAGAAGCGGAACATATTGGTAAAAAAAGCATACAATTACACATAAACTGACCAGCAAACGCAACTTTAGGAAGCCATCTTTTTTCCCCAGCTCAACTGTCACTGAATGGAAATCCCAGGATATCAAAGGCAGCGAAGGATACATGTATGCTTCCTTCAAAAATCAATCAGATGAAGGTCTCTCAGGAGACAGAAAGTGAAGCAAACATTTGATTCGGACATGGCTTGATGCCTTCAAATGTGTCCTCTGAAGGCAGCCTTTTCCAGGTTTCAGACACAGCCCACATCTCTTATGCTGCATTCCAAGTTTGTTTTTATTATGCCCTTCACTCGCTAACTTCTCTCCGTCTTGTTCACTCAGATGTCCGTCATTGCTTACGTTGCATGAGTGTCCACTACTGGCGGAACCTTCGCAATGGACTTCACTTGGAAACCACTTTGGAGTCTGTTTCAAGTCATCGATTGTGTTGCATCTGTTCACGCACTTGTAAATAAGTTTCACTTGGACTTGGCCTCCAGTGGCCTCTCAGTGTAAATAGTAATTCGATGCAATTTATACTTTATTGAACATTTCACTATTTAAGATTCACCGGTCTGCCGACGTGCTTACGTTTTGGTCTGAAAAACACATACCCCTGGGACGTTGGGCTCTGCGAGCCGTGTCCCTGGCCCATAACATATCTGATCTGATCTGTTCTGATCCCAAATTGCAATGAACCAGCAAATAAGGGATTCTCCAGCATGTGACCGCATGCTAAGGTATTTTCTGTTAGACACGTACACATAATCAATATCTGTAACAATGCAATACTATCACATATTTAAAAAAAACATGTTTTACTCACATAAGTGTGTTGCACCATTTCTGTCAGATCCAATATAGAAGGCACATCACTGTGAAGGCACATTGAGTTTTAATCTCAATATGTACAAATCCAGTGTTGACCTGTGTCTTGTTTACAAACGATTATCTTTCTATGTGTATTGCTCGCTTAGCGCCACGAGTCAGTGGGCAGGGCTACAGAATTTACACGTACACATTTATCTGTAGAGGCAGTGTTTCCCCTTTCTAATACGTCATTGATTTGAGAGCATCGTTTTCTGGGCCTGGTGTCTATAAAAGCTTTTTCTTTTACTAATCAGCTCTGAAACAGGATATTCTTATATTACCATGACCTTTTATATATCAAAGACTCAAGAGAAAGTTGATTTCTCAATTCTCATCACCCCTTTAAGACACAAAATGGCTTGGTCTGGCCCAATGTTCAAGGCATGGTTACATCCTTGATAATTGTACAGCCTTGCATTTAATAAACTCATTGTAAAAGTACAGATACTAGTACACTGAAGCACCCTGAGATGTTATCAACGTTCAGTGTTGTGTTTCTGTGATCAAATGTGGCTCAGATTGTGTCCCTTAAGTATGAAGGAGCCCAGCTTTAATAAACCTGATGCTGACAAATGAAGTTCAACAAATACATCATGTCGCGTGGGTCAGTAAATTCATCGTTCAAAAGCAGCCCAGTGAAAATTGAGCAGACTCTGGATGCCAAAAAAACTCCCACACCTGTAACAAGATCAGATGGCATTGTCGAGAACTTTATCACCTAGTGAAAAGGAACAGATAATTTTACAACTGCATTAAAACTTGGACAAGATCAGAAGTTCATGTTTATTGTCCACACTGTGAATGTACAACAATGAGAGCGGTTATGAATAGGCAATATTTTCATTCAGCCACAGCAGATGAAAGCATATTGTTTTCACAAGCTGAAGTGAGTAGTTTCCATGTCTCAAAGTTAAAAACAGTGATTGCTATACAGAGACTTAAAATTA
Organism: Pseudorasbora parva; assembly: GCF_024679245.1. Classification (NCBI taxonomy): domain Eukaryota; kingdom Metazoa; phylum Chordata; class Actinopteri; order Cypriniformes; family Gobionidae; genus Pseudorasbora; species Pseudorasbora parva. The sequence goes on along the minus strand of NC_090173.1, from coordinate 39,950,382 downwards.
TTAGTTGAGGCTATATATTATTGAAAGTTAAGCAAGCACTGAAAAATGTATACTCTATTACGCCATGTTTCATAGACCATTGGTAAATATGAATCAAGGCCTGGGGGATTGTAGTTTTATTGATTTTATAATGCCAAGGATGATGTCTTTCCTCAAGTAATATTTTATCCAAAGTATTATTTGAGAGGAAAGACATCATTTACTTATCCTCTTTTTGTGAAACTCAAATGGAAATGTTTTGATCAGTACTATAATAGGCACAATAAAATAATAAAATCTCATTTGTGCATAAAGTGTGCATGTAAAGTGAATATGCAGAGCGGCACATATCCGAAGTGCAGATTAATGCATACTTTATTCCATTAGTACTACAAACACAAATAACTTGTTTAAAAACTAGAAACACGGCATATGAGCGAGACCAACGGTAAACAGAGCGGTCTGGATAATGGGGTTTGAGTGATTAATAATCATCTAAACCTGACTCAAATATATTTATCCAATGTTATCCACATTATATTTCATCTGCAACAGCATTCTGAACTTTTATTAAGATACATTTGGTCATTAACCTTTAAATGCAGAATTATGCAAACACAGGAGGAGAGTTCTCCACATAAAAGACCCACAAGTGGCAATTCAATGTGCTATTACATTTCTCTCCGATACGGTAGGAAATTAAATTACATTGAATGTGGAGGATTTTAACTGTAACAAGCTGACTGACAAGGCAGTTTAAACGGTGACAGGATGCACATAACTAAGTGATGGAGCGGTCCGTTAAAGGTGCAGTTATGATGAAGGAGTAGGCCTATGTCCCAAAGCTTGCCCACTCTTCTGCTACAAACTCAAATGTATGTGTTTTTATTTATGCAAACTCAAATGTATGTGTTTATATAACAGGCAGCACCTGTTTTCCAAAGAAGAAAGATAGTCATAAAGGTTTGCTAATGACATATAGGTGAATGATGAAAAAAAGAAAAATTTTAGGTAAACTATCCCTTTCACTCTGCAACGCAACACGTGTGAATAAAGTGGTGTGTTTCAAATAAACAATTGTCATTGAAGAAGGCAGGATACTCTTCAAGCCATACAAAAATATGTGGTTTCGACAGTAAACACTGATCCATAAACCTCCGACTCAACCTTTAATTTCACCCCAGGAAAATAAATCTGTGCCGTAACAAAGCCATCAACCACACACACTGAACTCTACAGGAGTTCCCTGCGTTCATTTCCCCTCATTTTAAAAGCTATCTTCACTCTGCATCAGAAAAACTTGCCCCTTTTTCTTTTTTTGGTGCTCACAACCGAACGTGTAACTGTAATTTCTGCAGGGAAAACAGCTTCCACAAAAGATTTTTTTCCTGGCATGAGAAATTATTTGAACAGCCAGTGCATCTTTTTCCAATTTGGATTGAAATCAAGCATGTTTCCCCCCATATAAATATATTTAATTTGAATCAAAGTGAATATGTTATGATCTAATTATATTCTTGTGTGCCTTGTTGTGTTTCTCATGCGCCATGGAACATAATCCTTCCTGAGGAATATTTATGCAGTAGTGTTTATTCAATAATTTATAACTTTGATGCTCTTTTCAAAATGTTTCAACTTAATATTTTGGGAAATGATTAAGCTGCTGATTTTGGGTAGGACGCTTCTCTTGGGGGTCTTTGCCTTCTACATTTATATGATATGAACTTGAATTTGATCCTTGAAGATCAATACTGAGTAAACAATTATCCCCTTAGTTGTCACATTCCCCTTAGTTCTGGACTTTTTTAGTTTTGGATGTTTTGTCATCACCTGCCTACATCCCTCATTTGTTGTTATGGACACTATATCACGTTCATCTGTGCACTCATCAGTCACCATCATTAACACCTGTATATAGGTTTAGTTCAGTTTCAGTTCAGTGTCCGATATTGTCTGTGAGTGCGTCTCAATCCGCTCCCTAGTTCAGTAGTCAGGGCACTGACCAGGGAGTCCGATTGACTGATTCCCTAATCAGTGCCCTGACTACTGAACTAGGGAGCAGATTGAGATGCACCCTATGCAAGTTGTGTGTTGTGGTGATGCCCATCTACCTCTCTTGCCTGTCTTTGAGAGTAAATCCCATTTGGAATTATATCTGTCTGTCTTCGTCTTCCTGCCTGCACACACCTGTGACAATAGTTCACCTCAAAAAGGAAATTATTTACTCACCCTCAAGCCATCCTTTGTTTTTGTATGAAAAATATTCATATTTAAAACTTCACAGACTAAAATAACTAGCTTCGGTCTGATAGGAGTACCGTAAGCTTTGATGCCTCTTGCATTTCACACAAACAGGACTGGGCAACAAGCTCCTCTTTCCTATATCGGAATAATCCGATATTATGTAAGCTATAGTTACTTTAGTTTATAAAATTATAAATAAGGATATTTTTCTTACACACACTTCAGAAGACCTTTATTATATAGTAGTATGGATTACTTTTAAGATGGCTAGATGCACTTTTTTGGCCGTCAATCTCGTCATTTACTCATCACTTGGAAGAGCAATGATATATATACATATCAATATAAAATATATTATATTAAAAAAATATATATTTATAAAAAATATATATATATTTTGTTAATTAATTTATTTATTTATAATTTTTTAATATAATATATTTAAATTATATAATTTTTTATTATTCTTTTTTTTAAACATATTTTTTCCTTTTAATTTGCCAACCTTTCAACGTGGTTGGCAAATTAATTATTTTTACCAATAATTAAAAATAGCATATTGCTTTTTTTATATATATATTACTTAAGTATCTATAACCATTTGCACAATATGTATTGCTGTCTATACTTGGAGTAAACAATATTTACACTCATTTTGTAAATAAGAGTGTTGGGTCTTGCGTCTCTCAACTTTCTCTTCACAATATCCCACAGATTCTCTATGGGGTTCAGGTCAGGAGAGTTGGCAGGCCAATTGAGCACAGTAATACCATGGTCAGTAAACATTTACCAGTGGTTTTGGCACTGTGAGCAGGTGCCAGGTCGTGCTGAAAAACGAAATCTTCATCTTCATAAAGTTTTTCAGCAGATGGAAGCATGAAGTGCTCAAAAATCTCCTGATAGGTAGCTGTATTGACCCTGCCCTTGATAAAACACAGTGGCCCAACACCAGCAGCTGACATGGCACCCCAGACCATCACTGACTGTGGGTACTTGACACTGGACTTCAGGCATTTTGGCATTTCCTTCTCCCCAGTCTTCCTCCAGACTCTGGCACCTTGATTTCCGAATGACATGCAAAATTTGCTTTCATCCGAAAAAAGTACTTTGGACCACTGAGCAACAGTCCAGTGCTGCTTCTCTGTAGCCCAAAGTGGCTTGACCTGGGGAATGCGGCACCTGTAGCCCATTTCCTGCACACGCCTGTGCACGGTGGCTCTGGATGTTTCTACTCCAGACTCAGTCCACTGCTTCCGCAGGTCCCCCAAGGTCTGGAATCGGTTCTTCTCCACAATCTTCCTCAGTGTCCGGTCACCTCTTCTCGTTGTGCAGCGTTTTTTTGCCACACTTTTTCCTTCCCACATACCTCTCACTGAGGTGCCTTGATACAGCACTCTGGGAACAGCCTATTCGTTCAGAAATTTATTTCTGTGTCTTACCCTCTCCCTTGAGGGTGTCAATGATGGCCTTCTGGACAGCAGTCGGGTCGGCAGTCTTACCCATGATTGCGGTTTTGAGTAATGAACCAGGCTGGGAGTTTTGAAAAGCCTCTGGAATCTTTTGCAGGTGTTTAGAGTTCATTAGTTGATTCAGATGATTAGGTTAATAGCTCGTTTAGAGAAACTTTTCATGATATGCTAATTTTTGGAGACAGGAATTTTGGGTTTTCATGAGCTGTATGCCAAACTCATCAGTATTAAAACAATTAAAGACCTGAAATATTTCAGTTGGTGTGCAATGAGTCTAAAATATATTAAATTTTATTTTTTATCATTACATTATGGAAAATTATGAACTTTATCACAATATGCTAATTTTTGACATATCTATGGATTTCAAATGGCATTCTCCTGCCATTTAGGCTATAAGAATGGTGATAATTGCTTAACTGTTTTGAACATACTGTAAATAAAACAAATATTTAAAAAACTGTACTCCAGATAATAGGCATTTGAAATTAGGCAATACATGCTTATCAATATTTCAAATTATTTATAAAATTATAGAAACATGTTTTAAGTCCTACTTAAGTGGGTCAAAATGCACTCTAAAATTCAGCTAATTGCATAAAATATAAATTTTACTATTTACTATTTTTTCACTTAAATAAATCAATTCCTTTAAAGTATATGATTTCCATAATAAGTATCCTTTTTAAAACAATGCAGCCAGTGTGCAACAAGCATAAAGTGTTTTAATGCACATCTGCGAAAATGTTGCTATGTAAATCTGCTTTAGGGCTGTAAGTATACGTCTAAGTTTGATTTGCCTTATTTGAATCAGAATAGTATTACCTCTTGACTAACTGCTAGTGTGCCAAATTAGTTCTTATGTCAAGTCACCTTTATTTATATAGCATTTTTCACAATAAAAGATTGTTTCAGTGCAGCTTTACAGTGATAACAGGAGATGAATAGAAGAGAGATCTGGCTATACAGCAGCCCTAGAAACTAATTATTGTCCAGCAAAAGTTAGTTTTTAAGTGATTCATTTCCATTGTAAAATACTTTGCAGGGCCACTTACATGACACCATTTTCAACTAAAACAGAAAACTCTCAATGCGTTCCGGCCTCTCATCCGCAAGGCAACAGCACTAGAGATTGCAAACCACTAACATACACAGGTTATCTAACTGGAGTAATATTCTTCTTCCCTCCAGTTAATGTAATTGCCATCTCTCCTGTCATTTTTAACTAAAAACAGCCTGTTAAAGTTCCTGTGCCAGTACAAAGTGTATGCATATTTAATGAAGCCAGCATCGTTTATTATAGTTTTAGTTTGTCTGATGCCAAACAATTAGCAGTAACATTTCAGTACCGCAGTGTTTTACACGGTCTCTCTGTCATCTCAATTTAGGTCAGAGCCACTTTGGATTAGGACTTTGTAACCCATGATTAAAATGTTTGTTTACCCAAAAATGAAAATTCTGTCCTTCATTTCTCACCCTCATGTTGTTCCAAACCCGTAAGACTTTCGCTCATCTTCAGAACACAAATGAAGATCTTTTTGATAAACTATGAGAGCATTCTGTCTCTTCATTGACAGCTTAGCAAAGATTTTCAAGCCCCATAAAGGTCCCTAAAGTAATCTGTGTGACTTTATGAAGCAACACAAGTGTAGCCTAGAAATGTAGACGCATCCTAGCGGCAGCAAATCTAATCTGCTGCGAGCGTCGTCTAGCAACTCTCAATACACTTCTGAGCTGTAAACGCCAAACTCTGGTCGGGCCAATCACATCGTGTATAGAGTCGGTGGGTGGGGCTTAATGACGGCCGAGTTGCGTTTGCGTGCTTCTAGTGAACACAGAAACTGGTGAACGGCGGTGGTCTTTCGAATAAGCTTTGACCGCGACTCTGGAAGACTTGGAGTTAAGCTTTTCTCTGAAAAAAGAACAAAGAACGGCACTGAAGTCATTCTTAAGAAGGGAAGATGTGTTCTGAGTTTTGCCGAACGGATACGGCAAAAGTTTAATCTGTCAACGAGCTCTGCTTCACCTTCGTTGCTCTGGTTGGTGTAGCGCTATCCTATCGCGTGCAGAGGGAGTTTGAAAGACAACCGTTTATCCCGCCCCTCGGATTGAGCCCTGTCTATGGTGAGTTTCCAGAACAAACATCTTGATGGGGGTCTGGCTTGCCAGGCTAACGCAAGTGCTTTGTTTGCACACACTCACACACACAAAAAACGCATAGTTTACCACTTTATTAACAAAATATTAATCTCCAATGCATTTACTTTTATACTACATTTTAGGGCTTAGTGGTTGTATAGCTGTCAGTGGAGGGGCCGAAAGCAGATTTCATTAAAGTAGTAAGTTAAACTAATGTCTTACAGTTTTGGAACAACATGAGGGTAAGTAATTAATGACAGAATCTTCCTTTTTGGGTGAATTAAGAAATGCTAACTCCCTTTCAGAATTACATGTTTGTAATAACGCTTAACCCTAGATTAAAGTTGACATGAAACCAAAGTTGAGATTAGTCTTTTCTTCCCTATATAGTATATATGGCTTCTCAAACAAGACATTTTTTTAGGGCGGGATTGATTTTATCCATGGGGAATTGATTGGATGGTTGTGGTTTTCTACTGCTGTGATGTCATGTGAGTGACAGGTTGTCCCGCCCTCACGGCAGTAAACACATCATTAGAGAAGAGATGAGATCACAGAGCAAGAGGGAGAAGAAGTTATTTTGGCAAAAACGATGATGTGCATGGATGCGAAATAACAATTGTCCATTTTGATTTCATGGTATGAAAACTAGTCTGCCTCCTGCTTTATGTAGTGGGAGTGTCACATTCATTGTTTATGCCTTTCATGTTTGAAGGTCTGCTGAACTTATTCGCAATAACACAAAACAAGGCAAGCACGGTGAAATGACCACAGGGGACACAGATTTCCCGCTGCAATTTCAGGTCAAATGTTATTTGGGGGCATGATTTGCTGAATTAATTATATTTTCAAGTGCCTTCCCTGATAAATCCTGAACCTCAGGACAGCGAACTGAAATTTGCTGCTGATCAGTTTTATCAGAGTTAAATTAATCTATCTGAGTGACTTCTGTGTGTCCCCACGGCAACATTTTAGTCACTCAGGCTCACACTCATCAAGCGTGTACATGCTTCTAGTGAGCTTGCAAAGTGGGCTGCCAGCCTGTTGCCCCCCTGTGATTGGTTCATGGCCTTTGTTGAAGCAGCAGTTCATGTCTAATCATACAAGGAAATTGTGCATGGATTGGAACGGGTGGATTCATTTTATCATAGCGAGACATCCTGTGTGACCTCCGTTAGGGTGGTGAGGCATAACAAGACTCCACAGCTGAGTATTTTTTTTTTTTCAGCACTTCTTCACTTATTCTTCACTGGAAATGAGTTCATATAGGGATCCCCAGGAGCCTTCAATGAATGAAGTCGAATTTAAATGTGCACTTTTTTGCACTCATTCACAAGGGACCAGCAGATAAAAGGAAAAGCCATGCAATCAGTAAACACTAGACTGCAACTTCATCACAGAAGAGAGACTATCAAGAGAGATCAAAACGAGACTTGTTAACATTAATCTTGATCAGACTAGTGCATACATTCAAATATTTCTTATATGGACTATTTTGGCCCTGTCGAAGAAAATAAAAAATCTTTCTGATTTTCATTAGTTTATTTGTTCACTAACAATGTCATCAGTGGACAAACTTGCATACTTTTTTTCCTGAAATGAAGATATCCAGCAAAATTTAAATTCCATTACACCTTGCATTGTTTATTAAGTGTAAATAATGGGATTTTGAGGTAGAAATTATATTTTACATATGTTAGGAGAAAAATGTCTGAAGACTTTTAAGCTCTTTTATTTATTTAATGAATTCTAAATATATTAATATATATATATAATATCATAGTTATAATTCTTGAAAAAAATTTTTTTGAACAGTATATATTGTTTAGATTATTTAATAAAATTAAAATGGTTTATTTCACTTGTTGTTTAGTTTTAATGTAATTAATATTGTAACTGTGCATTTTAATTTGCATACTGAAAATAAAACATTAAAATCTATTAAAAAATAAAAACAAATAATGACGGCAAGGCATAAAAAAAAAAAAAAAAATTAAAAAAAAAAAAAGGTTTTAAAAAAAATAAATCTGTCAAATCTGAATATTCCAGAAACATAAATGGCAAAGTGACCTAAAAGTTGCTGAAGTTTAAGTAACAAGAAACCTACAGGTGCATGTACTGTACCGGCAGTTCCCTCACTGTGCCAAAGGGGGCAGTGTGGGGCTGTGCTTTAGTCTGGACTGCACCACATTGGCTAGTTAGGTCACTATCTTAGGTTAGTTAAAGGGCGGCAATATTTTTGTTAAGATCACATTTGAGCAAATGTAGCATAAATATTTTGCTTAAATGAGTATTTAAGGTCATATTTAATAGTATTGTTTGAGTTTTTGTATAGTTTATATACATTAAAAAATTAACTCTTGGTAAACATTCTTAAAGATGCGTAAAGACTCATTAGTTTTCTGCATTTGGTTACCATCGGCACAAATTTGAATCATTATAGCATTTTATCTCGTGACAGTCTGATGTAATCACTCCCACACAAACAGTAGACTGCATTCTGTACACCATGACTTATGATAACACACCAAACAGCACCTACACGTTTTAAACCTCAGGTTTAAATGTTCATTGCCATCTAGGTTCAGTTAGACTGTAATAAACGCCTCAGTTTTTCAGGGTCATCCATAAGGTGTCAAATGCACCCACACAAACATTTGCATAAACTATTTATCAAATAACCAGTATGTGTTAGCCACGCTCGCCGGTTCTAATACATAAGTTTGTACTATACCTTCCAGATGCTAGTGCCGGTGCTGTAGCTCGCAGACGTGCCTTCCTCCCTTGCAGGGTAAAACATTTTCTGCATCTGCTTGGTCTTTTATGAGCCACATTGAGTGTTGGCAAGGAGACAGTCAGTCAGGCCTCGTAATGAGTAATAGAGGCTGCGTATCAAAGCAAAAGACGATGCAGACTTGTTTAGAGTTCCTAGTGTGCTTCAAACAAAACAGATACAACAAAGCATTGCGAGTTTTGGTTGCCTGAAACATTGCTCCCATAGGACATCATTCTACATCATTCTTGCATGATGATTGTGTGACAAAATAAGACAATATGCGCAAATCCTTTTAGCTCAAGGCAGTGCAAGACACATCATTTACTCAAAAAAGTGATATGTTTCCTCTTAAAGGGATAGTTCGTTCAGCTAAAAATGTCATCATTTATTCACCCTCACGTCATTCCAAAATTGTATGATTTAATTTGTCATGTCAAATACATATAGTTACAAACTCAGACATTCTTTCTTCTGTGGAACGCAGAAGGAGATGTATGAAGAAAGTAAATATGGTGAACAAATAGGACAAAAAAGGCAGTGTGTGTGTGTGTGTGTGTGTGTGTGTAAATATGTCACATGCTATTTACTTATTGAGTTATGTTCCTCAGAGGTTTCAAAACAAATGGAATAAATCTCATTATTCCATAGTCATGTTATCAACTTTTACATTCTTGTTTGTCCCCCTCCACTTTCACTGAATGGAAAAAGCATGGCTTCTGTCATTTTCATCACTTCATTCCATTATCATTTATTCACTCACATCGTCGGTATGATTCTATCTCTTAAGTCAAATGCAAAAAGAGAAGCGTAGCAGAATGTCTGTCAACCAAGATATATAAGCTTCAAAAGACTTAAAATATATATCACGTTTAGTCCAAATGATGATGATGATGATGATGATGGAGTTCAAACAGTTAGAATAAAGAAAAGGTTTATTAATAAAACAAACTCTAGTAATGAAAGTAGATGAAAGGCAATGAAACAGCATGTACACGGCACACAAACAATACCAGACCACAAACTGAATGAAATGAGGAACTTACGGTGAATGAACTCAATGACGCGCAGACCGTGGTACCAAACGGAGAGCGGGAAACTGATAAGGAAGAGTTGCAGAGAAACAAAATAAAAGACTGACAATATAAAGACTTATACAAGACTTAGTCATGGTCACCATTTACTTTCATTGAATGGGGAAAAAAACACATCACAAACCTTGTTTAAAACATCTCCTTTAGTAGAAGTCATATGGGTTTGAAACGACAAAGGGATGAGTAAATGAAGACTGAATCTTCATTTTTGGTTGAACTCTACATTGAACCCCGAGGCACTTGAGGAACCAATCAGAAATGTCACTTGCACATTTTAAGCAGAACAGATAAATATACTCTGGAATCTATCCAGAGAGCCTATCTTTCTTCCAGCAGAGGGAAACGTTTATTGCCATGACGATAAAGTCATTTATCATCCTAAAAAAGAAGAAGATACATTTGCACAGATATTCAGTTGGGGCATTGATCTGTATCTGACAAGGGGGTTGAGTACAGAAGAAGCATGACTTCTTAAGCCGGACCATGTATTATCTCAGCTTTCTGATACCCAGCACCTCTCAGCATGGTGACAACAAACCCCATGGCCACACATGCTACAGGCTTGACATATCCTTTTCATCTGGTTGTGGGATCTTTCTGGTTCTGGCCTAGATGAGATGAAGAAATGATTTATTGGATGGCAGTAAAGAAAGCTAGCCCAGTTTGCTCTGAGTCAAAGCCCTGCTCATTGAGATACAAACATGAACGTGGCCAGCAGGGGATGGACTGGGAGAGGTTTGAGGAAAATAGGGATTTGAGTGATCTAGAGGCCACACAAGCACAGAAGTAACCCATTTTCAGCATACGAGACAGGCTGTTCCCAGACAAACAGTTTACACTAACTATTTATTGACAGGAAACAGGACCTGGATCTGAAAGGCATGAAGCAAACAGGCCCGGCTGTTGCTGGCTTTGTCTCAACGCTGTTTGCCACGTAGACAGGGCTCTGAAATAAACATTTCAAGAGCATTTATGCAGAGCGTCTTGCCATACGCATCATCTTATCAGGAACACGAAACAGCTGAGCACGAAAACAATGTGCACCTTCAGTCGGGCGCAGCGACTAACACGCAATAATCACGTCGGCTGTCTGAAAACCATCACGGGCCTCTTTGATTATGGAAAATCTCTCGAGCTGATGAATCTCATGTATCACGGTGGCGAGGTGATAAACAACCCAGACATCATGTGACTCGGCCTTATCAAACCTCCTCTCAGCGCTGACAGTTCCAGCTCAGGTAAACACAGAGAGCTTCATTTACAAGAATTCATTGACATAAACTTTCATGCTCAAATTTGTTAACAGGGGAGATGAAAGGACTGCTTGTTTGGTGCGATGGAATCGGGGCTGATTATTTGGATTGCATTAATGGAACATAATCTGCATTCATGAAACCGAGTGTTTCCTGCTGTGATGACAAAGGCATTTGTTTCTCCCTTTCTTTCTTGCTCTCATAAATCATTTGCTGAATGAATTATTCCACTGGCCTGAGCAATTAAAGACCCCAGGTAGTGTCTAGACTCTATGAGATATTCAGGTGGATTATATGTGGCATTTAAATTCTTAGTTACAAAGTGTCAAGCTAAAGGTTTGGGCGTATAAGCATTATGATACAACAATTGGAACATTATAGAGTTCGCTCTAAAATGCTTGCTAAGGTGGTTTTCAGTATGTAATGTATTTCTGAATTTACTTAAGGGTGGAAGTTTACCTTATAGCCCAGAAAGTTGGTTAGAAGTTTGTTGAAAGCCCTATAATATTCTATACTGTGGGATTATATAAACTCTTTAAAAACTTTTATGCACTCATTTACTTCACAGGAAAGTACATTTATGCCCTTTTGAGTCAGTTTCCTTGTTACCAACATCGAGGCAAAACCAAGCTATTTATCTCTGCAGAACAGAAAGCTGATTCACACATATTTACATAGCCTGGGTTGTGTTAATTAACATAAACAACCAAGAAGTGTTTGAGATGACTTGATCTGATGAGAAGACAGAATAACAGACAACTCTGTGAATGAGAGAGATCAGGACAACTTAGGTCAAAACACGCATTAGTCACATAAAGCTTCATGAGCATTTAAAACTATAATAAATGAATGTGAGATGCCCTTAAAGCAAAGTAGCCTAGTTTTTATAATCTTTTCAAAGGTAAATGTATTAGTCCGATAACAAAAAGTTATTAAAAGTCAAAAGGCATTACTTTCTGAGAGTAATTTCTACACCTGAATTTATTGTTAAAAATATTTTGTTTTCATCTGTGTTTTATTTCATTTTTACTTTCTTTTTTCCATGAAAACCTTTATATAGGTTTTGATTTGCAATGACACCCAGGGGTAAAACAGGTAAAGAGGTCAAGGTCATTAAATCTTGAGACTGTTGAGGTTTCTATCATGCAAGCCATAATGTGCCCTCCCTATCTGAAACTTTTTTTTTTTGGATAGCTTATACATTTAAAACTGTAAAAACTAACTAGATTAAAAAGGTTTGACGACAAACTTTAAGTTGGCTTGGGAGAGAGTTGATCAGAAAGTTTGAAAAAGTTTCATAAGCTTCAAGTTTGAATTAGTTTGATAAGTTAAGTTTAAAGATATATATATATATATATATATATATATATATATATATATAGATAGATAGATAGATAGATAGATAGATAGATAGATAGATAGATAGATAGATAGATAGATAGATAGATAGATAGATAGATAGATAGATAGATAGATAGATAGATAGATAGATAGATAGATAGATAGATAGATAGACAGATAGATAGATAGACAGATAGATAGAATGGGAGTTCAATGAGTCTCAGTGGTTTAGATAAAGTTCATAGAATGGCAGCTAGTGGAGTGTGATGAGCTTCAGTGTTTAGATTTGAATTTTGTCAGTTGGTCAGTTTGAACAGTCTTGGCTCATTTGAACATTCCGTCAATTAAAGTCAATGGGATTTTTCCGAGTTTTGAGAGTCATTTTTAGGAAAAGCGTTAGTCTGATCAGTTAGAAAAGATATAGCTACTCGAATCAGAACAATTTGAGAGTCTGAGCTGAGTTTGGAGTTTGTAGAGTTAAAGCTCCAGGAGGAGATAGAGTTGCAAATTTATTCTAAGAAAAATAACAATAAGTTTATTAAGCATTTTAGTAAGTTGGCTCTCCCAAGCCAACTTAATAACATATTTTTTTTTGATGCCATAACGTTCAATGCTGATCCTAACTGTTGGTGCCCGAGTGACATAGACCCTGTCCCGAACGGCACCCTATACACTCAAGGTCTTCCTTCGAGTCTGCACTTTGAGGTTATGCCGTTTTGACTGTCGGGAAGAAGTCGTATCGAGGGCGCATATCGAGCACACTCTCGAGCACCCTTCAGAATCCTAAAATGACCCTGTCCCAAATGGCACACTTCATATGCACGTTCGGTCTTGTGAAATTACAATTGCTGCATCCCAAAAGGCACACTTATATACACTTTCGGTCTTGGACTTACAATGGCTGCTGCGTGTGCGTGTCTGATAGGTTTACTAGACCGTAGGGTTTCCCATTCATCATTTTAGGTTTCAGAAGGGTACTTTCGAGTGGCCCCCTTTGCGACCATTATGCATCCTTCATGCACACTTTAGCTGAGACTGCAAGTTTGCAAGCTACGAAGAGGATTTTACCCAGCAGTCAAAGCGGCATTTCGTCATGAAAGTGTTTACACGTAAGGGTTTAGGGTGCCATATGGGATCCAGCCAATGGCTAAAGCGTGCAGGTGTCCATTAAGTCCATGAGATTGGAGGTGTCCCATTTGTCATTTTAGGTTTCAGAAGAGTGCTCGCGAGTGCCGCCTTTGCAGTCAATATGCACTCTCGATGCGTATTTTTGCTGAGCTCACACTGGTGCGAGCTCCACTGCCGACAGTCAAAGCAGTGTTACGTCATGAAAGTGTGGACTCGTGCGACGGTGAGTGTTTAGGGTGCCATTTGGGACATGGCCTAAATTGACAAATGGGACACCCTATGGTCTCACAGACTTAACGGACATGCGCACATGACAGCCATTGCAAGGCTGCAAAACCGGAAGTGCATATGAAGTGTGCCATTTGGGACAGGGTCATTGATATGGCTGTTAGTCTTTTCTTCCCTATTGGGACGTATCCAATTAAAACAACTTCACGAACAAGACAAAATGTACTGTGGGACTTTATCAATGGGGAATGATTGGATGGTTGTGGTTTGCTATGGCTGTGAGGATACATGATTTAATTTTAGATGATGTGCGTTTTAGGTTACTGAAAAGCTTTTTACAATTCTAGGCTACTGAAATGTTCCTTGTTTAATATTTACAATAAAATTTGTACTTGTAACACCCCGACTTAAAACATTGCTTTGATAACCATATAATTTGCACCCGTTTTATACATTTAAGCAAATGTGACCCTGGACCGTAAAACCATTCGTAAGTCGCACAGATGGCAATAGCCAATGAAACCCCTCTTGTTTAAACCACCCGCTCCTAACGGGACTCGAACCCGGGTCGGCCGGCATAAGAGTCAGACACTCTAACAAGGAGGCTAAAGGCTGCAACCTCTAGCGTCAGTTGCTAGAGCATCTCTTGTGGTCAGAGGAATGAGGTTTACTTGCACAGTGACTACTGTTACCCCCTTAAACCTCACTCACATCCGGGTCAACGTCACCAATGTAATCCTGTTCGAACAGTAGTCACTGTGCAAGTAAACCTCACTCCTCAAGAGACGCTCTAGGGGCTGACACTAGAGGTCAGTAGCGTCCGACAGTGACTACCGTTACACTCAGCCCCAAACCTCACTCTCATCCGGGTCAACGAAACCAATGTTGAACAGGAGGGGTTACACTGGTGCCGTTGACCCGGGTGAGAGTAAGGTTTAAGGGGGTGAGTGTAACGGTAGTCACTGTCGGATGCAACTGACCTCTAGTGGACAGAGGAGTGAGGTTTACTTGCATAGCGACTACCGTTACACTAACAATATATTGTATAGGTAAAAATGTGGATTTTTTTTATTACTATTTATGCCAAAAATCATTAGGATATTAAGTAAAGATAATGTTTCATAAAGATATTTTGAAATGTCCTACTGTATCAAAATGTATTATTAGGCTAGTAGTAATATGCATTGCTAAGGAGTTCATTTGGACAACTTTAAAGGCGATGTTCTCAATATTTAGATGTTCAAATAGTTGTATCTTAGCCTAAATATTGTCATATCCTTACAAACCACACATCAATGGAATGCTTATTAAATTATATGATGTATAAATCTCAATTTCATAAAATTTACTTTTATGACTGGTTTTGTGGTCCAGGGTCACATATACGGCATTGCTGCAAAACTAGGAGTGTATAAAGAATTGCCTCCAGCCGCAGCAGCAGCCAATGAGTCTTTAGTGGGGCGGAGGTGAGTGAGTGAGCGAGAGGGAGCGCGCGCGCGCGCGGCTGCAGCTCAATGGAAGTTGCTGTAAGTGCGCTGGACCTGTACACTACATTTCACTCGCTTCAGATCGCTGTGAGCCGGAGCTCAGCTCACACGAACACAGCGATCAGCCGCTTGTTGCTTTAGCTCGCGGGGCAATTCAAAAGTACGCTGGAGAACCTGGGATACCTTGCGACGCACATATCTAATCACTGAGTTGTCTCTATAATCATATTTCGCCGCGACGTTTCATCAGACATTGCCGGTGAATTTAAGAGAGGTCATATTAGTACGCATACAGTTTTTTGGGTGTCTTTGACTTGGTTTTCGTGGCTGAATGCAACCGTCTGGATTCTTCTCGGTAGCCAGTGTAAGTTACACCAGTCGACTGGAAGCTATAGTTGGCAGTTTGGTTGTTTAGGGTTATCTTTGCAACCCCTCTAACATGAAATAGCAGCAAACTGGAGGAGCAGCACTGCATGCAACTGGATCTGCAAAGTAAGAGCGGATCTTACGAATATCAACGCATGAGACTATTAAGGGGATATATTGAGTGAGTGCGCTTTTAAAGTGGGATAAATATTTAAGAGACTTTATATAGCAGTAAATAAAAAGGCTAAGTCAATCAGTGTGGTGTCATCAGTGCAGTGCATATATTTAATTACAGCAGTATATATAGTTATAAACGAGTAATGACGCTTGTGTGGTGAGCGAGAGCTTTCGCGGGCATCACGCGCAGTAGTAGAGCATTCAACTGTTAATGAAGAGCACATTTGCCGGGAACTTTCGACTGGACAGAATGTGCGTTTTCTAACTGTCAGTTCTCGGGAATTAGAGTTAAACTTGCGGAGCGCGTGCGACCCGGGATGGACGCCAGTGGATCTGATCCCACGGAGAGAAAATTCACAGGTCTGTCTAAAGCACACAGACACAACACGGCAGCGGAGGAGGAGGACAGCGTTTACTCGGGAGGCTACGGTTCCCGTGAAGCCACAGCGCGCACTTACTCAACATCAGTTCCCGCACGCGTGGACAACAATACCATCATGTTGGACCACCGGAGCACTTCTTCCAAGATTTTTACACGTTTCTCCGCGAGGAATGTGAGCGGGAACGGAAAGAGAAAGTTTGCACTGTGCACTTGGAGTTGGTGGGCGTTTTTCTGCATGCACGTCCACGTGTTGAGAGCCGTCACACAAGGTAAGTTAAACGCATACCACCTGATATGCTTTGAATATGACACGGCAGCTTCATAAAACAGTTTAGTATTCTTATATATGGGCGATTCTTCAATTATAGAGGCACTTTTGACTAGCCTACCGACTGTCAAAAACATATCACTTCCACGGAATTAATTCCTTTATTCCAGCTGGATTTTGGTGTATATTCGTGTGTGATGGTGTGCAGTTTTGATATTTTGTCTGACGGACATTTTTTGTGTGACATTTTTTAGAGGAAAAAGTCGACAAGTTCTTAACATGCTAACACAAATCTAGCTAGCTGTCTTAGCTTTGAAAAGAAAATTGATTGTTTCTTAAAATTAAAATTCGTCAACTTTGAATTAAACGTTAACTGACCATTTATTGAGTTTATTTATTATCTTGTCATGTCTTCATAATTAAATATAAAGTGTTATGAAAAAAAACCCAATGATAACAGTTCTGGTTAAAAACTTCTGGTTAATCTAAAATATCTTCGAAATTAGCACCGGAACACAACATCTGTTTTAATTTGTTATTTAAAACGAGAAATATTATTTAAGTGGACACAAAAGTTCTCTTACTTGAAGAATCACCTAAATGCATAACGTTAGAGCGACCCAGCAGTGTCGTTCTGGAAATTATGAATGGTTCATGATCAATGTGTTTGACACTGGTGTCATAAGACTGCCAAACTTGATTTCAATTACAATGGAATGTCAAATATCTGTCTGTCTGTGCAACAGACAGTTGAGCTGAGATCTCTGGACCTGAACAATAGAGGAGTCATGAGGTCAGACGGCATGCATGGTCACAGATATGGAGCCAGATCAGCCTCAATAATAATACATTTACAAAACAAAATTCATAAATGCATAGCACAATTCACATTTGTAAAATCGGATTCGTAAATTCAAAACACGATTCATAAATGCACAAGTTAAAAGCATAAATATTTCCCCAAATGCTCACACAAATGCATCTTACCTAAATAAATGTAAAATCTTTACACAAATATGTATATATCAAGGTCTTGAATGCATTTCCATCACACATTTATGAAAGATGTTGCATGCATTTATGGATCGTTGAATCTGCATTTGCGAATCGTCACACGTGCATGGACTGCATTGCATTTGTGTGTGGGATTTTTGAGACCTTCCTGGCAGGTTAGGATTCGTAAATATCTTTTTTTGGAGGACGTTCTGTTTAGCCAATCGTGGTGAGCTTTTAATCCACCAATCAAAACGCTCCTTACTGATCAGACTCAAGAAGCTCACTCCTGCCCTTTTTCTGTGCATTCTTTCATGATCGGTTGTTTCACGACCTTTATGTAAAGACATTTTAATGGGTACTCTTTTTTTTTAGCACCTATTGCAATTTCTACAAAATTATGATTTATATTGTTCGCACAAAATACAGCTACCCGGTTAGCCTGCTGTCTTATTCACCAAAGTTGCATACCGTTTATTCATGTTATCTTTGAAAAATGACTTCAATATAAAACAATATTATAACTGTATAGTAAGAGAAATAGATTAAGTGGTCTTTTTAGATCTCTTTATAGTTTATCATAGGCAAGTCACAGGTTACAATATTTCTGTAGATCTGAATATTCATCTTATTACTAGCACTTTTTACATTTCACCTTACCTTTAGGGCTCTCCTCTGGTTGTTGCTCATTTTATTAAACTACATTTACATATGTAGTCCAAATAATTTTTACTTTACACAAATTTAGTCACTCATTGTATTTATTCACAAAACATAAAAAGCAATATGACAGAGTTCACAAAAAAAGAATCATCCTTGGGTTATTCCTAATCTAAACCTGTATGACCTAATTTTCTCTGCTGAACACAAAGGGAGGTGTTAATGTTAGCATCATATAGAATTATTAAGCATAATAATCTTCCTTATTCACCATTTACTTTACATTCACCATTTACTTTTTTGAACCAAAGAAAAGTGAATGGTGAATAAGTAAAAATTATATACCGATAAATACAAATACACCAAAATAGTACAAATAAAGTACAGCACATGCAAATGATGCAATGATTGGCAAATTTAAATATAATAACATTAACCAATAGAAAAATACAAAACAATTTCAGTGCACAGTTGTTATAAGATACAACAGAAAAAAAATGCATTTCATCATTAAAATGTACATTCTCATTTGAAATAGTTACAATCATTAATTAGTTAATAATTAGTTTGCTGCAATTATTATAATAATTAAATTGCAATCTAAATATGTAATGTAAATGTAAAATGTATAATGGCTGTTATTGTTGAATCAATAATATTTGTTGTTTTAATGTGCCTGTGTTTTAGCTGTTTTTCAGCACTTTTATAGCAGGTTACATTGTTATGCCAGTAGGTGGCAGCAAGGGCTCTTCTAATGAGTTAGTAGGTTAGTAAACCATTCCATTCAATGCTGATCCATACAGAGCACCGCACACGACGTGCAAGACAAAAAAGTAAATTGTGCCTACGATTTACTAATTCGTCCCCTCGATTAATACATTTAGCCTACTATTTTCCCTGCACGTCATGCTCTGTAGATTCATTCTGTTGTAGTAGCTAATTCTGTGACCCTAGTTATAAGGTTAGGATTAGGAATAGGTTTAGTAGTAGGTTGGATTTGCTCAATATAGCGCCAACTAGGGTCACATGATTTGGTCAGTCACAGATTTTGGAAAACACCGGAAATCTGGCGCTTCATTTCATAGAGATCATTGTATTGACTAACGTTGACTTCTGTCATCTGAAAACCCCTTTACCACTGAAAGAATACTATGACAAAGATATAGTTATACAAGCAAATGTGGGGGGAAAATTATGTTTCACTGGTGCACTAAATAGATGTATTATAGCAAACAAAGTTTAGTCATGTTCCCGAGTAATATCTGCATGCACCTAATTCTGCAGAGGACACATAATACACCATTAGACAGCAATAAATATGAGAGAGAAGTCTGGTCTGGAAGGTGGATCTGGAACCGACTTCTGTCCAGGTTGTCACAACATCTCTTGTTAATCTGTCTTCACAAACTGCCCTGAAATACAACTCAAACATCAACAAGAATTGTTATAAATATAACGTGAGATTTGTACATTCACAATGCTCATTTGGCCTCTGTGGTGAAGTGTGCAGAAAAAAAGAAACAGTGGAACATAAACAATTTGTTACAGAGCCAACAATATGTGGTATACAATGTCAGGTTTATTAGAAATAAATAAACTAGAGCATAGGTGAAAATGCAGGGGAAAAAATAATATACAGGATATACAATATAATATCTTAAGATACCAGAATTTACGTTTAGGTTTTACAGATGCATGGTGATATACATTGTCAATACTGGTTCACTGTGAAAGATTAAAACGTGTCTGAAATCGTTTCAGGCCATTTTCACGCTTTGTGTGAGTGACGTCACCGATTAACAGTGAAAACTTTTAGGTTAAATAATTAGATTAACATTACTTCCATTCATGACACATTGCCAGCAAAGCTATCAAAACCTCTTATCTACAGATAATATGTGATTAAGAGCCCAAATGTCCTTATGGCGCAAGGCTAACGTTAGCCTAACATTACCTCTTATATTTAACGTTAGCTTAATGGTTGAGACTCTAACAGATTTTTTCCGAAGACACTAAACCATTTCTCTAAAGTAAATATTTAACAGAAGCTTGCAAGAAAGTGTCAGGAACAGGTGTGTGTATTATCTGTGTAATTTTAGGGACTAAACTTACCTGAAGTGAAAACAACAGTGACAGCTCCATTTCCATGGTGATCGCAGGCTAACCGGGTAGCTGTATTTTGTGCGAACAATATAAATCATAATTTTGTAGAAATTGCAATAGGTGCTAAAAAAAAAAGAGTACCCATTAAAATGTCTTTACATAAAGGTCGTGAAACAACCGATCATGAAAGAATGCACAGAAAAAGGGCAGGAGTGAGCTTCTTGAGTCTGATCAGTAAGGAGCGTTTTGATTGGTGGATTAAAAGCTCACCACGATTGGCTAAACAGAACGTCCTCCAAAAAAAGATATTTACGAATCCTAACCTGCCAGGAAGGTCTCAAAAATCCCACACACAAATGCAATGCAGTCCATGCACGTGTGACGATTCGCAAATGCAGATTCAACGATCCATAAATGCATGCAACATCTTTCATAAATGTGTGATGGAAATGCATTCAAGACCTTGATATATACATACTTGTGTAAAGATTTTACATTTATTTAGGTAAGATGCATTTGTGTGAGCATTTGGGGAAATATTTATGCTTTTAACTTGTGCATTTATGAATCGTGTTTTGAATTTACGAATCCGATTTTACAAATGTGAATTGTGCTATGCATTTATGAATTTTGTTTTGTAAATGTATTATTATTGAGGCTGATCTGGCTCCATACAGATGGCATATGCACCATTTGGCCGTGATTCCCTCTGTAATGTTTCTCATATAGTGGGGCACATGGAGAGAAGAGTAACAGTTGGCATGTTGAGAAAAGAAAGTGACTGATTAGTGCTGTTATAAGAAGGTAGATGTATGTTTGCTTTATGTATTGTGCTCTTTCAAAGTACTTTTTGTATGTGATGATGCAGGTGAGCGTAAAACAGAACTGGTCTTGTCAGAACCGTTTATTTTTTTATTTATGAATTAGTTATTTTAGCCATTGGGGGTATAATAGAAATGATCAGCCACGTGTGACTATTAATGACAGGCTCTTTTATTCCTCTGTCAAATTATTTTTATTGCAAAATAACAAAAACAGCATGCCTCGTTAAAAAGAACATTTTTAATTCCTTAATACTCCACAGATTAGAGTCATTTTCCTCCCGTAATCAAAAGGATAAATGATCTAAAAAAAAAAAAAATCTCCCGAATTTAAAACCTCATCCTGCTTTAAGCTCTTTCCACCCACAATGCATGTATTTTTGTCACTTGTGCTATTTGCATTTCTGAAGGCACCATAAAAGACAACAACAAGAGATGTTCAGTCAGGGATTTAAAGGTGTTTTAACCAGCTACTAACTAGATTAAGCTATAAATGTAAAACAAAATGACACAAATGAGTCAATCTGAAGCCTAAAACTTGCTTTTAGGTACAGATAAAATGGTGATTTGTTTTTGAATGATATGACTAGACAACAAGAAACAGGAATAATATCCATGTCATTTACTTTGACATACGACTCTGAAATATTCAAATGTGAGGCTTGTTTTTCTCTGTGTGTATGTGTGTGAGTGTGTGTGTGTGTGTGTGTGTGTGTGTGTGTGTGTGTGTGTGTGTGTGGAGTTTTTTTTTTGTCCAAGATAAACACTCACTGATGATAAAGCCCTGTAGAGAAAGTGTGTCGGATTAAGATATATTCCTTTCATATTGAGTATCTTAGAGTACATCATTCATATCTTAATGCACATTTGAAAGAATAAATTAAATTAGCAATCTGTTATTTAAATGTGAATGCTATCAGGGCTATGCTCCAAAGTCTACTTCATATATGCCACAGTGGTTACTAATTAACTTTGAATATATAGAAACAGTCCTCTTAGGAGGATGCATTGACCCCATATCAGTTGAGAAATGGTAAAGCAGACAACCCTTTTATTTGTGTGTGCGGAGGACTGGTTACCGTAACTCTGTCTTTTATTGTGCGCTTCAAACTTGTATACTTTATTTAATTTCTTAAGGTTCAGCAAAGTTGTTGAGGTGCATGCAGTGTCAGCCAGTTCCCAAGTCCTGTGTCAAGGTCTTTTGATGTTTGGAGAGCTCCCAGCACTGTTCTGGGAATGGGCTAGATATTATTGATCTGAATTGAGGAGCCAACAGCATTATCGGAGCTAGCATATTGGAACGAGGTTGACATGTTAACCTTTCTGTTTCATTTAACATGGCAATGTACGTTTGAGTGTTCAGATTCAAGTTTTTAGATCTCAAAGTGAGACCAGTGAGTGCTGTATATATTAGGGATGGCTCGATACCACAATTTTGGCTTCGGTACAGTACCACAATCTAATACCGAAGTACCGATATTAAATCGATACCACACGTCTGATATTAGCGCGGGTATATTGCACGCGAATGAGTACAATTGTGCAAGTTTTGAGTTTATAAAGTGGGAAATTACCACAAATGTGTATTAGTAAATTAATGAGCAAAGCTTATCACATCAAATCAGTCATTTGAAAACTTTCTTGTGAGAAATAATTTCAGCAAAATTCTCTCAAAATTAGCAAATTGCTTCTGGTTTCAAAAGACATCGCACCTACACTAAAGCAATCTGCATAATCCGATTCAACATTTCACGCTCGTCTCGGGATGGAGAACGGAAATCATTTGAACACGCAAGAGATTTTATAGCATTTCGTAATAACAGTTACAGGAGATACGAGCTCATAACAACCACACACACACAAGCCTGTAACTTAGAACTCGCACATTACAAATTAAGTTTACTTAAACAGTCAAATACACAGAATTATGTAAAAATATCGGTCTTTAGTGAGTATTCACATAAACACAGTCGGTTGTGTCTAACGCGAATGTAAATAGTGCAATAGTACGCATGCAAATATTAGAAGATCTAAATGTCATTGGTTGAAACGAACGCTGGAGATTTTGTGATATTCGATCTTATGTTAGGCTGTGTGTGTGTGCGTTGATCAGTGTAAAAAGAAAAGAAATGTCTAAATGAGATGGTTTGAATGATCCACTGACCTGTCGATCTCTTAAGAAGTCTTAAAGTCAGAATAGTGACAGATGCTTCTTGGCTAGGTTTGATGGCTCTTCATCAGTTTTATAAGCAAAGTCATTACAAATGTCACTTCTACTCCTCTGTTTATTAATTTGTTTTTGGCATCTTGAGTGAGATTCAACTGCTTTATCCATTTTGTTCGTCTATGTTGTCGTCACATTTGACAGTTGTTTCGGGTCAGTTTGGGTCATCTAGCGGTGAACTTCGGAAAAGCAGCATATAAGGAAATGTGCAATATCATGATATCGTACCGTTTTAAATAAAATATATACCGGTATTTTTCCAGTACCGGTATACCGCGCATCCCTAGTACATGTTCTGTTTTGCACAAAGCTGTCTGTTATACTTTAAAAAGTGCTCTTGGCTCTCATTTTGATGCAGAAAAACCAGGGCAAATCTAGATTTTGCAGGTGTTTATTTTAGTCTAAAATCATAAACTTCTGCTGGCAGTTGAATTTTCTGGCTGCTTGGGTCTGGCAGTGGACCACAATGCCCTTAAAACCGAACGCCTGGGCAGAGAGGGAGTTTGTCAAGCAGTAGCAGGTGCACAATCCCCTGCCGTGCTTCTAGAAAGGTCTCTGGGCTAATGATGTTTGTGCCAGAGCATTGTGAAGGTAAATGTAGTTTCATCCACAAGAAAGTTCCATGTATATAATCTGCTCGATGTGCCAGCAGACACATCCACCCCGACTCATTTATGGCTGTAATCTTTTAAATTTCATTGCCTCGCCATCTGTGCAATCAGTACCTGCTAAATTTTTCATTTTCTGCAGTGTCCTTCTATATCTGAAGAATATGCTATTTTAGATGAGAGTCAAGTTTCATATACTGTACATGGGTTTAAGGACTTGCAAACTATTGGTTTTATGGTGTTTCTCGAACATTGTTGTGAATTCAAGTATAAATATGTCTGTGATCAAAAATTATGTGATAGAAGAAGTTGTCATGGGTGATCTGTGTTTGTTTGTTTTGGGTGGGTTTTGCTTGTGTGTCTTGGTTCTGTTTCATGTGTTTGAGTTTGTTTCTATTAGGGGTGTAACGGTACAAAAAAGTTGTGTTTCGGTACGTACTGAAGTCACGGTTCAGTACGGGTTCGGTACAGCAGGGGAGAGAACTAAATATAAAATAGCTTTTATTAAACACTGGTTTACTGGACAAATTGTGTCCGACCTTAAATTAATTCAATTATAACTAAAAGGTTATTAAAAATAAAATAAAAATATCTCTGCTAATGCTGTAAAGTGTGAACACTTACACATAATATATATTACTATAATATAACAAAAGAGCCTATTTTTAGATATAATAATCAACACTTAAATAACATTTTCTGCAAACATGTACACTTCAGTACATTCAGTACGTACACAAAGCAGTTTTTGCATTAACTTCTAAATCTAATTATAAAAGTGTGTTTTCCAATTCGTTGTTGAAATAGAATCATTTATACACACGGTGGATGTAATTTTCATGACAGATTTATTTAAACATTAATTAAATAATCAAGACATTGGTAACAGGTTCAGTAGAATATTATAATATATAGGCTAATGTGTATATATTTAGTAAAAGAGTTCATCTGTCTATTTAACTAACAGCTGTGGACACTGAATGACTTCTGAGGTGTGATGCTACGTGACATTGTTTACAAGCGGTTTTATTGATATGTTTCTGGCATTGAAACACTGATTGAGCGATTGCACGACGCGATATATTTCAGTAAGTTGTAATGTTTCCTTAACATATCTTCTGTTGATTCATGTTTATTCTTTGACTAGGAAGAGATGAAAATTCAGACATCATTCAGTATGCTCAAGTTGTTCCAAACCTGCATGAATGTCTTGTGTTCTGCTGAACACAAAGAAAGATATTTGGAAGAATGTTTGTAAACAAGCAGATCTTGGCAGCCATTGACTATAGTGAAAAAAATAAAAATAAAATAAGAAATATGTCAATGGCTGCCGCGATCTGCTTGTTATCAAAAATTCTTCCAAATACCTTCCTTTGTGTTCAGCAGAACACAAGACATTCATACAGGTTTGGAACAACTTGAGGATGAGTAAATGAATGCAGTTTTTATTTTTGGGTGAACCGTCCCTTTAAAACAGCTGACTTTTGGAGATGGTCCTCACTGCAAAACATGAGATCCTGGAAGCGAGGTGGGATCCAGATCCATTTCCTCCCTCTTTACAAATCCCCAAACTAGTGTTGTCACAATACCAAAATTATGACTTCGATACGATACCAGACTAAAATATCGATATATCGATACTAAATCGATACCACAGTAAAAATAAATAAATAAATAAAATATTTAAAAAAATAAAATAAAATAAAAAATAAAATTTTATATATATATATAAAATCACATAGTCATATGCTTAATATGACAACAGAACTTGTTATTATTCATTGTTATTTTTTACCAAAAATTCATGTGGCCAGCTAGGGCTGGGCGATATGGAGCAAAAAATATATCTCGATATATTTTGCTATATCTCGATATACGATATATATCTCGATATCTTTACAGGAAAAATAACCCCTCTTGGTTAAAACATGAATAGACCTATTCATCATAATCCCGTGATAAAGCTGACAAAATAATAATAGTAATGATATTGCAATACTTTTTAAATGTTTTCAAATGATATGCGATCATTTTGACATTTTAACCGAAAACCATGCGATCAGTTAGACACAAATCATAAACTGGCATGATTGCGACCGCGTCTCGCACCAGTAGTGTCAATCACCTGACTGTGGGTGAAACGTGCGATTTGAACTATGATGAACATTAATATTTCTTTATGAATTTTAGCAAGCAGTTGTGTTAGAAGGAAAACGGTCTCTAAACTGAGTCCTGAACAACGCGCGCGCTTGTCAACATGATAACTAATCCTCACCTGGTTGTGGAAGCAGCCGTGTTCAATGAGACAACACGCGAGGGGAGGGGGAACAAAAGCAAGAGGCGGGAGGCGCGCGAGGCTCCGCGAGCACAACACAGAGAAGGCAAACAAGCAAAGTGGCGGAATCAGAATTAAATATAAACAATATATCGATATATACGATATGTCCAAATCCATATCGAGCTGAAAAAATATCTCGATATATTTTAAATATCGAGATATCGCCCACCCCTATGGCCAGCATCTTCCTTAGGGTTGGGCATCGTTTTGATTTAAACAATTATTGATCAATTGATCAATTACTATTAAAATTATCTCACAAATTGTTGTTATCTCAATGTATTTTTTACAATGGGGTAATTGTGTTGCAATATCTTACACACAGCACAAGAAAGCTTGATTTCGAATGGTAAATTGAATTTAAAAAGACGAGTAAACAGTAATAAAATAAGAACAAATAAACAGATTACAAACAATAGCACAAATAAATGAGATAGAATAGAAGATAAAAATTAAATACTGCTTTATTTTTTCAGGTACGTCTAACATTCAGATAAGAAACTGAATTAAAAAAAAGCATAGTAATTACATTTAAAACAACATTGGATAATGTTCTTTGTAAAAAAAAAATTCAATAGCGTACAGATGAAACTATTAAAGTTACACAAGTTGATCAGTCAAGAGCAGTTGATCGTTTGTCTTTTTGTAGTTTGAATAACAAATGACTGCGGTCCCTTTAAGACTAACGGACGCATGGATCCTAAACACTGTTCCTGTTCCCTTTCGTTCAGTCACTCCGACGTAACGTCAGTGACTGACGAATGGGGGTTTCGCCTAGAAACCAATCATCTTCGAGATCTTAGAAAGCGCCCAATGGCAGTGCCAATGCCATGGGCATGCGAATTTGCATGCGTAACTCCGCCTACCCACCTGGGTATATAAGGAAGTAGCTGGCATGAATCGCATTATGTTTCTGCTTCGGAGCCAAGAGCATCTCTTCACTCCGGCAAGCCTGAATTCTGAAGTCCTCTCTTCAGTCTTCGAGACGAGCGGTTCTCCAGGGTGTTGGTGTACGGCGCGTTCCAGCGATCTCACATTGCCTGCCTGCTGATCTGTGCAGTGATCTGCAACAGCTGTGTGTGTTTTCCCTGGGCGCTTCGGCACTCTGCAGAGCTTCCTCTCACAAAAAGAGCTTGCGTGTGGCACGTCTTTTTCAAGACGGGTTGCCCGCGCACTTCCGGGTGCAGTCGATATCTGTTGCTGTCTTTGGGACGCATTCACTGCTCGACGTGTTTGGGCCCAGCACGTTCGGACAGTGTTTGTGGATGTGCTGTGTTCCCTCTGTGGGAACATGACCATCGCGATGTTGTGGTCGAGACTCAATGATCTCTGTAAAGAGAGAGAGTCCCCTCTGCCACACCCCGATCTACCATCTCCGAGAGAGGTGGTACTTTGGCTGGTGGCCAGGGTGACCTGAGGGCGGTGCTGTGGTATTAAGAACCCCGACGATCATTCCTCGGGCCACTCCCGCCCTCTTGCACATCGCTTCCAGTGAGTGTTGGACTGAAACAGCGGGACCGTCTGCTGACGCCCCGTTCGTTTCGTTCATACTCCAGATAGCGGCGAGAGGTCGATTGCCGCATCTCAAGGTGGGCTAGAGTCCTTTGGGAATGACGATTCGGCTATGCTCCGCCTCCGGGTGTGGTAGCACTGTAGAATCTGATCTAGAGTTGACAGCCATGTTATCTCGGGCAGCCGCGAGCCTCGGGCTGGTGTGAATCTCCGCCCTGTCACGAGTGCTCGCGGTTGGGCGATTGGTTTTTGGAGGTGGCACCCGACAGCTGCGGGCCCCGCCCCCAATGCCATTTCGCTCCCGAGATGCATGAGGAGGGCACGCGGTCCGGGAGATCTCCGGATCTTCCCGCGACCGTTTGGTGGCCTCCTCCGCCTTCTCTGCCCTCGAGGGGTCGCGGCCTAAGGGTACACTGGGGTCCCTCCCCCTCGGTCAGGTGCTCTGTTGCGCACTTCGGTGTCCACTGAGTGCTTTGACTTGACGCGGTGAGGCTATCCTAAGCGCCCTCCCAAGCCTGCTGGCTCGTCTACTTCGGTGGCGTAGTCCAGCAGTGCTATGGGGTAAGCTGCCGCCCCGATGCGTATGCACGAGGACAGAGCTGATCCAGGGCTTACGAGCCCCCTCGCAGAGCAGACCCCAGTGGAACGCGAGTCCTTCCCTGGTCTCCTCTGTCAGGGCGCAGTCGTTACCAGTGCCTCGACACCGGGCCGCTATGCCACCCGAGTCCGGGCCGGTAACACTGCCTCGAGGAAGGCGTGCCGCCACCGATCCCGCCCAGCGCGGCATAGGTGACCACACGCCCCCTGGGTCAGGAGATGTCCACAGCTGTGGTCCGGGAAAGACAACTGGCCTTACTTGGTCGATGTGGGACGGCTGAGTGAGCCCGCCTCCTCAGCTCGCCCATATCCCAGGCCGGCCTTATCGGCGGCACAGTCAGGGACTGCGCCCAACAGTTCTTGGCTGTCCCCAGAGGCAGACTGAGGCCATCTGCCCCGGCGGCCCACTGCTGCACCTAAGCGCCGCCGGCACAGTTGCCTCAGCCTCCTCGCCGCCTGGGCGACTTCCTGCGACCCCCTCCCGCGTGGCCACAGCAGCAGTCTTCACCCTGGCCACGCCACAGGGCGCGCTGCAGGAAGCCGTCCCAGTCCGCGCCAGCCCCGCAGCCTGCTGAAAATAAGGCCAGCGGCGCTCCGGACGCGGACAGCTCTGGGATGGGCAGTTCTTTCATGGGACGGTGGCAGGTCCGCCCCTTCTCCCGGTGGAGGGCCGGGGGAGAATCCTTTGTCCAGCTGCTGGCCCACGGGTCAGCAGCAACCTTTGTAGAAAGAACTGATTAACCCATCCCTGAGCACCCAGAGACCGGTGACGGCAGTGTGCGCCGCCCCCGGGCCACGCCGCTCTCGTCCCTCTCTGTCGCCAGCCCCCTCTCAGAGCAGACCCCAGTGGAACGCGAGTCCTTCCCTGGTCTCCTCTGTCAGGGCGCAGCCGTTACCGCCGCCCCGACACCGGGCCGCTACGCCACCCGAGTCCGGGCCGGTAACGCTGCCTCGCTGCCCCACCGAGGGTACGCCGGTGCTCCGCGTGACCCCGTTGGTACACTCCCTGGGAGCGTGGCTACAGCTGCCGGGTCTGTCCCGATGGGTCGCACGGACCATCCGGCTCGGCTACGCGATTCAGTTCACGCGAGCTCCTCCCCGCTTCCGGGGTGTCCGGTACACCGTGGTGGGGTCCAATGCCCCAGTCATGCGTGCGGAGATCGCGACCCTACTGGCGAAGGTTGCGGTCGAGCTCGTCCCTCCAGCCGAGATGAAGTCCGGCTTCTACAGCCCTTACTTCATTGTACCGAAGAAATCCGGTGGGTTACGACCGATCCTGGACCTTCGCGTCCTGAACCGATCCCTGTTCAGGCTTCCGTTCAGGATGTTGACTGCAAAACGCCTTTTCGAATGCGTTCGTCCATGCGATTGGTTTGCAGCGATCGACCTGAAGGACGCGTACTTCCATGTGTCCATCCTTCCGCGACGCAGACCGTTCCTGCGGTTTGCGTTCGAAGGGCGGGCATATCAGTATGCCGTACTACCATTCGGGCTAGCTCTGTCCCCTCGCGTCTTCACGAAGATTGTCGAGGCAGCCCTTGCGCCACTCAGGCAACAAGGGGTTCGCATCCTGAACTATCTCGACGACTGGCTCATACTGGGCCACTCTCGGGACCGGGTGTGCGAACACAGAGACCTGGTTCTCCACCACTTAGCTCGTTTGGGCCTTCGGGTCAACTGGGAGAAGAGCTAACTCTGCCCCGTGCAGAGGATCTCTTTTCTCGGTATGGAGATCGACTCGGTCGCCATGTGCGCGCAGCTTACCGGCTTGCGCGCGCAGTCGCTGCTGACTTGCCTCAGGCATATAGAGAGCAAGAGTGCGGTTCCACTGAAACTATTTCAGAGGCTCCTGGGGCATATGGCATCTGCAGCCGCGGTGACGCCGCTCGGATTGCTTCATATGAGACCGCTTCAGCACTGGCTTCGCGATCGAGTCCCGAGATGGGCATGGCAGTCTGGCACGCTCCGGGTCCCAGTGACTCAGGCCTGCAGACAGACACTCACCTAGTGGTCGAACCTCAGCTTTCTACGGGCAGGAGTGCCCTTAGAACGAGTTTCCCGGCATGTTGTTGTGTCAACAGATGCGTCCACCACGGGTTGGGGTGCCATGTGCAATGGACATGCAGCCGCCGGTTCTTGGTCAGAGAGCCAGAGCCGCCTGCATATCAATTGCCTCGAGTTGCTGGCAGTACGGTTCGCCCTGCACCGCTTCCGAGCGTTGCTGAAGGGTCAACACGTACTAGTCAGATCGGACAACACGGCCGTAGTAGCGTACTTCAACCGCCAGGGCGGTCTACGCTCCCGCCGCATGTCTCAACTCGCCCGCCATCTCGTTTTATGGAGTCAGAAGCGCCTGAGGTCCCTTCGTGCTGTCCATATCCCGGGGATCCTGAACCGTGCAGCCGACGAGCTCTCACGGGTTCAGCCAATCCCTGGGGAGTGGAGACTCCATCCCCAGTCGGTCCAGCTGATTGGGATCAGTTCGGGGACGCACAGGTAGTTCTGTTGCCTCTCACGACTCGTCCCACTGCAGCCTGTACTATTCCCTGACCGAGGGCACGCTCGGCACAGATGCACTGGCGCACAGCTGGCCGCGGGGCCTACGCAAGTATGCGTTTCCCCCAGTGAGCCTTCTTGCACGTTTCTGTGCAAGGTCAGGGAGGACAAGGAGCAGGTCATCTTGGTCGCCCCGTACTGGCACGGCCGGACCTGGTTCCCAGAACTATTGCTCCTTGCGACAGCCCCTCCCTGGCCAATCCCTCTGAGACAGGACCTACTCTCTCAGAGACGGGGCACCCTGTGGCACCCGCGTCCCGATCTTTGGAACCTCCACGTGTGGCTCCTGGACGGGACGCGGCAGGTTTGAGTACCCTACCACCTCCGGTGGTGGCTACCATCACTTCCGCTCGGGCCGAGTCCACGAGACAGGCCTATGCGTTGAAGTGGAACCTCTTCGTCAATTGGTGCTCTTCTCGCCAAGAAGACCCCTGGAAATGCCCGATCGGGTCCGTGCTCTCTTTCCTCCAGGAAGGGTTGGATCGAAGGCTGTCTCCATCCACCCTGAAGGTTTATGTGGCCGCTATCGCCGCCTACCATGACCTCTTGGACGGGAAAATGGTAAGTAAGCACGACCTGGTCATCAGGTTCCTGAGGGGTGCGAGGAGACTACTTCCTCCTTGTGCTCCTCTCTTACCCTCTTGGGACCTCTCAGTAGTTCTAAGTGCTCTGCAGAGGGCCCCATTTGAGCCTTTGCGGTCAGTAGATGTTAAGTAATCTTGTCTATAAGACAGCACTCCTGACCACATTGGCCTCCATCAAGAGGGTAGGGGACCTGCAGGCATTTTCGGTTGACGAAACGTGCCTGGAATTCGGGCCGGCTGACTCTCACGTGATCCTGAGACCCCGGCCTGGATATGTGCCCAAGGTTCCCACCACTCTGTTCAGAGACCAGGTGGTGAACCTGCAAGCGCTGCCTTGGAGGAGGCAGACCCAGCCTTGGCATTGCTCTGTCCAGTACGCGCCCTTCGCGCTTACGTAGACAGGACGCAGTGTTCAGGACCTCAGACCAGCTCTTTTTCTGTTATGGTGGGAAGCTGAAGGGAAGGCTCTCTCAAAGCAAAGGCTGTCTCACTGGATAGTGGACACCATTGTTTTGGCTTACCAGCAGCAGGGACGCCCATGTCCCCTTGGGGTCAGGGCCCATTCCACCCGGAGTGTGGCCTCCTCTTGGGCTTTAGCACATGGCGCTCCGCTGACAGACATCTGCAGAGCTGCAGGCTGGGCGACACCAAACACATTCGCCAGGTTTTGTAACCTCCGAGTGGAGCCTGTATCCGACTATGTACTCGCCTCTACAAGTGGCCGGTAATGGATTGGCTCAGGTGTCTTCGCTTGCTCGCCATTCCACTCCACGGACTGGATACGTGCGATATTCTTCTCAGGTGAGTTCCCCGAGAGCCCTGAGCTCCTCCAGCACTGACGACGCCGACGCCAGTAAGTCTGCCCTTAGCCCAGACACTCGTGTCCGGCCAGGTGCACCATGTGCATGGTTCCCCTCCGGCGACCCCCACATGTGTATTTCCACCGTAAGCCTCCCTGAGCGGGTGTATTCCCTTGGCAACCTTGCCACCTCCTGGGGTTAAAAATCCACCTTCGGCTGGTACCCCAGTGATCTTCCGTATGCAGCCCCCCGGGGTCATACGTGTATCCCTAAGTCCTCCCTACGGGTAGGCATCTTGGTGCATATCTCCTCCTGGAATATGCCTCCCAGTGTACCTTGGTTTTCCTGCGTTAAGTAGAGGCCTTTGACCGTTCTGCTTGCATCAGGGTTCTCACGCTTGCGCAGGGCACTGGAAGACAGCCGAGTGGCGTGATTGCATTGGGACCCCCATTCGTCAGTCACTGACGTTACGTCGGAGTGACTGAACGAAAGGGAACGTCTCGGTTACGTATGTAACCCTCGTTCCCTGAGGAGGGAACGGAGACGTAACGTCCCGCTGCCACTTCCGCTGTACCGCTGGAACGGCCGAGAGTTCAGTCTTGGCTCCTCAGCAGGTAACATAATGCGATTCATGCCAGCTACTTCCTTATATACCCAGGTGGGTAGGCGGAGTTACGCATGCAAATTCGCATGCCCATGGCATTGGCACTGCCATTGGGCGCTTTCTAAGATCTCGAAGATGATTGGTTTCTAGGCGAAACCCCCATTCGTCAGTCACTGACGTTACGTCTCCGTTCCCTCCTCAGGGAACGAGGGTTACATACGTAACCGAGACGTTACTCGTTCTTCCTGAACTGTTTGCGACTGTGTTTACGTTAATACTCTTCTTTGAGTGTATTTGACCAATAATAAGCTGGAAAAAGAAGCAAATGTTTGCACTTGTATCATGTCAGAGGCGGCTTTATTACGGTAGGCTATGTGTGTGCGCTTCAGATGTGAGCACGAAATCTGCGGGGATTAGTAGAATTAAGATATGTGCAATCCCGCGCGAAATTCAGACCGATCACACACTAACACTAACACACTTTAATGAGGAAAAAGTCCAGCAGAACGCGCGTTCGCCGTGCTCAGAGGTTAACCGGGCTGAGTGAGAATATGCTGGTGTGTGTCAACTCGCTGACGGTCAGAGGAGAGC
Source organism: Pseudorasbora parva (assembly GCF_024679245.1). Classification (NCBI taxonomy): domain Eukaryota; kingdom Metazoa; phylum Chordata; class Actinopteri; order Cypriniformes; family Gobionidae; genus Pseudorasbora; species Pseudorasbora parva. The sequence continues at coordinate 39,917,063 of NC_090173.1, read as the reverse complement.
GCAGCTGGTATCAATACTGTAAAAACTGAGAATCGCATCGTTTCAGATATTCCAGTATCGATACATATCGAAATATCGATATTTTTGACAACACAACCCAAACCACCCGTCTCCGCCCCCTGGATCCCGTGTTCTGCAGTGAGGTGAGACTAGAATTTTGTTGACTAGAAAGCAATCATATCAGAATTTTCGTGTGATCTGGCTGATATATATATATATATATATATATATATATATATATATATATATATATATATATATATATATATATATATATATATATATATAATATTTCTGTGGAGGGGCAAGTGAAAATATTGGCAGGACAAGTAAAAATATGAACTACTGGGGAGCAACTGGGGGTCGAGTCCTGCTGCCACCATTTTGATTATTGATTTGTACACAAATCATTGTGAATGCATGTATTGCAAGAGCAGACATTCATTTCACAGCTGCAGTGCTGCCAGCGCATCCAGGTGAAGGATACCACATAGTATTTCATGTCAAAGTTGAGGAATTGCCTCCTATCTTCTAAATAAAAATTTCTGAGTACAACTTCTGGCATGACAAATATTGTTAGTGCTGTTTAACATAAATTCAAATTTCTTTCAGTTCTCTTTCACGTGCTGCTTTAAGGCAAGGTTAATAATCATGTCTGTTGTTTTCATAAAGGTTAATGAAATTATGAGTTGTTTTTCCACAAGTAGGGTCGGGTAAATTAGCCATTATTTTATTCCCTTGATTGTATTGCTCAAACTTTGATTGCGTTTCCAGCTAATTGCAAAGAGCATTTCATTTCTAGGGCCAGATTTGACACTTCAAATTATATTTCAAAAAGATACTTCATGGAAACAAGATTCAGCAAACAATGAATGAATGCATTTAATGTACAACATCACAATACAAAACAAGCTAAATATGCACTGATTTGACACTTTTGCCTAAGAAAAGCCTGTTTTCTTATAGACACAAAGCCATTCTGAAAGCATCAGTGAGCATCTTCGACTAAACCACATCTCATCATAATTAACAAGATGTGTGAGCCATTATGTTAGCAGTAAGACCTGTCAGAGTACGTCAAAGCAATCATGAGCATTCTGCAATCAGTAGGGTTTTTATATAAAACCCTACTGATTTTGGACACTCCTGCACACAGATCTTCTCTAGATCAGTCAGGTTTCTGGCCTGTCGCTGAGAAACACAGAGTTTAAACTCCCTCCAAAGATTCTCTATTGGGTTTAGGTCTGGAGACTGGCTAGGCCACGCCAGAACCTTGATATGCTTCTTACAGAGCCACTCCTTGGTTATCCTGGCTGTGTGCTTCGGGTCATTGTCGTGTTGGAAGACCCAGCCTAGACCCATCTTCAATGCTCTAACTGAGGGAAGGAGGTTGTTCCCCAAAATCTCACAATACATGGCCCTGGTCATCCTCTCCTTAATACAGTGCAGTCGGCCTGTCCCATGTGCACAAAAAACACCCCCATGCTTAGGGATGGTGTTCTTGGGATGGTACTCAACATTCTTTTCCCTCCAAACACGATTAGTGGAATTATGACCAAAAAGTTATATTTTGGTCTCATCTGACCTCATGACTTTCTCCCATGACTCCTCTGGATCTTCCAAATGGTCATTGGCAAACTTAAGACAGGTCTGGACATGTAAAGTAAGTAAAGTAAAATGTATTTGTATAGAACTTTTCGCAGATAAAAATCACAAAGTGCATAACAACAAAATGAGAAAATACATTACATTTATAAAAACATTACAGTCCTAATCAAAATGAGTAACAAAAACAATAAATAGAAAATAAAATACACAGAAATACACAAAAGACCGGCCAAACCACCCGACAGTCTAGATAAAAGCCTCTTTAAATAGAAGAGTTTTCAACCTTGTTTAAAAAAATTTTTGTGCTGTTTTAAGCAGGGGAACCTTCTGTGCCATGCATGATTTCAAACCATGACCTCTTAGTGTTTTACCAACAGTAACCTTGTAAACTTTTCAGGTCATTGACCAGCCCCTCCCATGTAGTTCTGGGCTGATTTCTCACCTTTCTTAGGATCATTGTGACCCCACGAGTTGAGATCTCGCATGGAGCCCCAGTCTGAGGGAGATTGACATTCATGTTTAGTTTCTTCCATTTTCTAATGATCGCTCCAGCAGTGGACCTTTTTTCACCATGCTTCACCATGCTGCTTTTTTCACCATGCTGCTTGGCAATTTCCCCATAGCCCTTTCCAGCCTTGTGGAAGTGTACACTTTTGTCTCTAGTGTCTTTGGTAAGCTCTTTGGTCTTGGCCATGTTAGTAGTTGGATTCTTACTTATTGTATGGGGTGGGCAGGTGTCTTTATGCAGCTAATGGCCTCAAACAGGTGCATATATACGATAATAAATGGAGTGGAGGGTGGACATTTTAAAGTCAGACTAACAGGTCTTTGAAGGTCAGAATTCTAGCTGATAGACAGGTGTTCAAATACTTATTTGCAGCTGTATCATTCAAATAAATAGTTAAAAAATCTTACATTGGGATTTCTGGATTTTTTTTTAGATTATGTCTCTCACAGTGGACATGCACCTACGACGACGATTTCAAACCCCTCCATGATTTCTAATTGGGAGAACTTGCAAAATAGCAGGGTGTTCAAATAATTATTTTACTCACAGTATATAAAATGCCTCAATACCTTATTCACTTGTCATTTTGTGTTGTATTGCTTTCTTCTTTTTGATTTGGTGGTCCTTGGACATTATGTAATATATTATGCTGTGTTTTGTTTTTAAAAATGCATCTCCAGGCACCTTTCTCTTCCTATCCTCCCTCAAGCCTGAACCCAGCTTAATTTCTACGCATTCTTAAAAAGCAATGTGCCAAAGGTGGATTTTGGCAGTGATGCCATAGAATAATCATTTTGGGTTCACCAAAGAACCCAAGAGCCAGTTTTAAGAATCAGGGGCCGGATTCACACAACATTCTTAAGAATAAAAATATTTTATAACAAAAATAGTTTGTTGATAGACATAAAACAAACACTGTTACAACATGATTTATTCATGAACAATTTAGTGTCTTTGAGTAAATGATTCAATGACTTAATAAACAGAGTGCAACTTTGTTTCTGAATGAATGAGTGGTTTGGAACAACTTAGTTGAATGACTGATTCAAGTGACTAAGTATAATGAGCTTATGTAGCTTATCACATCTACTAGTATAACAATGAAATTTCTAGAAACAGTCACTGAAAAATCCCATCACTAATATTGACAGTCTGTCTAGAAACAGGCAAACATGGAACTAAGCCTAACTGTTATATAAAAAGCTAATAAATAGCCTATATTGCTAAACAAGATAAGCACCACATAATGATGTTCAATACCGTTGTAAGAGCCTGCTCATTCTATTGAACAAAAAAAAAAAAAAAAAAAAAACACAGGGAGACAAATGTGTCAAATTTTTCTAAAATGAATGCAAGCTGTCACAAAAAAGTGATTATTTGCCTTGACGATTAGCTAAACAGATCCTTCTGTCATGTCAAAAACCAATGTGAGTGAGGAGCAAGCGTTTCAAAGGTTCATACATTTTATACCTGAAACAACCCACTGGTAAAACCCGCTCTGTTGATCTGATAAGACTGGGCTATTTACACGTATAAAATGTGTCAGTTGTGTCATGTCTTTAACATTCAAAGGGATCCAGGCTGTCAAAAAACTCATGTTCATCAGATACAACAGAGATGTTTGTTGTGAATAATTTACCAGATGATAGTTGCTCAGACTGACTGTCTGACTGTCATTCCCTTAACAGATTTAGTCAGGGCTTTTTGATTTTTCTACTCATTCAAGCTGACATTAGAACCCATTTTAAAGAGTGAAATCACCTGTTGCGATATTTGTCAGGCTTGTAATCTACTGCAACAATAAAAGTCTTTGAACAATAACAGTACTCCTGTTTATGATGACTCCCATATGTAAGATAATAAGCTAATTCCTGAGGTTCGTTTGGCACGCTTTCAGCTATTGTGCATTATAGGTTTGACTCATAATGGGGCTTTGCTAATTCGGTAGTCTAAATCATGGCCAGCAGTGACCTTTCAACAGCCTTAGACATTTTTGTGACAGATTTAGACAGATTTTGCACTCCTGCTTAGTATTTGTAGCCTAGTAGTGTTCATTTTGTTTTAATGACCTGTAATTAGTAGCTAATTTTGATTTGACCTTGAGCTAATGTTATACAAATGTTGGCTACCTTTATTTTACATTACAGAACATACAGTCCCTGTAAAGTCAAAATGTGTTTTGAGCTTCTCACACCACAGATTAACCATCCAGCCAAATTTGAATCATTAAAATATCTGGCAAGTACATAAAATACCTTATCAAACTCTTCAAAATATAAACAGCATTCTCTGCTCTCAAACACTGGGGGCGTGTCCGCCGTCTGCGCCGAAACCACGCCCACTAGCGGGAAAGCTGCCGTAAGCACAAAAGTCTCACGTACAACTCACGGCGGCACCAGATGTCAGTGGGACAGAGGATTATCAGTGTATCCCAGTTGCCGGCGATGAAAGTTTGTAAAACTGTCCGGTGTAAAGTCACTACAGAGGCAGGGGTTGGTGCTGATCCTCAGTTCTCCATCAAGGTAGCTGTTCACAAAAATATTCAACCTCTTTTTGATATCATCATTTTTTGTTTTGTAATCTGTTTTGTAAATTGTAGACTACATTACTGACAGTAACTCACGATCGAGCGAACTGATGCGAATATGCTCCAGATATGACAGTGTTAGGGCATGGTGGTTCCAATGCATCATCAACTGTTATGATAGTGTTGGGGGAGGGGCCATATGCTCAGTGGCTGCAGTGCGTCATCGTTTTAGCCCCGGCTAAAAAATCCATAACACAGCAGGGGTGAAAAACTGTTTAACGGTCTAACTTCTGAATTCAGCAGTTCACAGTCTTTGTAACGTGTTTCAGAAATACATTTCTAACATTTATAATGTGTTTAGAAAAAATATATAAAAATTGCCCTTAGAGAGACTTTTAAGTGTGTGATGTTTACAGATAATAAATTCCATGTTTATTGCAATTACATTAATCTATAGTTTATGTATTACATGCAGTTAGCTGGAATTTAAGTGCTTTCTGGACTCTCTAAAGTAGGACGTAAGTATCTTTATATGTAGGCTATATTTATATTGTATTTTAAATATGGTTAAATTGATTAGTTTGATTAGTAAAACAATTTTAAAGAAATTGCTAATACATTTTTAAAAAGAATTACATGTTTAATTAAAAAAGAAAATTTAAAGTAAAAGCTTTGTTAAGACATTTTCCAATAATGTTTTTTTTCTTTGAAAAATAATACAAAGAAAATTATTTTAAAGTGTGCAAAACTTTTTTGTAATAACAAATGTATACATTTGCAATTCAGAACATTTAAAATATGTTACCTTTAAATGTAATATTGATTACTTCAAATTAAGTACTTTATGTTAGTCAGCGCATACTTAAAGCATGAGAAAAGATTTAAAGTAAAACTAATATTTTGACAGTTTCAAAACAGTGACTTGTTTTTAAAAGAAATCGTTATGAAAGTGTTGTCACGACACCGGTGGCCAAAAAGTGAACTGCAGCCAACAACATATTGCTCTTGCACATTAAAATGACAGTTACATGTGCGTCGGATCCATTGTATGTGGGTAGGACAAGACCCACCCATTTTTTAAGACCAATGATATTGGACCCACTCACTTTTACCGTCTATAATTGTTCACCTACCCCTTACCAATAAACACTTTATTATTAAACACTTTTCGAATGTTTTCTTCATTTTTATTGAAAATAAATTCCTTTCCGATCTGATATGTGATGGGAAATGGGAGTAGAGCGAGTTCAGCAAAAGGCGGATTCGAACCTCGGGAAATTTTACGTCAAAACTTCCTGCCATACGTCTTACCCCTACACTATTGTCACTGTCAATGATTTGGTGATTTTTGTAATTTTGGCTCAACCAGACATTTAGTGCAGACTAGATGCACTTAAAGTAAATTGCATCTACTTCAGTACAAATTTTGGGGTGACCCACCTATGGAAGTAAAACTGTGCCACTGGATTTTGAATTCTAATTTTTAGCACTGAATTTTGTTACATCGAATTTTTAACACTGAATTTTATTTTGCATCTAAATCAGACTTTGAATTTTAAAAGCCATCGAATTTCTAGCTCTGTTTTTTTTTGCCTATGACATTTTTTCAATGTTTTAAAAAAATTCAGTGTAAAAAGAAATTCAACGTCTCAAAAGATTCAGTGTAAAAAAATTCAACGTCTCAAAAGATTCAGTGTAAAAAAAAAAAATGTCTCAAAAGATTCAGTGTAAAATAATTCAACGTCTCAAAAAATTCAGTGTAAAAATATTCAGAGTCAACATCCGGGTAACCAAGGAAAAGCAATCGATCCCTGTATCAAATCATCCAACATCCAGCCAATCATTTACGCTCCATTGGTCATGAGTAAACTCACTGAAGCGCCATCGTGTGTGTTCTGAGCCATGCTGCTGAGCTCTGGAGCTCACCTGAAGTGAACTTCCCCGCCAGTGCCGTTTCTAGGCATAGGCAAACTAGGCGGTCGCCTAGGGCGCCAACAGCTGGGGGGCGTCAATGAGTCCCCGCCCCAACAAGATTTTTTAGTTATTTCATATATATTTTATTATTAATATTTCGTACTTTTGCTATTTCAAGGCATTATGATTAGTTGCGATTATTGGAGTGAAGTCGCCATGGTGATAGTGGAGCTGCTGTAATGAAATGAGATCATGTAGAGGGCGGCAGGGAACGGCGTCATCCGTGGCGTTGTAACGCTTGTGTCCGAGTGAAAAATGCGGATAGCTCACTTAATGTAACTGGAGTGGATGCAAACACGGAGGCGATTAACATCAAACAGATCGCACTTTATTCCCCACTGAACTCTCATCACAAACTCCCTTTCCGTCCACAGCATTACTTAATAAAACAAAATAACTGTTAGCAACAGAAAACAGAAAATAATCCCCACATATGGGAGCTCAAGACTCAGTGCGCACATACACAAAATTTGCAGGGAGCGCACGCAACTCTTAAAGGGGCCACACTATATTTCTACTCGTTACAGCGTGCTTTAGTTTCATCATCATGAAAAGGTCAAAGCCATCAGGGGCTCAGTATCGTAAAAAGAAAGCGAAATATACAGGTATAGCCTACTTATTGGTTACTTGTTCTCTACTAAGCTGGTCCCTCTATCATAACGTTGAGCAAAACATTACACTGAATATTAGTACTGAACGGACCACACGCCATGCTCATTTCAGGTGCAGAACATTATAGCAGTTAATTTGAATATTTTTTTTTTTACATCGGAGATAGCTGTTTAGTGTAAATTGATCAAGTAGGCTAATACTGTCATAACCATGGGCGTCACTAGGCCCTTTTTTATGAACTTATGCATCAGCCCCCCCCCTAAAAAAATATGTGATTAACCTTTAAAACATGAAACTGGCGCAAGGCTTCAGCTACGGCTTCTTCCCGTGTTTTAGTCTTTGTGTCACTGTGTTCTTCAATCCGCAGCGGCGCCGAGTGACATGGTTTTCAAGCTATTGTTATCAAATTTTTTGGCCTTCAGAACATCTTAAAATACACATATGTAGATCATAGAAATCACATTTTTCTCGGGGGAGCATGCCCCCGAACCCCCCAACATCTGTGATCTCAGAGATAATAAACCTAGCTACATTATTCGATTAATGCATGTACAATATGCCCATGAAATAAGGAAGTCATATTTACTTAAAGGCACAATATGTAATGTTTCAGCATTAAAAATATAAAAGATCACTATATCTATGTTATATATTTTTTAAAGTTGTGTGTTTACATTATCCCGACAGTTCTAATTAACTTCTAAATCCAGAGAAAATAATATTTTAATTCGAAGACACGGACCGTGTCTTTATTTCCGTTATGTCGCCAGTCTTTCACGTCATATCCACGTTTGCGTCTTGCTTCCTGCGGAACTCGGCGGAACCATAGATATCTATGGGCGGAACCGCCAAACTCAAAGAGGAACACTGACAGACAGTATAAGGGGAACCCCCGTATAAAAAAAGTCTGTATGATAATGGATCATGACTACTCTTTGCCTGTACGTTTTGTCAGCTCAACAAAGCGCAAACGTAAGGGTGAAAAAAATGACCCGAGAAGATTTTGGGACAGTAGAAGAAGCAAGAGACGTGTAAACCTTGGAGAAGCCTTTGAAAGATGGCGAAATCTTCGTGACAAGCTCGGACTGCAGAGAGATGCTGATCTCGCTTGTGTTTTAATAAACAGGTAATTTAAGTAACCATTCAGCTAACATAATAATCATATAATCATAACATGCTGTATGTTTGCATATTGCATAGCGATCTTGACCACATTGAGACGCGTTTAGCTGAATACGTAATGTTATACATTTTGTATCGGCTTTTCAAACAGGCGGATTCTCTGTTTTTGGAGACTGAAAGAGCTATTTTTTTAAAAACTGATTCAAAAGTATTTCTATCCGTATATTTGGTGACACGATGATGTCATGTGTAAAACGCAGATGGACTAGCTATTATTGGTTTTATATGTAGCTGGAGAAAGTAACGTTAGCTTCATAAGGTAATATGCCACTATCTTTGTCAATTAATATAAGGTGACCGTCACTTTTATCATATGTTAATACTAGCTACATATAATATTGATTTAATAATGATCTACTTATTCATATATCTCCGAGTTCCAAAATAAATGTTTATTAGAATGATTGATGAACGTGGGGAGCGACACAGCGCGTGTTCCAATGAACAACGTTTTGCAGGTGCTGGTTCTCTCATTTACTGTTTTATGTTGGTAATGATAAACTAAATTGAAATGTATTTCCGTATTGAACAGTTGATATACAGAATGTTCGACAATCGCGGATGCCATGTCAATATATCTATAATTTGAGTAACTCAAATTATGATGCGCGGTTAATATGTCAACATAGCCTACCAACTTATAGGTATGTTGACATAGCGACCGCCCGCACAACATTCTGTCTCGCACATTATCTAACGTTACTGATAAGTTTGTTAAGTAACGGTAGCTTGCTGCTATTTCATTAGATTGACATTACATAAAGTGAAAAGCCGTAACTAAACTTAACAATAATAGAGATGTAATATAACAATCAATTACCTTGTCAGTGAACATGTTTTCTGCTGGAGATGCCAGATTCGCTGGTTGACAGTGGCAATAATGACAACAACTCCCATGAGCCCACGCACTTTCCCGACGTCACCAAAGTACGTCAGTTGTTATTATTTTGAATGAGTGACCCCTAGTGGCCAAAAGTTGCATACTGCACGTTTAATAAGTTGTAGTTTAAAAAAAAAGGGGGGGGGGGGGGGGGGTGCAACATATGAATCTCGCCTAGGGTGCCAGAAAGGCTAGAAACGGCCCTGTTCCCCACCTTCCTGTTTCAGCGTCACATGACCAATGGAGCGTAAATGATTGGCTGGATGTTGGATGATTTGATACAGGGATCGATTGCTTTTCCTTGGTTACCCGGATGTTGACTCTGAATATTTTTACACTGAATTTTTTGAGACGTTGAATTATTTTACACTGAATCTTTTGAGACATACATTTTTTTTTACACTGAATCTTTTGAGACATTGAATTTTTTTATACTGAATTTTTTGAGACTTTGAATTTCTTTTTACACTGAATTTTTTAAAACATTGAAAAAATGTCATAGGCAAAAAAAAAACAGTGCTAGAAATTCGATGGCTTTTAAAATTCAAAGTCTGATTTAGATGCAAAATAAAATTCAGTGTTAAAAATTTGATGTAAAAAAATTCAGTGCTAAAAATTAGAATTCAAAATCCAGTGGCACAGTTTTACTTCCATACACCCACATTTTTTTTTGCTTCTGACGCCCATGCACTTTTATGTTAGATTGATTTATAAAGTATATTTGAGACTATATAGATATGACTATGTGAGTATAGGTTAAATTAATCCGTTTTCTTTTCATGACACATGAATGAAAAGCCATTAATGGATTAATTATCCTGAACATTGTAAACATTAATTTCATGTGTCATCATCAAACGGAAGAGAGGCTCTTAGGGCATGCATAAACGTCACATCCGATTGATTTTCCCTGCAAAAAGTCCCAAGACCTTCACATCTTCAAATCTATTAAACATTTAACATAAAAGTGTACAGGTCTTCATAGACAACCTAGAAGGTCGGGGGAGGTATTGTGTTTTAAATTTCATTACAAGCTGTTACATTATATAAGCAATTTAACACATGAAAATTCTTAGTACAAGATTTGACGTACACCAGGTGCACATGTAGTACAATTAAGCACTACTTTTTCGACAAGGAATATTATACATTACATTGTTAGTTTAAATTAGTACCTTAGAACATAAATATATATCAGACACTAAATAATTAAATGTTTTTTAAATACATTTTTTATCAATATTACTTTTGCCACAATTAGATGTCAGTATTTTATGTCAGTGACGACAGAAGAAGTAATGATATATTAGTGTGATTTATTTTTTATTTTTTTTATTATTATTTTTTAAATGTTTAAATGTCTTAGGAACAATAAATAGAGCAATCTGAAATTGTATGGTATATTAAAACATAGATATGCATTTATCCAAAGCATATTTTATTTTCAGTCTGTGTATTCTCTAGAAATCATTCTCCTGACCTTGGTGGTGCTAGTGCCTGCTCTACCAGTTAAGCTAAAATTTCTGGTAGGATAGATGTTTGAACCATGGCACAGTACTTCATTTTGGTTGGATAGATGTATGCCATCCAACATAGAGAACAGGGAACTGAACTGTGTGATTTGTTTCTTCAGATAGCACACTCACCCACACAATTATTGATTATACTAAAAAAATCTCTCCCGTTCTCATGTCCACAATTTTTCTAGAATCGCCCGCTCACCTGCATTATGTTGAATATTAGCATGAGCAAATATTTCTGACCCTTCAGTGCTTTCCTTCTGATACTGAATTACAACAATTTTCCTTCATGAAAGAATCCATTTTGTGCAGTATTACTGATAAGTAGGTCAACTGAAATGTGTTTACACACTAGACACATGTGAGGAACAGCATGGGAACCGGATTTTGGTTTCACAATAACAGTTGTTATCAGTTGAGGTTACTGAGAAGGCCACAAGTGCAAAAGGACAAGGTTCAATCAAGCAGAGGCTTCAAATTCAAGCAGAAAGCCACTTTAATCACTGGAATCGTAAAATACCAGGACCACCTATTAGCCCGAGCTTTCTTATTTAAAAAAAGGCAGTGAATATACTGGACTCAGTCTCCTGCCAAATGGCTTTGAATAGTGTGGAATAATTTTTTTGACACACTCAGCATTTTCTCTCACAGCCGGATCGTTGTCACTGTATAGTCTTTACTTTTTAATATATGATTGCAGGACTCCATAGGCAATCTGTCATCTGAATCTGGTGAAATGATGAGGTCATTTACATTTCTTCACTCCTTCTATGCAAACATGTGCCGTGACTTGAATGTCATCATGAGTGGAAAACGGATTTCCTTATGATTTGCATAAATGATGCCACCATGTTTTTGAAACTGAAACCACTTAAGTTTTTCAACTTAATAACACGTGTCCATGATAAATAAAAGGCAAGGGTTTTGATGTTTGTAAAATGTCAAATCAGGAAAAATATTTTAAAATACGTGTCAAATTGTTAGACATGTACTGTTAAAATTCGTAGCATTTTCAAGAAAAGTTTGGGAAGAAGAAAAGTGTAATGTTTTAACAATAAAAAACAATTTTATAGACCCTAAATACATGTTAATGTAGTGATCTTAATACATTCCAAAACATGTATTATTTCATAAATATAAATAAATATAATTAAAGGTTTAATGAACTAGCTTTTTTTTATACTGTTGTCTGAGGTAAACTAATGATGTAAGTAATAGGCTATTTTCTACACTGGTTTTTAAAGCTCTCTCTAAAACGCTGGGTTCTGAAGGGCGTGCCGCACTGGAGACTTGGAAGTAAACGCTTACACCTAGGATTGGAGAAGATTTGCATATTTAATGAGCTTTTGAAAGCGGCAACCGGAATGATTTTTCCGATCACACGGCTCGTATACGTCTTTATCAAACAAACACAATGATTTTTTTCTCATTCACCCGCACATAGCCCGCACGATCGGGCGATATAAGTGCGAACCGCATGCACACACACACACACACGCGTGCACGTGTGTACCGCCCGTCAAATGTCAAGTCTCGAGACACAACAGCACAGATCAAAAACAGAATATTATGAGATTCATCGGCCTGCCTGGCTTTGCGAGCCCTGGCCCATACGTGTCCAGCGTGCTAAAGGTATCCTCTGTTAGACACGTACACATAAGCGAAACGATCTATAACAATGCAATAGTATTTTATTTTAAAAACACGTTTTACTCACATAAGTGTGTTGCACCATTCCTGTCAGATCCAAATCCAGCATTTGTTTACAAACGATTCCACAGTGAAATGAAGTGAATATGTCTTCCCCATGTGAGCTGGAACTTCATTAAAAATAAAGACACATTCCTAATATTAGGATCGAAGGAAGCTTATGCAGTGACTGTTCTTCCACAACCAGGAATAGCGCAATATCTTGCTATCTTCCTGTAACGGATTCACAGAGGCAGGATTCAAAAGCAAGTAATTAGTTTATTTGACGGATAGTGTCACAGAAGTCAAAACTCAGAACACTGAAGAAGTCCGGATAAGACAGAGCAGTGAGAGAGGCTCTGTTGGCGACACAGGCAGGCTGTGAGCAGCTGTGACTCGGGAGGTCGGTACAGGTAATCCGGGAAGGGATCCAGCGTTTCACGGAAGGGGGAAACGACAACCAACACGGAGACACAAGGGGAAACATCCAACAACGCTCTGACAAAGACAAGAGAGAAACAGAGAGACTAAATAGGGTGAAGGTGATGAGTTGCAGCTGGTGCAGGTGATCAGCCACAGGTGCGTGATGAGCCAATCCCAGGCTCCGCCCTCACCTACATTCAACACGCACCCAAGAGTGAGACAGGGAATCCATGAACCGTGACACTTCCTCAGCATGTTTTTTTGTTGTTTGCCAGTGCGAGTCGATCACTTCCATGAGTCGGTGGGCAGGGCTACTGGATTAGACAGGCTGTAAAGATATGTTTCATAGCGCAATGACGTAAGAATGAAGCACAAGATCGTTTGCTGGGCCTGGTGTCTACAAAACCTTTTCTTTGACTAACAAGGAACTTTTAAGCTCTGAAACTTACAGGATATTCTTATATTACCATGACCTTTTATATATCAAAAGCTCAAGGGAAAGTTGATTTCTCAATTCATCACCCCTTAAAGGTTTTTGAGGAGTCATAACACATGACATTTTACAACTTGAACTAACCTAAACTGTAGTAATTATAAAATAATAATATATTATGCCAAACTACAGTACTTAAGTTTTCTTCCCCCTAATTATTTATATCAGGACAGCTATATCACCTTGACATATTTGGCATACCCCACCAAAAATATGTTGTATGTCACATGCAATAATATTATGACAAAATTATAAATATTGTCTAATATATATATATATATATTAGGGCCGCGACTCGATTAAAAAAAAAAATCTAATTAATTAGAGGCTTTGTAATTAATTAATCGCATTTTAATTGCATATAAATATTTGACCTGAGAACAATGAGAAGTAATTTTTCACATGTATTTTTAGTATACCATTGAATGACTGAATACATAAGCTTAATCAACAAAATATTGTTTATTTATTTCAGTCCAGCAGACCAGTGCATGTTTGCCAGTTTAGCAAAAGCATATTTGTGATATTTGAGGCTCAATGTGCTGCGGTGATACGCGAATTCCTTGTTGTATAGCTTGCACACAACCATGCTCTTGACGACGCTTCCATTCTTTCGTTTTTTAAAACAAAATTTCCCATCCACGGGGCCAAGCAAAGCAGTCTCATCAGCTTCTTCGTTCCATAGCTTCGTTCATGTTCACATGGTTCGTTGTTGTCGTGACTCCGGAGCGCTAGTTGGTGTTCCAGTATAATTGGTCCGTCGAAACTCATTCATTGAAAAACGTTCCGCGGTGCAAAAATAAGTGTGGTAAATCTTTTTTTTTTTTTTTTTTGCGTAATTAATTAACGCGTTAAAGTCACGTAATTAACGCGTTAAAGTCACGTAATTAATTAATCTTAATTAACGCGTTAAAGTCCCGGCCCTAATATATATATATATATATATATATATATATATATATATATATATATATATATATATATATATATATATATATATAGTGTGTGTGTGTGTGTGTGTGTGGGCAATATTTATAATTTTGTCATAAAATTGTCATTACATGTGACATACTAGCACGTACATGTTGTTTTACAGGTTCTTACACATGGGCTTCCTTTTACAACTGTGTAAACATATTGAATGAACATTTATGGGCATCTCTCAGATGCATCGAAGATGTAGATGAAGTCGATTCCATTATAGACTTTTTATGCTTCATTAATTAAATTCAGGACTTGCACAAACAAACACTGATGTGCATTTCCCATGTGCTTTGTCTTTAACAGAACATTTTTATTTGATTTTGCCTGACTAGGGTTCTTGTATAAAAAGATCAAGGCTGATAAACCAGGTTGTCCTTTTAGACTAACTTCCTAAATTTAACCAGTTATTTATATTCATATTACATACAGTTATTCTACCTACAATCAAAGCTTAATATTTTCAGTAAAAAGCTGAGCCGTCTGTGCCCCGAGACCATACATTTGATTTGAACATGCCTCATCTTGTGTAATAGTTTTGAGAGAAAACAAACATTTCCGCAAGCTTGTGATCCATGAAATTCCTTGACTTCTATTATGTATGTGCTCATACGGTGACTGAAGTTGAATGCTGTAGTAATGAACACATGGATGTGAAAGGCAGTGTGTTTGTTCTGTTGTGGTGGGGAAGTATAAAAAATGAGCATGACGGGTTGTGGAGGGTGAGGAGGGCATGTGATTTTTGCCAGCTGTTGTGACCAATAACCGGGCATAAAACCTGGGGCATCAAGCTTCCAGTTGCAGACTGTACGGGTTTAACCGCACACTCTATTACGCAGATTTAACTTTCTGCTAGTGCGCCGTTCCAAACTGAGTAAGATGCCTACTCGTAAGTGTATGTAGTGCTCCACACATGAGATTTGACTTGCAATTTTTATAGGTAAATAGATGAATACAGCAGTAAGAATAAATATACACTACCATTGAAAGGTTTGGGGTCAATATGATTTTTTTGTTGTTAAAGAAATTAAAACTTAAAAAAAAGAGTGACAGTAAAGACACTTATGATTCTACAAAATATTTCTCTTTTAACGAAATGCTGTTCTTTTTGAACTTTTCTATTCATCATCATCATCAAAAAAAAAAAAAAAAAAAAAAAAAAATCCTGAAAAAAAGTTTCCACACAAATATTAAGCAGCACAACTTTTTTCAACACTGATGGTTATGATAAATGTTTTTTTTTTTTTTAGCACTAAACCAGCAATCTGTAGGATCATGTGACTCTGAAGCCTGAAGCAATGATGCTGAAAATACATCTCAGGAATAAATTACATTTTAAAATATTAATGTATTATAGAAAATGGTAAATTATAATATTTCACAATCATTGTTTCTCTTGGGTCAGAATTGGTCTTTGTTGGTGGCTGACAGACATGGTTATTCACACACACAGTACCTATGGGATCAGCGAGCCCAATATTGAAAATACATTTAAAATAAATGCAAAGACAGATTTCTGCTTATCTTATTTTGATATCTCATATTATGTATGATATTTTACCTTGATGTTTGTTTCTTTAATTTCTCATTGTTTACACAGTTTTCACTGTGTTTATTGATTTTATTTTGGTATATAATCATATCAATATTAAAAAGTAGCATTACAAATTTTCTACCATATACAAACAAATGAAATTAAAGCTAGCTAATAACAAATAGATTTCTTCTGGTTTCACCTCACTCCAGTCTAACTGATTTTATAGGTAATTTACTACACATTGTCAGTATAAACAAACTGAAAATACTGTGGATTACCCATTCTTACTAACCACAGTGTGGGGTAAGCACACTTGGATTCTCATTTCAGAGGTGTTCTGAGTAAATGATTAATAGACTGGTTTGTGATTTCATTTTTGTCTTATCACAAGCGCAGCAGTCATCTTCATCATTCATAATCAATAAATTATCAAATAAGGTTGTTGGGGGGGGGGGGGGATATAATTTTGTTTTGCAGATTTGTTGAATTTCTCTAACTGATAGACATTGGTATCTTTGTTCAATTGTATTTACCTTTGATTAACTCCCTTACAAAATCACTCAATCATTCTAGAATAATTAGTTTTTTAGTTTTTAGTCATCTGGTGAAACTGTTTTCATATCGCAATTTATGCAACAGTTCTTTCTGGTTCTCGAATCTGATTGGCTGAAAGCCTTTTCCAGCCGTGCGATAACCACACAGTATCCACAAAACATTTCACCGTTTTTATCACACTGCTTGTAGCGACTGTCATGGGGGTCGAGCAAATTCGCTATAAGTTTTAAAACTACTGTTGTTGTGTCAGGAAATGTAGCTTAGTTTTAAAGGGGTGATGCATTGAGAAATCAACTGTCCCTTGAGCTTTTGATTTATAAAATGTCATGATAATATAATAATATCCTGTAAGTTTCAGAGCTGAAAACTTCCTTGTTAGTCAAAGAAAATTTCAAACATGCACGGGCACATCAGAGTGCCTAGTGTGAGTACACCGCCGCCATTGGTTGCCGCTTATCGCATATGTTGCACTTTGCACTCGGATCCACTTTTATAAAGTGGAGCCACACTTTAGACCTCTTTGGCATTGTAAAACGACACGGTAGAATACATGAGAAAAAACAACTACACTTGTGTTGTGTGTCTGCGAGTATCTTCAGTAATCCTCCCTGTCACGTGGTGGTGGCCAGCCAATCACCAGTGCTTTAGGTCCTTACATGCAAGTTTACAGTCTCACAAAGACACTGCCACTTGGCTTTTGGAACCGAAATTTGTCACCGAAAGATAAATAATTTTTCGATACTCATAGTATTTGAGTTTTTCGTTCGATACCATAAAAGTATCATATTATTTCACTGCAGAATCGATTGTAAACAAGTCTCAGGTCATACTGGATTTGCAGACACAATGTTGTGCCTTCTTTATTGGATCTGCCAGGAATGGTGCAACAAACTTATGTGAGTAAAACGTCTTTTTATATGTAATAATAGTCCCAGGGCTATGTGTTTTCCAGACAGGCTACCAAAAGATAAGCCTGTCGGCAGGCCGGTGAATCTCAAATAGTGAAATAATATTCCTTTCTTGGCAGTTATATCCACCGATCATACGGGCCAAGTAATACAGAAATAATATTCCAATCAATCTCGGGTGGATGAGAAATAAATAATTGTGTTTGTAAAGACATTTACGAGCCCTGGGATCGGGAGAATAATTCTGGTTGAAGCTTTCAAAACAATCCATCCCTCATGTGAAATGACATGGGAGCTGAAGCTCATTTAATATGCAAATCTTAACCAATCCTAGCCATGGACATTTACTTCTAAGTCTCTAAGTTCTAAGTTCAGGAACGAGCCTCAAAACCAGTGTAGAAAATAGCCTATTACTTATTAGCTATGATGTTTTTGAATATAAAAACCACACGAATGCCATTAGTTGACCTCAGACAACAGTATAATTTTTTTTAAAAAGCCAGTTCATGACACCTTTAACAGTTCATGCGAGCTCCAGGCCGTCAGCGGCCGTTCAGCTCTCATATACCTGCCAAGAGCAGCTTTATCTCGCCCAGTATTTCGGGAATTTGCCATCTATGGT
The DNA here is from genome assembly GCF_024679245.1 of Pseudorasbora parva. Lineage (NCBI taxonomy): Eukaryota > Metazoa > Chordata > Actinopteri > Cypriniformes > Gobionidae > Pseudorasbora > Pseudorasbora parva. Next base: position 39,899,044 of record NC_090173.1, on the reverse strand, counting down.
TTTGGTTACCTACGGCCGAATCACAGCCGTGCTATTATACAGCAATATCAGACTGCTACCCGTGTGATATTGCTCATATATACCACAAAAAGACGATATCACAATGTCAGTTTTTACCAGTATCGTGCAGCCCTAATTCTGGGTTTACTTTGCTGTGATGCTGCTTTAGAATCTGACTAAGCTGAAGGTATTTTAGTTGTGCATATGATGCTTTTTGAAGCCTCTATTGGAAGCATACCTGTGATGATTTCAAATGCTTAAAAAAACCTCTATTTAACCAGAATAATCTCACTGAGATTAAAAATCTTTCACAGGAGAGTCCTGGCCAAGAATGGGCAGCAATTACAAACACAAACTTGCAAGACTAAACAAGACAATTTTTAAAACACTTAAAAACATTTGCACATCATTGAGTCTTCTTCAAGTGACTGAATAGATTTAAAGTGTTCCATGAAACCGGAGTTTTTTAATTTCAATGTCATCTGGAGTAGATTCATGGCAGACAGTGCTGCATATGCAAAAGTCCTTTTTCCTAGTTCAGTTCTTACAAATGGAACAGAAAGAGTATAAAAACTTTGAGACCTAAGGGAATATTTCCCAAATACTGCCCCTGCAGGGAGCTCACTAGGTTTTGAGCAGAGCACATGATTTAACTTCCATGGGTGCACTTCTATGAGGTCATTATCATCATCTTTATGCCTCTACGAGTCACCCTAATGGATCAGTGATTTGAAGCGATGCACCAGTATGAGATTGTTGACCGAAATGTCAGAGGATAGTGAGATGTCACTTGATGAACCATTTCTAATTCAAAGTTCCCACTATATGTGCACACTTATCGGCGAGGCCATGATAATCAGGTTAATCACGCCTGTGGAAGATGTAATTGTTCTCGTAATGTGAAGAATTAGCTTGTGGCTGCTCGCTCTTAAGTCTGCGTTGTTGGGTAATCCACTCCTCGACAGTACCAGAGGCTGTCGGATCCACATCATTTAAATGTTAACATCCATGTCCCTTAAATATTACCATAAACATTGGTGCAGCCTAATTGATCTTCAGTAACTGTGAGCGCAAATGGCCAACATTCATTTGAATTATTGTGCTTCGCTGCTCATTTATGGCACATATAGATTGCAGACTTTTTCCACTTATCATCTCATGCAACAAATATATATGGATGACAAGGAATATGGCTGAATGAATGCACATGGTTGTTCAACAATAGTATTATTGTTGTTCAGAGGCAATCAGCATGTGCTTTTACCCAGAACAAATTATGATTGGACAGATTGCTGCAGGTTTAAAAAAAAAAAAAATCCAACAAGGCCAATAGGTTTGATTGTGTATGATGAATGATGAAGATCCTATTAAGATGCATTATCAAACAAATGAAATGCAAATCTGCACTTTCACTCGGCCATTTTTGACTCATGACAATAAAGACGCACTACTTTCCCAGTGCAAGCCAAGTTTATTTCACAATCATCAGCACAATGAAAGCAGCGACGACAGAACCTTGACAAAAAAACTATATATGATAGACAAACATTCCTTAAAGCACTTGAGGGGCGTTTTACTGCCAATCGTGGACAAAAGAGCAATCTAGCTGACATTTGCATCATAAACCTACAAAGTATTGCTTCAAGCATTTGAATTAGTTTCTGCAGTTCACAGCCAAGAAATGAGCCTGTGTGCCGCCAATGATTGTGTGTCAGTAAAATGAAATCCCTCTAATGCCCTTACACGCTGCAACAGAAATACAGTGCAGCTGCTAATATGCTTGCCACACATTTATATCAAGGTAAACTGTTTGCCGCCCGCGCTCACGTAAAATTACACGGTCAGTTAAGCCCAGATGATGATTTCTGGGCAAGTAATTAATTGTAATCTGTTGTCAGGCAGTGTGGGCTGTGTAGTACTCAGGTGCATTGTGCGAGAAACTGTGCATGTGAGAAGTCCTTCACAGCCATCTCTCAAGTTGTACTTGTCCGTTGTCGTTTAGATACAACCAACATGTGTGCATGGAGTGATGATTCAACTGGAACCATTATGCAGTCTTAATGATGTCGTTGTTGTTGTCAGGGGCAGTGAATCTTGGGTAATGATACTGTGTTTGCATGCTTCTTCAGGTTTTCCGGCTTCAGCAGACTTTGTTAGATGTCTGTGTGGTTTTGAATCTTGGAGATGCCTCAAGCCTCAGTTTTTGAATCTTGAAGATGGTGGTCTACATTAGTTTCTGACGTGCATTTAGATTGAGCAGTGATTGCAGATGGTAAAGTTCTCTGATGACTTTGCACAAAAGTGCATATTAATATGAATATATCTTAATATAATAATATATCTTAATAATATCTTAATATTAATATATAATTAATTATACCCAATTTTATTTTTATACAGTCAACTGCACTAGGACCTTTTGCAGTCAGTATGTTGAATGGGGATTTTTCATCGACACTCTCTGTACTGTAGCTATGCCAGTAGGTGGCGACAAGTGACTCTTTATGAATTGTTTACTCAAACGCGTTGTTCAAAAATGCTGACTGATACAAGAATTAAACAATGGCTGCGTCCCAATGCTTAGGCAGTTGACATGTCAGGCAATGACTTGCACACAAAGGTAGTAGTGTAACCATTTTTTTATGATCTACAGAAAAATAGAGAAATTTTGTGATAACAGAGTAAATATTTAATTATTTTACTACAATACTAATTTCTTGTTAGAAATGACATCAAAAGTGAAAAATGTTGTTCAAAAATGTTGTTACAAGCAAATTGACCACTAATCACAAATTTCAGAATCCATCTTTATATTGTAGCTCAACTGTCACAGAATGTAACGGCCAGAATTGTGGCATATGTGAGATATCAAAGGCAGTGAAAGATGCATCTGTGCTGCCTTCAAAAAGAGATTAGATGAAGGTATCTCACTAGACAGAATGTGACAAGATCATTCGATTCGGACGAGCACTGTTGCCTTCCTACCTCTGTATGCTGTCTGCGGAGGCAGTATTTTCCAGCTTTTGGACACAGCCAATGAATAATAGTGTCATTGAATAATTTACTCAAACAATTTGTTCAAAATCAGTGATCAATTTGACAAAAAATGGTTAAATAGTAATAGTTTAATAGTTTAATAGTAAAATAGTAAATAGTAGTTTAATAGTTATTGTGAGATCATGCAAGTCTCATAATAACATCTCTCTCTCTCTCTCTCTCTCTCTCTCTCTCTCTCCATATATATATATATATATATATATATATATATATATATATATATATATATATATGTATATAAATAACACAACGAAAAGTTTCTGTTGCATATAAATAAAACCTTGAAAGTTGAATGATTAATTTTACACCATTCACTACAGACATGCTTCCCGTTCACTGAGCTCTATACCGTAGATATGTTATGTTATATTATGTTATAGATCAGTGTTTATGCCATGTTTCAAATCTCCATGCCCTTTCTAATGTCGCATTGAAGGGTGCAGATTTTAAAATCCACTGCCGCTTCGATATACATATTCAAATTTATAATCAAAGCATTAATCAATATTTATTTCTCCTATATTATTGTAATGATTTTTAATGATTCTTTCCAGTTACGATATTACTTAATCAGTAAATCCACCGATTTTTATTTTATTTTTCTTATTTAGTTCCTTCATATTTGTTTTGTATTTGGTCTCTGATGAGTGACTGAGGGTCTGGCCCATGCCCGGAGTGCAGTAACAGTGCTTAGTTCAGCTTCCAGAGATGAAATATGGATTTTTTTCCTTCATTTCATTTTATATTTTCTTTTACTGAAATACTAAAGTCTGTACCTTTTACTGGGAGAAAGCACATTATCAGTATGTTTTGGGAAAATTTCTGGTCAGAACTGGAGCTCAACCAACTCCAACCTTAGAGAAACTGTGTTTCTGTGTATGTGTGTAGTATTCTGTGTTACAGATCAGTATAGGTGTACAGTGGGCGTCCTAGGGAGAGTGACAATATGTTGTTCTGGACAAGCTGGCGCTTGCTCCAGACCTGGAACGTCACTATGTGCCTAATTCTTTTAATTAATTGCACTCCTGACTCTTGGTCTTCATTCTTCACAACTGGTCTTTGGTCATAAACTTTTATCCCCTAACAACACCTCAGCAACTCATCCAGAATTCTTAGTTTCCCATTTATAAATATGACATTGCTTGGGCATTCATGTGCCTGGATACTAGCCTAATTACAATATTTCTTACTCCACTTGAAGGGCCAAGAATTACAGTTAAGAACTACCAGTTAAGAATAGACCTGTGTGAAGCAACCTGTGCTCCTTTTGGGATGAATAATAAGATAAGCGATTGTTCTCCTACTTTTTTTTTTGGGGGGGGGGGTCTTAATTAGTCTATTGAACATCAGAACCAAGATTATTTTCCTTTGTAATGAAGCACAGAAGGCATCACGGACAAAAGCCAGACCTTTCATTAATTCTTAAATTAGGAGCAGTAGAGCTTCTTCTACCTGGTTTTGTGCAGTTTTCAGACGAGTAAAAGAGCAGTAGTGGAAACAATAGGGAGATTGTCTCTCTCTTCCACCCCAGTATGCTCAGTGAAATGAATATTCGCAGCTCAAGGGCCCAATGGAGGCTGCGTTAAATGGACCATCGTCTTTATTTGATTAGAAAGTAAAGTAATGTCTTTGTTGTCAATTAGAATGTTGGTAAATTGTTCTTTTCAGATACATCCAAGTGAACTGTTTTTTTTAACTCTGTCACGTTTCCTTTTATCCAAGATTAGAATTTGTTTCCTGATAAAAGACCAGAATATGGCTGCAAACCCTCGTCCTGAAGAATCAACATCTCTTGAGCAGCTGTTTGTTAGCTTTGGTATCTCCCATCCAAATTTTCCCTGTGGTTGCTGATGAAGCGAGCAGAGCGATCTTGTCCAGTGAGAAGTGAGTGATGAAAGGAGAGGACGTGTAGAATGTGAGAGGTGACACATCTGATAACCTATAAATAGTGGATGTGAGAGCTCAAGCTAGCTGGCACATGCTGAGGTGAGAGCGTTTTGAAAGAAAGAGAGAAACAAACATAGGGATGGGGCTTTTTGCGCTGTTGTCCTTCGGGTCACATTTGTCTCAATCAGCAGTCACTCTCCCGTAGACCAGTTGGTCTCATGAGAGACCAAACCATTGAGCAAACCCAACTCTCTTACAGTACAGTAAATGTGTTTGCGAAGGGGCAGGAGATGGTGCTTTAGCTCAGTGGGATGGTTTTATGGACACCACCGTCCAGCTGTCACAAGATGGCCTTCATACAAAATTATAGAGACACACAATGTTATTGCCATTTAGGCAGTCATATTTTATCTGGCTGTGGTGAGCCTGATATAATCCAGAGAAACCAGGCTGTTGCAGTGCCAGAAGCCAGATAATGGTGCTTTGGATTGGCAGTCTCTTTATCAATGTAATCATAGCCAGGAGCTTGTATAGTTCAGAAGATGTGGATTATTATGGTTTCGCCTTGTGGTCTTGATATATGTGTTGTTTTAGTGGGGTGAAAAAACATACTTGTCTATGTGGCAATGGTAAACATCGGCCCTTTGTGAAAGTGAACTGTTGCAATAAAAAAAATATATCTGGTAGGAAAGGAGTTATGTGTACAGAAGCAGAGAAAAGGCCCAAAGCGAGTGCCAGTTCCTGATTGGCGGTGGCATTGAGCATCTTAGACACTTTTGATAGTGAAGAGCATTTTTCATTGTTCAAAAAAACTTCATTAATGCAAATATCCACACTAACCTGTTTCCCTTTTTGTATGACTAACTCTTGCTTTTGAAATAAGTGGAAAAAAATAATTTGAACCCTCGACCTTGTCTCCGTTAAATGAATACTGGTTATTCTGCCCAGGTGGGGTATAAAAGGAAAAGCGACAAAAGCGCATAGGAAAGGAACTTGACAGTAATGATTCTAAGAGGCTTACCACATTTTATCACAAGTCTTTCAAATACCCCCTTAACTTTCCTCTTGGAAAAACAGCTCAAGATTAAGTTTGACCATTATATACCTCTCTGTATTGATACTGCAGGGCTCAACAATACGGATGGCCCACTGGCCCAGGGCCAGTGTGAAAGAGTTTCGGAACAGTTGAAGGAACTGTCACATGCTTTTGTACTGTAGGTCAGTGCTGTGTTGACATTGAAAATCTCACTTTCATGGATCTTGTACATCCATTTTTATGGTTTACAAATGTTTGGTTTTCTGTGAAGTTTTCTATATAATTTCAGTTAAATATTTGCAGAAATGGTAACAGCTACACATCTGGGTAACAGATTTTAGAATCTGTCAAAATTGTGAAAATTATAATCATGAAAGCGTCTGTAAGAATGTGTAGAACAATTTTAGCTTGTTGCAAATTTAGGTAAAATAATTATTTGATCATTGAAACTTAAAAGAATAGTTCACTCAAAAATGAAAATTAGCCCTTGATTTACTCACCCTCAAGCTGTCCTATAGGTGTATGACATTCTTCTTTCAGACGAATACAATCATATTAAAATATATCATGGCTTTCCCAAGCATTATAATAGCAGTAAATGGCAGCCCAAAAAATGTATCCATCCATTATAAGCATACTCCACATGGCTATGAGGGGGTTAATAAAGGCCTTCTGAAACGAGTCTATGGGTTTTTGTAAGATATTTAGTTGCTTTATTTATTGAAAAAGAAAATATATTATGCATGTATACAAATAAAAAATGAGTCCAGTGAAAATTTTGGTAGGGCTAGTAAACAAAATAAATAAAGAATCAGACCTACTGCAGAAAAATTGTCTTTATTGTGGAGCACTGCATACTATGGGACACTATCACATGTTAAAATTGTTTAATGTAATCTTCACTTGCTCTTCCCCAAAAGCTATAATGAAAAGGTCATTCAAATCCCGTGTGTACTCTCTGGGCAGCTTTATACATTCATCTGAGAGCTGGAAAGCTACAAGAAAAGGCCAGAATCCACGGAAATGTTTGTTTTTGGGTATTGTCTTTTCTTTTGAAATAGGCCTAGTAGGCAGCCCTGAGCTGTTACAGATACTGCTATCCTTTAAAGAGAAAAGATAGACATTAGCGATGTGTCCCAGATGCCAACTGCATGTCTATATAAACCCCCTTGCATTTCAAAACAAATAAAAAATAAATATGCATTTGGAGAGCTGTATTCCCAACATGTTTTGGGTATAATTTAGTGTTTAATTAGGATAAATCACTATTTGTAATAATGAAAGTCTGATCTAGATCAGAGACATCTGAGGCAAGACTCCCCAGAATACTCAACGTCTGCGAGCATTTTTCCCACTGGCAGAAACGAATTACTTGAAAGACTTTGAGTTCACCGTTGTAATCGCAATGTTAAATGTTCCCTGTGATTAAATCAAATGCCTGTGAAGCTCCGATACTTCATAGACCCACAGTAGAGTGCATGGCCTGCAGTCAGACTACAACTCTTGGGAACGCACTGCAGTGACATTACTTGTTTGTCCCGAAGGCACCTGGTCTAAAAGTAGAAACTAATTGACAGGGATGTCTGCAACCTTGCCTTTGGCTGGCTCAAGTGCACTATGTGGACGCCTGCAACGATTCTGAATGAGGTAATTAATCTACTGCTATTAAAGCTTGTTTTTACACTCCCCTTGTCTTCAAATTTTTATAAAGGGAGAAAAAGAATTGAGGCCTTCCAGGGGCCTTGTTTAATTCCTCGCGTTTTTTAGACCTCTACATTGCCGCTAACTGGGAATTGGGTCATCAGTAAAATCTTAATGAGTTCAGAATGGATTATTCAGCTTTGATTATTATAGATTCAGTCCATCAGTTAGAAGCGAGTGATTTACCAGTTGAAACAATACAACGGTAGACATTTAATGTTGCAGTTATTCAAAATTCCACTACAGGGAATGTCTGTCACTTTATATTCAGAGAAAAATGAGCCAGAGCTTGTGGTGTGAAACTGACCCTCCGTTAAAGTCCGCTCCACTTAGTTGCTGTTGCCAATGCAACTAAACTTTCTTCCTTAGCCTGTGCCACTGTCTAATACGGCATTTCAGAATGTTTGTAAACAATCGGCACTAAGATACTTCCGGGTGGGGCTTCTTACTGACCAACTGAAGAGATCCAGCCGGCTACTGTAAATAGTTACAATAGTTACTGTAATCAACAATTGTTTAATCAACAAGTTGATTAAAGTTGAAACTATGACGAAAACGTGTTGCGTTTGGGGTTGCACCGTCAGATATACAGCAAAAGATTTCATCGATTTCCTTCAGAAAAAAAGTTAATATATCCAGTGGAACCTGTGGGTGAGGAGGTTAAAGCGAGTGGACGTCATCAAAAGTAGTGCTACAGAGAAGTATTCTCAAAAAGGTCCATCTACAAAATTATAGCAGGGCATAATCTTCTGCTGGGGAAATTCAAGACTAATATTAGTAAACGTAAGGTTTCTTGAAGATCAAACCTCGCTATTGCAGCGACTTCCTTAAGGAAAAGTACAAGGAAGAGACAGAACTTCTGTGTCACGTAGATCAAATGTCAATGGAAGAAATAGGAAAAGCAAAACGAAGTTGTAGGCTGATGGATAATTGATGCATGTACCATATTAGCTTCATCATCACTGAGTTTAGTTTGAGTGAATGTAGTGTTGCACGATATACCGGTACTAGAAAAGTATTGCGATACCCTGCTATTACAAACGGTACGATATGGAATTTTAATGGTACCGGTACTTTAAGGAGGACAGCACTAATGCTGTATTTCCTAATTTGCTTGGACAGCAGGTGTCAGGATGTGTGTGCAGAGCTCTGCTTCCACCGTTCACTAAAAATTGGAAGTAGAAGAGTTAAAAATATACTTTCAGTGCATGACAAAGAAAGGAACAGAAATATGCGCGCATGAGAAGAAAATTGCGGTGCGGGACGTGCTTGCGCTGCCAGACTCTGACCTGAAACGCGTGCTTGCCTTTCAGACAACATACTATCGCCATTCAGTTCTTTCGAGGATTATTGTTAGGGGTTGGATGGTCAAAAATATGTAAAAATGCGCTGTCTGACATACACTGTCTGACAAATTACATATTGTTTGTAATTTGCATTTTTTGCTTATTTTTAAAGACAAAGATACAATTAAAAATCAATATTATAATTATAAAATTACATTTAAAAACTATTAAATTACTCGTATCATTAAAAATAAGATTTTGGTCATTCCTAACCTGTTGAGAATTGAAAGGTTAGTGAATGATAACGAGTGATAATGTAATCTCTGTAAGGATCTTCACACTGGCATGTAGTTATAGCAATAAGAGGAGGGACTGGTCAAAAACCAGGGCAGAAACGTGCTGGCCAAGTGAATTTTTAGTAAATAAAATAAAATAAAACAATGAATAATACGTTTTTTGTGGTTTTTTGTTGTTGTTTTTTTTTTTTTTTAGTGTGGTATTGATTTAGTATCAGTATCAAGGTATTTTAGTCTGGTATCGTATCGAAGTCATAATTTTGGTATCGTGACAACACTAATTGAAGGCCTACCGTTAGCTGAGTAGCGCTAGTCTACAGAAAACGATCATAGCAGAAAACGATCATAACAGAGAACGATCATAGCCTTTTTAGTTAGTTAACACGGAAATATACCAACTACCAGAGCCTAACATATTGTAAGTCAACAGCAACAGTCACTAAAATAACTACTCAATGGTAGGCTAAGGGCTCATTTAAAAATGATGGTAGTAGACTAGCGCTACATCTACTAGACCGAGGTTAGACATTTCATGTACTGCTATCTCCTGGATTAGTTAATCAGTCCAATAATCATGTTAACTATGTCTGAATTCCAAGTAATTTACTAGCGCTGCCATAGGAACGCTTTGGCTTTTTCCACCCAGAAGAACAACTATTACTGTTATGACGTCATGGTGAATTGTCGTATAGGAGAAACAATTCATATTGCAAATCTAATCAAATTTGTGATAAGTCTACTACTATGGACATTGCTAAATATACCATGATTATTTTGTTTTTAAATCATTTTTTAAAGTTTAAAATGACAAACAGGAAAAACTTGCCTCTACTTGTAATTTTTTTGGAAAACTCCAAAAACATACCTATAATTAACTTAAGTTTACAGCTGAAATGAACAATAGTAGCAGCTAGTGTTGTCATGATACCAAATTTATGACTTCGATACAATACCAGACTAAAATACCTCGATACCGATACTAAATCGATAACACAGTAAAAAACAAACAAAAACAGAAAATATGAATAATATGACAACATAACTTATTATTCATTGTTTTATTTTTGTTACTAAAAATTAACTTGGCCAGCATGTTCCTGCCCTGGTTTTTGACCAGTCCCTCCTCTTATTGCTATAATAATAACTGCATGCCAGTGTGAAGATCCTTACAGAGATCATCATTATCAATCATGCTATCATTCACTAACCTTTCACTTCTGAACAGGTTGGGATGAACAAAATCTTATTTTATGATTCGAGTAATTTAATATTTTTTAAGATGTAATCTTATAATATAGATTTTTAGTTGTATCTTGTTTTTAAAAATAAGCAAAAAATGCAAATTACAAACAATATGACAAAAACAGTGCTTTATTTTTCAGCTTCATTAGGTCTATTTAACAGTAGCAAGTCAAGAAAGAAATTAAATAATCAAATATAAAACTGCTTACTTAGTCTTCACTCTATAATTTAACTATACACTGATTCTTAATAAATATATTTTAGTTATTTAGCCAAATGTGGGGGTTTTCTATTTTTCATTGTTTGCTTAACATTAATCACAGAATATTAGGTCTGGCTTAAGACCTGCACTGATCTAATTACCTCAGCTGTGGGCTACACGTTCACTAAAGACATATCCGACTGTGTTTACCTCAATACTCGCCAGACCGTGCATTTTTACATATTTTTGACCATTCAAACCCAAATAATAAGCTGCGTAAGAACTGAAGGGTGATCGCATGTTTGTTGTCTGAAAGGCATGTGCGTGTGCTTCAGGTCAAAGTCCGGCAGCACGAGCATGTCCCGCGCCACGCTTTTTCTTCTCATGCGTGCATATTTCTGTTCCTTACTTTATCATGCGTTGCGCGTATATATTTAACTCTTCTAATTCTAATGTTTATTGAATGGCTAAAGCAGAGCTCTGCACACAGGTCCTGACACCTGCTGTCACACATCCACACACATTAAGAAATGCAGCTCATAGGCACTGTCCTCCTTAAAGTACCGGTACTAATAAAAGTCCATATCGTACCGTTTGTAATGGGTATCGCAATACTTTTCTAGTACCGGTATATCATGCAACACTAGTAGCAGCCAAACAACAGCAGCAACAACAAATGCTATTCCTTTTCACACAGACTATGATTAGAGAGTGAGCAGACTAACGATTAAAAAATAATAATAATTAAAAAAATGTAATTAATATTACAATGTTACCGTTCTCTGTCTCAGAGTCAGCATCCTTAGAAACACTTAGACTCACTGGAGAAAGGCATAATTATAACACCGTAATATATACATATACATTATTCACCCGCTATAACGCTAAATGTACCCAATTTTTCATATCAACAGAAAAATATGCCGGGATAACTTGGCTTCTCTTGAGACTCCCCTGCTTTGCAGCATAGTGATCATATGCCAAAGCCCGCCAACACATTGATGGGATTGGTTAAAGGTATTTGTAATGTAGAGAACAACTGTTCAAATCTTGTTTTTGAGACCGTCTTTGGTTCACAGCAGTTTTAAGAATAAAACCCTGCAATGGTGTTGACTTTTGAATTTGCACATAGCTTGTCTTAAAGCTTAATAAAAACACCACATAGACTCACAAAAAACTAGATTTTCACCGCAGGGGGTCTTTAAGATGTGAAGCAACTGGGTACGAGTCCTGTGAAACATCACAATAAATGAGCTCAAAGACTTGTGAGTAGAAGCAAGCTGAAATTGCATGGTTGCTTCTGCAAATGTGTTTTTATCTTGTTCGCTTTTTTTTAATTTTAAACTGCCGGTTCAGAGTAGGGTTTAGTGTAGGTGGTATGTTGTTTTTAAACACGCTAGAGCATTAACATTTTAGTGCCAACATAATAAAATGTTTGCCAGATTCACATTCACCTGTTTCGGATAAAACTAAACATGATTTTAGCTCCAATGTCTGGAAATTTCATTTCAAAAGTTTTGTGAAATGCACAAGAAGCAATGCAGTATAATTTTGCAGAAATACATTCTTCCAATGAGCTTGGGTTATGAAAATGTGTATAATAGGGTGACCATATTTTAATTACTGAAAACCAGGACACTCAGCCCGGATATGAAATACTCAAATGATCCTTGAAGTTTACTCAAAGATTCCTTAGTAATTTCAATACATTAAAGTATGCCCCCTTCTGTATGGATAGAAAATTGATATATTATTTGGATATATTATTATATATACTACAACATTAACATACTATTTTTTTTCAGATCTAATTCTACTATTCTTTATAGACTTGTACAGTGTAAAGATCCGTTTGCATGCTCTTCAAGTCACATATTAAATCTTCTGCTCTTGGTGAATAGATATACCATGACTAAAGACTTACCTGTCGCAGATTATTTGTCCTAATTTTTTTTTCAAATTTCAATTTACCATTCAAGTGGAATGAATCCAAACTTGCTGAGCAAAGAATTCACAGCATGGCATCTGATATCGTGGCTTCAGAACAAATGAAAAGGGAATAGGCAGAGGACACGGATACAGTCATATTGTTTGGGAGGAGGCACTATAGATTGCAAGCATCTCGCCGAAAGAGCCTGCAGGCAGGAACAGAAAAGGCATTGAAAATAATTCATTGTTTGTGCTGCTATCATCGCTGCATGTTGTGAGCATAACGCTATTGTATCAGGGAAGTTTTTTTGCTGGTCAGCAGCAATGGTAGGGAGTCTTCATGGAAGTCTTCTCACACTGTGTTTATGGCCCTGTGCATTCGTGTGTAGCAACAAACTCTGTTGTAAAGAATAGGATTGTTTGAGATGCTGACAACACCTCGCCTTGAATGTACTCCACAGCTGGTGGTTGCAGTCAGGGAGGAGTCAAACACAAGCTGTCAACTCAGACAGTTTTTTACTTCTTGTAGAGAAATAGAAATCTGTGCAAGCACTAGCAGTTGCGTGTTCTTTGTTGGTAAAGAAGTGCATTGAAAATACTTCAAAACAAGCTATTCAATGTGCCTAATGTTTTATAGATGTTTTTACCAACCATTTATAGAAATATAAATAATAGTTCAGATCAGAAACAAAATTACTAGTTTTGTTTGTTGCACCTACTGACACCTAGTGGTGTGGATGTATAATGCTAAAGAAAAATTGTTTAGTTGCCAAAGAACCTCATAGATTCAGGTAGGGCTGGGTTTCGATTCAAATTTCAAGAATCCATTCGATTCCGATTCTCAAGATCTTGACTCGATTATCATTATTTAATTCGATCCGATCCGATCTGATCCGATCTTCGAGATTTAGATAAGTGTTTTTGAAGAAAGCATTTTTTTCCAGCTGTTACCTGAATTACAGAACTGTAGTTATGTAACATATTGATACTATTATTATAGACATTCAACTGCAAATTAATGGAGTATTGATGGTCGTAAAGAAAAATCCCCCTTCCAGAGTGCTCTAGTCAGCGAACGCGCACTGTTGAGCTGTGCTGTCGTGCGCCGTCATGACAACACAGCCTTTACAACTTCCTTTGCAGTAAGAGCGTGCTGCAGTGAGAACGGCTGTGTTCTTCAGCACGGTGACGGCAGTAAAACGTTAGGCCGTGTGTCCACCAAAGCGTTTTTAGCCAGCTGAAAACTCCTCACTGAGCGCTTGAAAGTGTTTTGGCAGGCAGCGTTTTTTCTCCTCAGTTGAGACTTGCTTGTTGTTATGATACGGAAAATCCGCGGAGGTCTTTGTAATTTTACAGGTAGTTTGTTCCTGTATTGATTCTAAAATTGCAGATACAATGTAAAGTATTTGCTCTGGCATTTGTTTTAAATCATTTTGTTTCGTTATTATTGCTTGTTGTCATCTGATGACGACACACAGAATGTGGAAGTTGGTCTGTGTTGTGTTTGTCCCGCCCCTCCTCCACTGTGATTGGAGGGGCTGGGTGAAAAGTGACAGTAATGAGCGCTGCGTTTTACTCAAAGTTGAACATGCTTCAATTCTCGGCGACCAGTAAAACTCGCTGAGCGGTCAGCGTGTGAGCGTGAAATACTCGCTCAGCGCCTCGGTGCGCTCCAGGCTTTCTTAAAACCCGGCGCTCTCTTTGAACACGCCAGCCAGTATTCTCTGTCTGCGGCGTTTCTGGAGTTTTCAAAGCTGCCATGTTCGTTGTGTTAATGTCCTTCCACCTCGCGCGCATGCATGAATCCAATGACGCGGCAAATTAAAATTCAATGTAGGCCTATCATTAAATCGATCCTCTGAGTTACGCATCGATCTTTAGAAATTAATATGAAACTCGATTCAGAATTGGTGAATCAGTTTGTGAGGCACGTGCGATCTCCGTGTGATGTGCGATCGGCTATGTGTGTGTGTGTTCTAATGCAGCACGCATTAGTTTAGCACGATGATTAACTTACGGTAACAATAAGCCTGCATTCTCCTAATCAATTTTGAGCATCCAGATGGTATAATCAAACGTGTCTTGTGGAGAGCATTTATTTGTCATTTTTAACTGTTCAAAACAGAGCCTGCGTGTCAGGAAATTGTTTATCGTGTTGCGCCCTCTATAGGCCAGCGACTAGTCGACGTCAAGCTTAAAGCATCATGACAGAACATTAACGTCGACTAGTCGATTAGTCGGCTAGTCGGTGCAACCCCTAGTTGCTACAGAAATAAAGTTGTAATTAACTGGTCATGTGATCTCTACATGTCTGCCCCCATCAATGAACCTGCATAAAAAGAATATATTTAAAAAATATATATTATTATTATAAAAAAAATATAAAAAAATGAGTGCACCACGTGACGATGCATTCTACAGAGATCATACTCTTAGAGTGTGGGGGAGTGTTGTTCACAGTGTTTCCCCTGTTTATTTTCTCCTTGGCACATCCTTCCATTCATTCATCCATCCATCCATCCATTCTTCCATCCATCTATACTCAATCAGATGTCAGCCAAAGGTTCTCTAGAGCATTGAGCATCCTGATGAGGAGGCTGCTGCAGCTGTTTGCTTTTCCAGACATGGCTTTGTGCTCACTTTTCACTTGCACGGTGTGCTGGCTCCTCATTACTTGTGTCTGCTACACATCTATTCATTGGCACCAAAGGTGGCAACACTGGGCTTGTTTTGTTGATCCCTCATTATAATGTGCAGATACTGAAATGCAAAACTTATTAGAATGCACTTATGCAGAACTGCGATTACCCACCACAAAAAAATGACATGCAATCTCTGTGGTGCCTTTGACCTTACTGATGTCTTTTTCTTTGTTTCCAAATGCATGGCCTCTCAAAATTTGCAATTCAATAAATATAATTGGTGCTTGATGCCACCAATTAAAATGAGTGATTGTGAGGCACTTTATAATAGTCTTGAATGCAGCAGCAAATATGTTCTGACATATCTTTGATTTATGAAGAAAGATGCCCAGTAGACTGAATGCAGATGCTGAACAGCTGTGATAGACTATTAAAATAAAGTCAATTCTTTTGTTTGGATGTTGATTCCAGCCAAGCCTTAAGCATATTTTACGAAGCCTGTCTGTGGTTCATTTTTTTTTTTTTTTTGAATTTGTACGTGGCCTACCACTTCTTGGCTGAGTTGCTGTTGTTCCCAAATGCTTCCACTTTGTTATAATACCACTAACAGTTGACCGTGGAATATTTAGTAGTGAGGACTTATTGCACACTTGGCAACCTATTACGTTACCACACTTGAAGGAAGGGATTGTTATACAGTGCATCCGGAAAGTATTCACAGCACTTCACTTTTTTCACATTTTGTTATGTTACAGCCTTATTCCAAAATTGATTAAATTCAGTACCCCCCCCAATATTCCCCCCTTATGTACATGTGATAAAAATCACATAAGAATTCACAGCCTTTGCTTAAGTACCTTTGGCACCAATTACGGCCTCAAGTCTTTTTGAGTATGATGCTACAAGCTTGACACACCTATTTTTGGGCAGTTTCTCCCATTCTTCTTTGCAGGACCTCTCAAACTCCCATCAGGTTGGATGTGGAGTGTCGGTGCACAGCCATTTTCAGATTTCTCCAGAGATTTTCAATCGGGTCCAAGTCGTTGACCTGTTGGAAGATGAACCTACCTTCACCAACAGCGAATACTTGCTGTGAATAGATACCGGATGCACTGTACCTGAATTCAATGATTGGGAGGGGTGAGTATAAATTAGATGCCCAAAAAAAAAAAACTAAAAAAAAAAAAAAAAAAGTTTAAAAATTTACTCAAAATGCACAAAAGAAAATATATTTTTTCATTTGTTTATTGCTAGTAAAAAAGATCTGTTTTTTCAATGACCAATGGCAACACCAGTAATGGTGCTGATTCTGATTCACATTTTAACATATACACTGACTGAATTCAACAAACCTCTTGACTAATAGTTATCGACTGATGCCAAAATTACGATAATGATAACATTAAAAGGAAACACATATCTGGCTGATAATGATGTGGTGGCTAATATATCGTGCATCCCTATCAAATAGCAATTAGCATTCTTTTGGTCCAAAAAGTGTGTACTACACTGACAATAGTGAAGTAAGTGCAGCAATTGGAACATGCTACAACATCATAAAATGGTGCCCTTGATGCCACAATAAAAGGTTGCAAAACAATCTGTCTGAGAATCGTATCATCCTATGATGTCAGATGGGCGTTTATTACATCTGACCTACAAAATCAAAGGCTTTATATTGTTCATATTTAGCGGCGAGGGGTAAGTTCAATTACACGGTTCATTACTCGTGTTGCTTTTGGTGTATATTATCTCTAATGATGCCAATCTGCATCAGGGCAGTTTGAAAAGCAAAGACCCTCTGGATACTAGCCAAATGATTTTATAATTAGATAAATGAATTAGGTTAAATCAGGAAATAAGAGTCAGGACATGCAGATAATGGTCTAGTGAGGCTACAGGTTTAGACATGTTAAGGACCATCTTAAGTGCCATTGCTCATGTCCGTGCTGTGAAGACATTACCTTTCTCATAATTGCTCTTTTAAGTCACTTGCACATTGGCACTCAGTCATGCACTTCTGATAGACGTGTGTTTTGCATCGAAGAGAAGATTCTTTTTCTTGTTGATGACTCTGAGATGTGACCTATGGTCTCCACTTAAGAATGACAACTTATTATTTTAAGAGCATCCTTATCTTAATGCACTTTGACTGATAAAAGCTTTTTTGGAAACCTCACAATGTCTGAAGCGGTGGAAAGGGTTGAATTGTCCATATAAGAAAATGTAATGCTTAGGCCTTTTTGGTTTGTGCTACTTGTGTTTGTGCTTTCATATATGTAATACTTTGAAGTAATTACAAGGTTCAAGGTCTCAATTTAAGTATTTTCCTTTTTAATGATGAGCTTTTTGACACTGAGAGTTCCCTTTCAGTCGGTCACGTTCGACATACGTAGAAACTGAACCGACGAATTGGGATCTGATTTCAGAGACCTATCCACTTCGAGTGTATAAAAACGAGCGAATCGGAGATTGGCATGTGATTCACACATTCCACGCTCCGCCCGCAGTGCGGGTATAAATAAGGAAGTGGAATGGCAGATCAATGCTTTCGAATTCGGCGCCGAACAGTAGTGTTTGCTGTTCCCACGAAGAGTGTTAAAATTGAGACTCGTGAGAGAAGGAGAACTGCCAGTGCGGGTGAAACGGCGCTTCAGCGAGTGATCGACAGTTGCAATTGCTTGCATTCAAAAAAGAGCTTTTTGTTGGTTCGCTGGGCGTTTTTTCCAAACTTGAGTGCCACACACAGGCTTGCACTGTGGACTGTGTGCTGGCCGCGGTCATCTCCCTGATTGCTTCAGCACATCTAAAAGAGCAGTTTTTCCATTCTAAAAGAGCAACATGGTTTGACCCTGCGTCTTTTTCAAGATGTCATTGAAACCGTGCATTCCTGGAATGCAACTGTTTCCTGTCCTCGTTGACGGCCATTCACGTTCTCGCAGAAGAACATGGTCACATCGGCGCGTTGTTCGTCTCACCCTTCTCATAAAAGGCTTGAGTGTTCAGCACTCCGTGTGCCGTCGAGCGGCCGGCTGACGGCGTTGGTTGTCACAACAAGCATCAGTCGGCGCTCTAGATGCGCGGTTGAGACTATCCCCCGATCTAGTTCATTTTTTGGTGTTACTGGAAAAGGGCTACTTTGGCTGATAAGCGCTGGTGGCCTGAGGATTACAGTGGGAATTCCCTGCCTGGTAAATCCCTTCGGGCCCCCACTCCTCTATCGCATCAAATGCATGCTGAGACTCTGTTCGTGGGTGGTACGGATTCTCTCATGAGAACAGGACCACGTCAGGGCATTGTTCGCCTTGCCTTTTTTCATAGTGGCTTGAGCGCACTGTGTGCCATTCTGACGGCCACGTTCACTGTCTCACATTCCTGCTTGTAGTGAGAGATGGAATCGCTGATCCTAGAAGAGAAAGGGACTTAGCGTTTCATTTTCCAAAAATGAAAAAAAAAAAGTATAATTGTTTTCCCTCTCTCACTGCCCTCTGCCCTGCACGCACGAGGGTAGTCCCAGCCCAGGGGTTGTGCAGGAACTGCGTGCGGTGTTGGACCTCGCCCTAGGGGCGATGAAAATCACTGCACGCTCCCTGGGTCAGGCGATGTCCACACTAGTGGTCCAGGAACAGGGGGCTAACCTGGCAGATATGCGTAAGAAAAGCCTGTCTGTCGAGCTGGCCTCCTCGGCAACGCCATCGAGAACTTTGCCAAGCAGTTCGTGGTGGCCCAGAAGCAGACGGAAGCGTTGCACCAGGGTGCCGACGACCAGCTGCTCGGTCGTCAGTCGCGGCGCCTCTGCCGGCTTGTCGCCGAGGGCATCCCCTCCTGCGTCCGCCTCCACCCTGCTAGAGCCGAGCAGCAGCCTCCACTGGAGGAGCAGGGTGCCGGGCGCGAGGGAGGCGCCCAACCCGTCCTGGGTCCCGCTAACCGGCGGGCAAGCGCAAGGGGTCGCAGCCCTGAGACGGACAGGCTGGGGAGAACAGGAGCTGCTCGGGGGGAGGTGATATTCGTATCCCTCCCCCACCCCCCCGGAGGAGGACCGTGGGGCCCTGACTGGTTAACGTTTCTGCCACTGGCTCTCCGGAGTCCAGCGGTACCCACATTTTCAGAGCAGTTTCCTCTCTCTCTGGGCCCCAAGAGGGCCAGGTTGGAAGTGTGCGACGCCCCCGGCCCTTGCTGCTTCTTTCCTCCCCTCCCTCGCCAGGGGGCAGTAGTGTGGGCATCGAGACCACCCCTGGGCCTTCTCACCCACACTCTGCCCCAACCTGGAGTACTCGGACAACACTCCGGGCCGCCTTCGGGTCTCCCGAGTAGGGTCTGAGTGCCCCACCTCCCTGCCTCGGGCAGCAGGCAGCAGGGTGGGGTTCGAGGATGCCTCTGGCCTTCTAACCCACTCTCTGCCCCTCCCGGGAACACTCAGATAACACTCTGGGCCGCCCACGGGAGTGGCGGAGCGGTCAGTACACGACATTTCTCCAGGCCAGGGTGCCCTTAGAACAAGTGTCCAGGCATGCTGTGCTGTTCACGGATGCCTCATCCATGGGCTGGGGGGCCACGTACAACGGGCATGCAGTTCGGGTCTGTGGATGGAACCGCAATTGCATTGGCATATCAATTGCCTCGAGTTGCTAGCAGTACACTTGGCACTGTGCCGCCTCAAGGGGCTGCTGCGTAGCAAGCATGTACTGGTCCTTATGGACAACATGGCGGCCGTTGCGTACATCAACCGTCAGGGTGGTCTACGCTTCCGTTGCATGTTCCAACTCGCCCGCCACCTGCTCCTGTGGAGTCAGAAGCAGCTGAGGTCGCTTCGGGCCATTCATGTCCCTGGTGCGCTCAGCCAGACAGCCCCCTCTCGGCAGCCAGACGAGCTCTCTCGGCAGCCAGCATCTCCGGGAGAGTGGCGACTCCACCCCCAGGCGGGGGCTGATATGGGACCAGTTCGGAGCCGCACAGGTAGACCTGTTGCCTCTCCGGACTCGACCCATTGCCAGTGGTACTATTCCCTGACCGGGGGTACCCTCGGCACAGATGCACTGGCGCACAGCGGGCCCCGGGACCTACGCAAGTATGCGTTTCCCCCAGTGAGCCTTCTTGCACAGACTCTGTGCAAAGTCAAGGAGGACGAGGAGCAGGTCTTGCTAGTTGCGCCATATTGGCCCAACCAGACCTGGTTCCCAGAACTTACTCTCCTCGCGACAGCCCCTCCTTGGCCCATTCCCCTGAGGAAGGACCTTCTTTCTCAGGGACGGGGCACTCTATGGCACCCGTGTCCAGACCTCTGGAATCTTCATGTCTGGTCCCTGGACAGGACGCGGAGGTTCTAGATGGACTACCACAAGCAGTCATAGATACTATCTCTTCAGCTAGAGCCCCCTCTACGAGGCGCCTCTATGTACTGAAGTGGAACCTGTTCGTTGAGTGGTGCTCTTCCTGCCGGGAAGACCCCCGAAGGTGTTCGATTGGTGTCGTGCTTTCCTTCCTGCAAGACGGGTTGGAGCGAAGGCTGTCTCCCTCCACCCTCAAAGTGTACGTCGCCGCAGTAGCGGCGTACCACGACGCAGTTGAAACTAAGTCCGTGGGAAAGCACGACTTAATCATCAGGTTCCTCAGAGGTGCGAGGAGACTAAATCCTCCTCGTCTAACCTCGATGCCCTCTTGGGACTTGGCTCTAGTGCTCAGAGCACTTCAAAGCCCTCCCTTCGAGCCTTTGGAGTCAAGTGAGCTTAAAATCTTGTCAATGAAGACAGTGCTCCTGACTGCATTGGCCTCTATCAAGAGGGTAGGGGACCTGCACGCACTTTCGGTCAGTGAATCGTGCCTAGAGTTTGGGCCTGGAAACTCTCACGTTATCCTGAAACCCAGCCCGGATACGTGCCCAAGGTTCCTACCACTCCCTTCCGGGACCAGGTGGTGAACCTGCAAGCGCTGCCTTCGGATGCTAGGAGCCCAGTCACATATTCGGCTCCTCAACTGAAAAAGCATTAATCTGCCATTCCACTTCCTTATTTATACCCGCACTGCAGGGCGGAGCGTGGAATGTGTGGATCACATGCCAATCTCCGATTGGCTCGTTTTTATACAATCGAAGTTGATAGGTCTCTGAAATCAGATCCCAATTCGTTGGTTCAGTTCCGACGTTCGTCTCCGTTCCCTTCTTCAGGGAACGAGGGTTACATTCGTAACCAAGACGTTTTCAATACCCAAGGGACTATTTCAAAACACTAAAACATAAGTAGCATTCAAATATCATATATATATATATATATATATATATATATATATATATATATATATATATATATATATATATATATAATATATATATATATATATATATATATATATATATTATTTTTTTTTTTTTTTTTTTTTTGGCCTTTTTTTTTGGCCTTTTTGACACTTTAATGAATGATAGAAGAGCAAGAGCAGCAAATAAAGTTGGAAGAGTGCAACCGTAGCAGATATTTTATAGTTGTTATCCGTATTAGCATTCAAAACACAGTGTTTTGGGAGTATAGGCATTTACATGGACGAGTTTGCATTTGATGACCTCAGATATCTCCGGTTATGGCTTTGAGTTGAGCTCAAAGATCCCATGTCACCAGACTCAGTTCATCCATTTACAGCATTTACTATGGTTATCCTGTACAAAAAAGCCTATTTGTTTCAGTCTGCTGGCTAATTGTAGATATTGTGGCTCTGCTTGTCTGTGCTGCTTCAGTTCCGATATAACAGATCTGGCAGCCACATTTAATCAATAAAAGACAATGGAGTGTACATCATTTCTTATTGATGGAACATTGGAAGAAGATAGTCGCTGAATTACAGTGTTTCTTTCTTATAGCAACAAAGTAGCCTGTCCACTTGTGCTGTATGCCTGATTCTTTCTGACTCATCAAGAAAGTTTTGAATGCCTTGTATTTTTGGAGCATTACAGCAAATGAACAGCTCTTTGATACAAGGATGGTGTGTAACTGTTGATACAGAGTGACTCATAGACCAGGGGTTTTCAAACTTTATGATACCAAGCACCCCCAAATATGACTAACCTTTTATAAGGGACCCCCCTTCCTAATATCCATCTATATATTTGTTATGTTTGAAAAAAACATTTAAACTGTTAGATAAATATTAAGTGTGACATTAAAAACAACATATTGTTGCTAAATTTAAATTGGCTATCGTAATTTTGGATGTATGAACTTGAAGAACATTTTCAATTAAAAATGATTTATATACGCAACTTTCACATTAAATGTATGTAAGCAGCTTGCGTACTGTGTTAAGAAGACCACCTTAAAACCCCAGTGAGGGAGATAAAGGGGACTATAGTGAGAAAAACTCATACAAATCAATCATATACAATTCTGGAAAGTATATGGCAAAAAAAGAGAGAAAAATTTAGACTGTTTGGTAGACTTTAACCATTCTTTTTATTCTCTGAACATTTATGGAGGACCCCTGGGGTCCCCAGACCCCAGTTTAAAAAACCCTGTCATAGACTTTGTGTTGTTGATACAAGATCTATTAGAGTTTACTAATCCTATATTCATTGAAAAGCCAAGCTTCTGAGCTTTAAAACGACATCTATTTTGTATTGGTTACACAAGTAGTTGTTAAAGGACAATTCCAGGGAATTTTAAGTTTATCTCGATCGTTATACCTTTGTGAGTACAATCTATAGAAACAAAATGAACCGGATTGGTGCTTGCAACACAGCGTTATTAAAGTTAATGCTCAGAGCCACCACTCAGCTAAAACTGCAGCTTTGGGGGCATAAACGTAAAGGGTGTATTTGTGCAAACACAAAATGCAAACACAAAATGCTTAACAAACACAAAATGCAATTAAAATGTCTGTCCAACATGAACAGCGGCCTTACATGTCAACGAGATGCGTTTAGCCACTTAGCCATTGTTTAAATTCACCTAAATAATGTTTTAGACGACTAGCTGTAGTCTCGTGCTAATTGATAACTTAAAAATTCCCCGGAGTTGTCCTTTAAATAATGTGATGACTCGGATTTAAGAGGGTTCAGTTGGTTCAGTATGGGTTCAGTACAGCAGGGGAGAGGACACTAAATATATATTTTTTTTTACTAAACAAATTGTGTCTGTCCTTAAAATAATTCAATCATAACTAAAACTTTCACCTGCTGTGGCAGGTGTTTTATAATTTTTTTCCGCAACAGTTTCATTGTTTTGTCGTTAAAGTAGTACATATTTACATACATTTTTAATCATTTAAAGCATATTGTGTATTTTAAACACATCGAAAATTGCATGTAGTTGACCATTATTCCAGAATAGTGATTAAGCTAACTATTTAAATAGTGTTTTAAATATAGCTATACAATAGAATGTATGGCTGAAAACTATTAACATTTTAGTCTTTAAGCAGCCTTACCTTGTATACATTATGCCTTTATTGTGAATGTGATTATAACAACATGCTTTCGTGTTGTGCTGTTAGTGTTTGCCATTGATTCTATGATTTTCTGGGACCGGGAAATGACTGAAATGGTTATAGTGTTAAAATAATATTTTCCCAAGACTCACAAACGTAAGAACCTGGCGTCCTCCATTCTTTCCGACAACAGAGCACCTGAACACAACAAGCTTGCAATCTTGACTTCTGAAGTGGGAAGAAGGGAACTTCCGATAGCACGTGAAGGCAACATTAAAGGACAACTCCGGCGAATTTTTAAGTTTATCTTGATCGTTATATCTTTGTGAGTACAGTCTATAGAAAAAAAAAAAAACGGATTGGTGCTTGCAATACGGAGTTATTAAAGTTAATGCTCAAGAGCCACCACTCAGCTAAAACAGCAGCTTTGGGGGCATAAACGTAAAGGATGTATTTGTGCCTCTTAACAGACACAAAATGCAATTAAAATGTCTGTCCAACATGAACAGGTCCCTTACATGACAACGAGATGCATTTAGCCACTTAGCCATTGTTTAAATTCACCTGTTTTAGGCGGCTGGCTGTGTCTCGCGCTGAAGTCCCGTGGGGGCTCTGTTGTAGCCGGAAAAATAGTCCAGTTGGGAAGAGCGTCGTGTATGAAGAGGCTCTGGTCATCGGCTCGTCGGTTCTCAGTATTGAACGTGTCCGAGAGAAACGGTTTTGGATTCTGTCCTGCTGATCCAATGAGGACCGCTGCCCGTTCAGTTACTCGCTCATGCTCAGTATCAGCTGCTCGTGAGTTCATCAGATCTCTGAGCAAAACCTGTCTCAGTTCAGTGAACGGTTGGAGTTACAACATATAATTCAAGACATTAGTTTATTTCTATTCAGAGGGACTGTCACTCATGTCAGAAAGTGAGCAACTAAAGTAACTTCTGTGATCAGCGCTGATTTGAGACGCAAACCGTTTAGAAGGATTCAGTCCGATTTGGTGAACTGGTTCGCCCGGTTCACTAAAAAGAACCGGTTAAAAAGAACGATTAGTTTGTGAACCGGACATCACTAGAGTGGCTTTTAGGAAAGATGTGCAGTATATTAAAACAATCATGCTATACACACACAACGCTCTTCCCAACTGAACTGCCTTTTTCCCCCGCTACCGCTGAGTCCCCACGGGACTTCAGCGCGATATATAACTAGCCGTCTAACACACTGTTTAGGTGAATTTAAACAAGTGGCTAAACGCATCTCGTTGTCATGTAAGGGACCTTTTCATGTTGGACAGACATTTTAATTGCATTTTGTGTTTGTTAAGAGGCACAAAGACACCCTTTATGTTTATGCCCCCAAAGCTGCTGTTTTAGCTGAGTGGTGGCTCTGGGCATTAACTGTAATAACTCTGTGTTGCAAGCACCAATCCGGTAAGTTTTTTTTCTTCTATAGACTGTACTCACAAAGATATAACAATCAAGACTTAAAAATTTGCCGGAGTTGTCCTTTAATGCAGGCTCGCGAAACTCGAGGCTATATAGCCTATAAACTTTAAATAAAACTATTGATTTTCATGCTGCTAAGAGGACCGACGGCCAACTGCATGTTGCAAAGTTTCGGAAGTGACGAAAATATAAATCTAAATATAAATGCTGGATTCACTCTGCACTAGACAGAAATATTCTCCTGAGACCTAGAACAGGTTTTGCCTCTGTAGAGGACATTATATTTTAGTGAATTGCTCTGACAACATGCACAGTTTTGGACATTCTTATGAAATTGTTTTTAAAATGTTACTTGTTATTAGTTATTATTACCATTATTACACGTCTTTTTACATTAGCCTTCATATTGTCCCCAAAACACATTACTATACAAATTAGCATAGATGCATTGCATAGAATGGGGATGACATTTATGGCCATGTTTATCATTAATTATTCTGCAGTGCACATAATTAAGATTCAAGAGATGGTTCAAGTCAAGGCAGTGTTCAATAAATGATGTTAAGTTTAAAAATTTTGTGCATCCACTTATTATTAGTGTGACATTTTAGCATGCAAATAAGGGGGAAAACTTCAAGGTATCCTCCTTAAAAATCAGCAACACATATCAGCCATCCACTGACCCTGACCTCTAAACATCGGCAATAGAAAAACCTTTATCGGTCAATCTCTATTTCAAACACTGACTCAACTGAGTTAAAACATGTTATTAAACGTTGTCTTTTTTGTTTTTTCATACACACATTACAAGCGACTCAAACTCGCAGTGCTTTCAGACAGAGCTGCGTTTACACCTGATCACAGAGCCACTCTTCACTGACACGCTGGGCATATATTTATTTAATTAAAATCACTGCCTTTATGCTTTCATCGCACATAAGCCAAATCGCAATTGCAGTTTGATTTGGTTCGTCTATTTTATATATCGGCATTTATGGGGTTAAAGAGTAAAGTTTAGTATTAGTCAGACCTTCTTGGGCTACTTTTCTGTTAGCCAGCACATCTAGAGTATGTAAATATTTCTCTGCTGTCAGTTAAAAATATGGCCCAGAGTTTCTGCCTTATGCTAGAGAGTCTCAACAGCACCTTGTGCCAATCAGCACAAACCCAAAGGCAGTAAAAACGTCATATAGTTCCTTTGTCAACGTTCTGCTTGTCACAGGCACCTCAGTATAAGGCTCTTCAGACCTCTCATTTTCTAGCCATTTCTCCTCATTGAAGGTGTTTTTCCTGGAAAATGTGCACCGCTTTTCCACCCCCTCTTAGCCAGTTGCTCAGGCATATAGTGCATGAATCAACAGATGCCTGACAGTGAACCAATCAATCTATGAAGATGTGGCATTCTATTTACAGTCTTCTTGAAAGATCAATGCTTTTCTCCTTGCATTCTATTTAAAAAGGGTATAAACTATAATTTGAAGGAGAAAAAGTCAGCTGGAAATAACAAATAATAATGGTCTTCTTAGTGACGTTCTCATCCAGTTCATGCCAGACAATGAAGACAATAGAGCTTTTTTCACTATTGGAATGAAAAGTTCCATTTCATCCAGCGGTTTAATACATTGATCACACCCTGAATAGATGCTTCTCTTCATGACTTCCACATTTGAATGTGTCTGGATGGCAAAGAGCACAGACGATACAATTTATTCTCTGTTTCTTTTGTGGTGTCAGTGACTCTCAAAGTTTTCTAATGTTCTGAAAAAACTCTATAAGTTCTGGACTAGGGTGTTAAAAAGGTCATTGGTAATAACTGAAAGAAAAACATATGTGAGGCAGACATTCTCAGGCTCTGTGCCTTAAAGTGTGCTGTCCTCCTATTTCCTGGGAAAGATTCTTTCGATAGAGCAGCTGCAGGTAATTGCACTGTTCTTAAACCTAGTGAGTCACCTACCTAGACAGGATTTTAAAGGTATAGTATAGCAACAAATGACAATTCAGACATTAATTTATCCTAATGATATTCTGAATCTGTATAACTTTCTTTCTTTTGCTGATATTTTCAGTTGGTTTTAACTGTCTTTGTCAATTTAATGAAAGTCTAAGGGGTCTAAAACAACATTGGACCAATTGTTTTATATATATATATTTTTTGTTACACACACTACCGTTCAAAAGTTTGGGGTCAGTAATTATTACACCACAAGGATGCATTAAATTACTCTGAAGTCACAGTAAAGACACATAAAAAATAGTATTACCAGAGTTTCTCAGTGATTTTAGTCCTTTCTAAATGTGCCATCTCAGTAATAATTATGGACGGTGTCAGTAAAGATTACGGTGACGGTTGCCTTTTGAAAAAAGGTCAGAAAAATGACCTTAGGTAATACTACATATACATTTCCTTGTTAAATATAGTTTTCTGCAGTTTTTCAAATATGAAGGCGCTTGAAAAATCATTCAGTTGCATTCTAGGTGTTGGGACAAGTTTGTGGCAAACCTCAAGTGTTTTCTGCTTGCCATTCAGATTCACACTGGATTAGTATTACTTGGTGACCTCTAGTCATTTGTAATAATTGCAGAGGTTGTCTGTGAATTTCCACGCAAATGACCTACAATATTTTGCCGAACACAGAGGTCCTGTGATAATATTAGTTAGATGCGAATCAGCATCTCTGTGATTCGGCCATGATTTGGAGGGTGATATATAATTTTTGCAAGGTTTTTATTTCCTGTGCGCATTTTTATCCATATTTCGCTTATAATGGAGGCTGCATTCATAACATGCACCCTCATAAATGCCTGTGTAGCTGTGCACTTTAGAATAACAGCCAATTTGGGAGCAAATTGCTTTAAAAGGTGTGTTCCTTATTATTCTAAATGAAAAACACAAAAACAGAACAGTAGCCTACAATGACAAGTTCACTTAAATGGACACTTTAACAATTAGCTTTGAAATCAAATCTTCTGCCGTCATATTGTCAGCTCCTCACTCTTGTGAGTATTGAGATTTGATTTCTGCTGCTGGTCTGTGCTCAGTTCAGTTTTTAATTGTAACGTCTATTCTCTAACTAAACTAAATTATTTGTATTAGGCTACTATAAAAAAAATTCAAAACGACTGTGGGAAAGGTAACTGGTGTAACACTGACTATCGCAGCAAGCTTAGATAGCGTTATACCACACGGTAAGGAACTGTTATTTATGATATATCATACAGCTATATCTATAACGAAAAAACATTTACAAGTTTTGACATCATGTCCGGGAGATAGGTCAGTAAATATGGCTCTGTCCCAAATGGCACACTTCATGTGCACTTTTGGTCTTGTGGACTTACAATGGCCATTGCGTGCACGTGTCCGTTAAGTCCAAGACCATAGGGTGTCCCATTCGTCATTTAAGCTTTGCGGCTGCTATGCGCACTCAATGCGCACTTCAGCTAAGCCCGGAAGTTTGCGAGCTACACAGAGGACTTTTCCCCAGCAGTCAAAGCGGCATTACGTCGTGAAAGTGCAGACTCAGAGGAAGACTGCGAAGGTTTAGGCTAAGGGCTAGGAGTAAAATCACATGCCTTGCTTATTCCGTGCTAATGGGCCACGCAAAATTCAGATGTGGGGGAGGTAATTTCCAAATTACACAAGGTCCCCAGATAATACTAACCCTGTGCGAATAGGGCTTTTGATTATCTCATGCGAATTAGCTATTAATATTACATATGTCCTGTGGTAAAATTAAATTACTCCATCTACCTTTGTAAAACTTATTCCTTCCGAATAGGGCTTTGGTTAGGAGTTGGAATGAACCAGTACAAGCCTGACGCTGATAGGTCCTGTATTTGTAAGTCTGGTGTGCCCTTCTACCTAGACAGAAGCATCATTAATGCTGAGACTTTAGTGCTAGATTCTCATGCAGGTTTTCTTTTGAATGCACCCTGCACGTTTGCAAGGATCAGTGTACCTCAGTGCAGGGAGGCATCTGTTTTTAATTCTTCTCCATTGGCGAACCTCCATGACCCGCTCTAGAGAGAATCAGGATTAAGATAAGCCTTCCCATTGTTCTCTCTCGCATGGATCCTAATTATCATTAACGTGTCCTGACTATCTCGAGCCATCGCTTGACTCTATTTCAATCAGCGCAGTGGTGTTTCAGATATGCTTCCATGAGCAAGGCAATCACTTATATGTAAGTGATTTGCACATACATGAAAACATCTCAGCCGATTGTTCCTGCCTCCCTTTTGCTTGTAACCTCAGGGAAAGGTGACTAATTTTCAGCTTCAATGGAATGAACTGACCTCTAGATAATTAAATTATGGCATTTAACCATGTAGGCTTATAGATTATGCTGGTTTATTAAACAAGCTGTATGGAAACGTTATGCCAACGCTGGTTGGGTAAACTCCAAATATATCATTTAACAAGTTAATGGCATCTTCTATTAGAGTCTAGATGATAATTAATCTTCCATATGTGACAGACATGTGAGATGTGCTCATATGGCAAGATCTGTTCAGGGATTATAGGGAAAAAAATCATTTTTTTATTTTATTTATTCAACACTGAATACAGTGATTACTAATGGCGGCACTTAGCATCCTGCATCTGAAAGGCCTGAGCTTTAAACTGAAATAAAGTGCATATTTTCAATCTCCTTGCTCTGTTACAAAGTAAAAGGTTGTAATCTATTGCTCAGTTTCAGATATTCAAGTTACATCCATCAGTTATCCAAAGTGACAAATTTAACTTATGCGCAAAAGATTATTTCAATAAGTGTAAAGGCAATTGGGCTTTTATTTAATAATACAACCAAATCAAACAAAACTACCCCATGGGGGAAAACGCAACCCGGCAGCTGGACTGGGCAGGAAAAGACGAGGAAGGAACCAATCGGAAATGCAGGTAAATTATGATGTGATTTGTGGGCGGAGCCTGTTTGGTGACAGAACATAATATTTACTCGCAATTGCAATACATTTTGCCCATTTTCCTCCAGTTTGTTTAGTTGAGTTCTTACAATATCCCAAGTTTCCAACTATTTGTAAATTGTGAGAAAAGGTTAACTAAGGCATCAATTGCGTCATATTTGTGTTACCCTCGGGTTCCTTAATTAATTAATTAAATTAAGCATTTAAAAAAAAAATTGTGTACAAACCTGATTCGAAAAAACTTGGGACACTGTACAAATTGTGAATAAAAACAGAATGCAATGATGGATGTTTCAAATTTCAATATTTTATTCAGAATACAACATATATGACACATCAAATGTTTAAACTGGAAACATTTATATTTTTGAGGGAAAACAAGTTAATTTTAAATTTCATGGCATCAACAAATCTCAAAAATGTTGGGAGAAGGTCATGTTTAACATTGTGTAGCATCCCCTCTTCTTTTTATAACAAACGTCTGGGGATTGACGAGACGAATTGCTCTAGTTTAGGAATAGGAATGTTGTCATATTCTTGTCTAATACAGGCTTCTAGTTGCTCAACTGTCTTAGGTCTTCTTTGTAATATCTTCCTCTTTATGATGCGCCAAATGTTTTCTATGGGTGAAATATCTGGACTGCAGGCTGGCCATTTCAGTACCCAGATCCTTCTTCTACACAGCCATGATGTTGTAATTGATGCAGTAAGTGGTCTGGCATTGTCGTGTTGGAAATGTCGGGTCTTCCCTGAAAGAGACGACGTCTAGATGAGAGCATATGTTGTTCTAGAACTTGGATATACCTTTGGATATGCAACACCATACCATCAGAAATGCAGGCTTCTGAACTGAGCTCTGATAACAAATTCAGTTGTCCTTGTCCTCTTTAGTCCGGATGACTTGGTGTCCCAGTTTTCCAAGAAGAACTTCACATTTTGATTTGTCTGACCACAGAGCAGTTTTCCACTTTGCCACAGTCCATTTTAAATGAGCCTTGGCCCAGAGAAAACACCTGCGCTTCTGGATCATGTTTAGATATGGCTTCTTTTTTGACCTATAGAGTTTTAGCCGGCAACGGAGAATAGCACGGTGGATTGTGTTCACCGACAATACTTCCTGGAAGTATTCCTGAGCCCATGTTGTGATTTCCATTACAGTAGCATTCCTGTATGTGATGCAGTGCCGTCTAAGGGCCTAAAGATCACGGCATCCAGTATGGTTTTCCGCCCTTGACCCTTACGCACAGAGATTGTTCCAGATTCTTTGAATCTGTGGATGATATTATGAAGTGTAGATGAAGATAACTTTAAACTCTTTTCAATTTTTCTCTGAGAAACTCCTTTCTGATATTGCTCCACTATTTTTTGCCGCAGCATTGGTGGAATTGGTGATCCTCTGCCCATCTTGACTTCTGATAGACACTGCCACTCTGAGATGCTCTTTTTATACCCAAACATGTTGCCAAGTGACCTAATAAGTTGCAAATTGGTCCTTCAGCTGTTCCTTTTATGTAGATTTAGGGCTGTGCAATAAAACGATAATGATAATTATCGTGAGGCAATTTTTCCTCGATATAAAGATAACAACAGTTTGATTAATGTGTGCCGCACGCAGTGTTGTTTACAGTCACAGTGGTTGATAGGCTTGGAGGATCGGAGTGAAGTGGAGCGAGAAAACAGTGGGGGTAACAGTGTGTTGTGCGTTCCATGTTCATGTTTTAATCATGTTCACCGTCATGTTTTTTGTCATGCACTTCCTGGTTTGTCATGTGATCATGCCATGTGCTCCC
Organism: Pseudorasbora parva; assembly: GCF_024679245.1. Lineage (NCBI taxonomy): Eukaryota > Metazoa > Chordata > Actinopteri > Cypriniformes > Gobionidae > Pseudorasbora > Pseudorasbora parva. The sequence continues at coordinate 39,867,205 of NC_090173.1, read as the reverse complement.
TTATCTTGTGATCTGTCATGTCATTGGTTCATTGTTTGATCATTGTTCACAGGTGTCCCTAGGCCTGTCGCGATAGTCGATAAATCAATTAATCGCACGATAAAAAAAATGAGCTCGATAATTGCTGTTTGCATGATTTTTTGTTTTCCTCGTCTCTCTTGTTGACTGCGCGCGCTTCGTCCTTTTGGGGAGGTTTATACTCGACGCACATACCAGGTGCGGTGTGATGAGATGTCATTCTCGGCCAGCAGATTCGTCTGGAACTCATGGCTCTTCGGTTGCGGAGCCGCACGCAAAGTTACGAAATTTGACGTGCGCAACGGCAAGCGAAATGGGGTCTCGCGCACTCCGCGTCGACGTCATTTTTGCCGCACTCGAGCGGACCGAGCGGACGCGTCGTGTATAAACGAGGCTTAAGGCTACACTGAAGTTTGATAAACGCAAGTTAATTCTTCAGTTCAATCTTTGTGTGCTAAAAAGGCACATAAATTCCTGTAGAGATAGCAACACACATTCTCCTTTTGCCAAATAAATGAAAAGCATGTCATCAATGTCTTCTCTCTTGCTGTATCAAAATATGACTTGTTCAGTTTGTGTGTGATTAGATTAAAAGAAAAAAAACAAGGACCCTACAGAACGAAAAACTGTGACCCTAAAACCGTGATACGAGCCGAACCGTGGGTTTTGTGAAACGTGAAACATATATAAACCTAAAACACAATCATCCGTTGCAGTTTTCATCCATTTTATTTATTGTTTTTGGTACTTATTTAAATGCATGTTTTTAAACAGACTGAGAGTCCATGCTTTGATTGTTTTTGGTTGTTTTGTTCATTTATTGTGGGTTATTTAATTTTCCCCCCATTTTTAGTGTTAAATAGTCTTTAGAAATTAAAGTTTATTGATCTTTGAAAAGGTGTACCTGCATTTTATGCTATTATCATTATTTTAGATGAAAATGGTCTCAGAACGACAATATTATCGTTTATCGCAATAATTTCTTGGCCAATTTATCGTCCAGCAAAATTTGTTATCGTGACAGGCCTAGGTGTCCCCTGTCCAGTCATTAGTCTGTGTATTTAAGCCCCTCATGTTTGCCTTGTGTCTTTGTCTGTTATTGTATGTTGTAACCTACGGGCGGTTAGTGTTTAAGTCAAGTCTATTTAAGGCAAGTCAAGTCTTTAGTTTATTGCTTTGGATTTTGGAATAAAGACTGCACTTGGGTTCTAAACCTTGCCTTCAGTCGATCCTTCGTGACAACGGGTCACTAGATTACAGATTTCTGTTCATTCAAAGTCAAATAAAGAAAACTAAACAGATAAGCACTCCATTTGACTCCATTTGTTTGAATGCATTAAAGAGAGCGATTGCGTGTGTGAATAAGTGCTGTTTAGAATGTGCTTTCACCCTGATCATATTCAGTATGTAGAAGGTACAAAAAAATCCTTGAACTATAACATCCCGCTCATGTCCATTGCCGACATCATAACTTTTACATACTTTCTGATTTGAGTGATCCATCTGTATCAAGCAAGTTAAATGTGTTTAAGGTCTGAGTTCTGGCTAAAATGCAGTTACATTATGGACCATTGTCAAAAAATGTGTACTGTACCTGTACACATGAACTGCCATGTAATATAGACCTATCATATCGCTGTGCTTTTGGGCTTTTTTTTTGGCACACAGCATAAAATAAAGAAATTACATATTGTAGTAGAGTACTGAATTAAATAGGCTCCACGGACAGATGATAGATTAACAAAAATAAAGCTTGAATCAATTTCCAATATAACTGTGTAGGTCAGAGATTTCCATAAATCCAGTTTTAGGCCAATGAAACATATTTATGTACATAATTCCAAAGTAAATGGATTAAGTAACTTCCATTTTACCAATTTGTAGGGACTGCGTTAAATTAAATTAAGTGTTGTAAGACAAAATGCAAAAAGGGAATCATTAGTAACTTAACTGAGGCAAGCAAAATTATTTTTAGTGTACCACTCACATTTTTGTTGACTGAATATGTTGCTCATAATTTTAAGCTTTTGATTTAAAGGTTTTGAATACTTGCTTATTAGATTTAAAAAAAAAAAAAAAATGTTGGTCAATACATCATTTCCATTTGTGTTACTGGTTTGCTTTGAGACTTTATTCTGAAATATGGAACATTAATAATAATATGTGAGGAGTAGTTGTGTCCAAACTTTTGACTAGTATTCATTGTAGCCACAACCCAAATGCGTCCCATCATTGTGGTACCCACTGAGTAATAGCGAAGCAGGTTACTCACGATTGGCTCATTTAACCTGAAATACGTCTATGTTTCTTTAGAAGTTTTACCTGAACCAAGTATAAAACTGAGATTCGAACACGAGATCTGAGTGGTGGAGCACTACATGAAAAGCATTTCACCTGAGGTGTTCTTATGAGTATAATATATGAGTCTCCGTCAGAGCTGCATCAGCAACATTTAATACACCTTTGGTGTCCAGTGCTCGGCTACATATCGCATCAGAAACAGGGCACCTGAGAGAACGACTGCTTTGATTGAAGCTTCAGAGAAGGCAGTGATGTGTCCTGGTGGTCTTTGCAGAATAACTGGCAACACATGGTGTGGTCATGACTGATAAAATTGAGTCCGTCTGCTAAAGGGTCCCTCATCTGCGTGCTCGAGATTACCTCAGTTTCTTTCCAATGAAGCCTCCTCCCAAACAACCTGACCTCTCTCCAAAACCTTAAACCTCAATGCGCCAGGTGCTGACCTTCCCTCCAAATGCACATTCGCCAAAAGCACTATTCGAATGGGATTAGGTTTCTAAAAAATATTTGTCGCAATTAAAAACATAAAACATCTGTGATTTCATGTACTGATTTGGATGGTATTGGGAACTTTTTTGTAGCTTGACATAGTCACATGCACCATCAAAGCCATTGAAATAAATAACTAACATCTGTGATTATAATGTAAATATAATGTTCTGTATGTAATCAAGGGAATTAATTAGAAGAATCCAAAAGTTGGGTTCTGGAGGTTAAAGTTGTTTAATTTTCTTCATTGGGGAATTTATTTTTTATCAGTCAGCATTTTTTATATATATGAATCTTGAATCTTGCAATGAAATCTTCACAATTTGATAACTGCGGCAAAATAGAGCCAAATCCACTCCCGTGAAACATTGCTAATGATGTAAACAAGTCATTGGCCCTCATTTATCAAAAGTGCGTACACCAAATTTCCAGCGTACACCTTGCGTACACCCAAACCCACGGTGACTTTGAGATTTATCAATATGGATGTTGGCGTACGGCACGCTCAAATCCTACGCCAGCTCAGGAGGTGGTGTACACACGTTTGAGTTAGTGGGAAAATGTGCAGAAAAACAATTCCTAACACCACAAAACGCACTGACAAGATATGCTATATGACCCACTGTTAAAAACCACAACAACAACATTCAGTGTTTATTTTTGTGCAACATGAACGTCAATGTTTAATTTGTGTGACTTTACCAAAGTGTTTGATTTATAGGCATATGTATTCGTCCAGTCGCGAGCCTGTGCGCTTTATCTGACGTTTCAGGCCCGCCTGGCCCGGCAGCTGCGCACGGACTGGGACTAAAATAATTTAGACTGACAAAATAATAAAAATGACCTTCTTCTTTTAAATAATAATAAAATCAATAAAAACGACATTCTTCTTCTAAATAACAAGTGTCATTAAGAATAAAAATCACAATAATAAGAACAAGAATCTTACAAATTGTCATGTAGGCTAATTATTAATATGAATGAATGGTAGGCTACTCCACATCACATCATCATCACTATTGTACCCCAATACATGTGCCGTGATACGAAATTAAATGCTAATTGTTTTAAAACGTGCTGTAAAATAATGCATTGTGATGGCAATTTATCATCCAAACAGCTTTAAACTGCTGGAGTGCGCTTCTCAACCTCCACACTATTACAAGTACTCGTAATTTGGGTCCATATTTTGTTTTTGTAGGTGCCTTTAATCCAACTCTTTAAACTCCCAAATAAAACAATTTCGTTTTTTTTTTTTTACTTCCCTGGTGATGGTCTCGATGGGGGATCATCTCACTAGTTCAGTTGTCAGGGCACTGATCAGGGAGTCAGCCCATTGACTTATGTCCTAATCAGTGCCCTGACTAGTGGACTAGTGAGATGATTGAGCGCGCCCGGTCTCCACGTCGGAGAAGTTTCGCTTCTTTGCCGTCTTCTGTTTGTCCATGGCGTAAAATGAGGGCGTGGGGTAGGTGGAGACTTGAGTATATAGGGGCGTGTTATTCTAATGATGATCGTTTTCAGCCGCGGCATTTATCAAGGGCAAGTACTGCGTACACCTGGATTGCAGATGTCCTGTGAGAACTCAACTGGAAAACTCTTCACTTTACTGATATTGAAAAAGGTTTGAATTGGTTCTTGTCAAGAGAATAAAGTGTGAACAAGTTTTTCCCAAATTGAATAGGCCTAAATCGATGGTTTGCACTTTTTATTTTATGTAATTTTTTTTTTTAATATAATCTCTGGAAAATCACACCAATCTTTCAACAATGATTTCCAAATAGAGCTATTCAAGTCATCTGGTGAAAATTCCTGTATATATTTTTTCTCCCATCACAATGGATGTTGCAAAATTATATATATTTTTTCAATATCGTGCAGCCCTGGTTATGATTGCGAGTTGGTTGGTTTAATTTGCCTTAAATCTCTGTAATGATTAGGTTCATTTCTCTGGAGAAAATAAATAGGAAGAATAATGCAAGAGTCAAGATTGCTTAAAAGGTGGTTAAAGATCAGCCCTGATGATAAGCTGTACAGTGGCCATTCTGACCAGTGGTTGAGCTTTTCTTATTGATTTAAATTCAATTTTTATGTTGATGAGATTCCAGTTAAACAAATTTACCTTGGTCAGGGAAACTAGTGCCATCGGAAGTGCTAAACGTACATAAACATGCAGACACATGTGAATGCCCTCTTCCACAGACACACCTGTCGGACAATGGTGTCTTATTTCCTGACAGGCTTTGAATTTTTAACCAGTCTGTGCTACACTCTCTTTAGGCTGCTGTATGATGTTGTGACACAGCAGTGACATTGAAGATTAGCCACGTGGTGATGTGGCACAGATCAAAGCTTTTTAAATGATGGGGGATGTGCTGATACTTGTTGAATAGCTCTTTTATGTGTGCTAACATTGGTATTCAAACAGAGACTGGGTCACCATTCAACCGCCAGCGTCTAAAGGTGGGGTGTGCACCTCTCAACAAACCAACACGGTGTAGCGTTACATGGGTTGCTAGGAGGCAGGAGTAGACGAAGACAAAAAAGACCAGCCTGAACAACAATGGCATGCATTCAGCGGCACCACAGCTATCATGAAAGAGCCCATAATGGCTAATGCGGTATTGAACGTTTATTATTAAACTGTTGGGAGTGATTCTCGTTGACCCCTACTCTGATTTACCCTGATGATATTTTCAATGTGATGAATGGAAGACAAGGCATAATGTCTGTAGTCAAGTCTTATTGCACAAGCCTCTTATTTGAAAACTCTACTCGCTTAATGATATATTAAATGAGGTGGTAAATTCCATTTTTAATGACTTCTAAAGGTCACAGATGTACTTACCATTATTTAAATAGAAAAATGATTCTCTTTTGAAAATACAATAATCCATTGCTCTTAATGTAGGCTTTCAGGAGTTCAATTGACTTCGTTTTGATGGGATCTATGCTCGGTGTACAGAAAATGAGAAGATTTATCTTTTCTTGCATACGTCAACTTGTGGCCATTGAGCAAACTTCTCATTTCAGACTGACAGGCGAATCCTTGTAGATGGTATTGAAATCCATGACCTTGATATTTGCCATAGGACCCCAAGTTTAGCAGGTAATGACTTTTAAGTAGTCCGCCAGAACTGAATGGGTTTTTTTGACAGCTCAAATGTCTACAAATTTGAAATGTCAGAACATGTGAAGAGTTTCTGACTGCTGTTCAGTCTTGAAGAATGCTTCTGAGAGGGCTGGAATAATGTCAGTCGGAAACTGTCGTTTACCGTAAGTGGCAAGGAGGTTTTCTGCATTTTGCTGTTTCCAGCTGTGTAATAGCAGCATTTGCAGAAACATGAATGTCATTATTAATTTCACTGTGACATTTTGCATATCATTTTAGGATGGCATTGATGCCCATTGTGATGAAGTGACAACTGGGAGGATTGGATGTTTGATGGGACTTTAAAAATGGGTTGAGCTGAAGGGAGCGTCTAGTAGTGCTTAAAGGTCATATTGCTGGTTAGAGCCCCCAGCGAGTCAATGTTTAGAAAAATAATGTAGGAAAAATAAAAACTTATAAATATGCTACTAAAGTAGATAATGTTTTTTTTGTGAGAGTTTTACTTCCACATCTAAAAATGCTAACAAAAACGGAAGTGACGTAATGGGAGGGAGTGCTGTCAATTTTGCCGTCAAATTTGTTACGAGGTATAACGTTAGCAGTTTCTCATCACGACTGATTTGGTAGTTAGCAAATGTTTATAAAACAAGACTTACGGTGCACAGTTCACGACACATTTTCATTTAGCTGCGGTTTCACGTCTTCTTTCTCTCGCTGGCGGCCGAACCACAGACAGTTTAGTGTTATTGTATGTGGTCCATGTTATCCTTTATTCATTCATTCTGTGTCATGAGTTCATTTCCTGCCGTACCACAGACAGTGGGAGGATGTATATGACACCATGAGTATGTAGATGAGTGAACTTGAATGTACATACATGGCAGGTATAAAACATTTAACAGTACATCATTCAAAACTGTTTTGAAAAGTGTGACTATGCATTTCTTTGTTAATTTACATTTACTTTGTATTCCTCAATGTTGAAATTGATTCACATAAAAACAACGGAAAAGAAGCATTGTGTGTGGATGTTTATTCATTTAATATCATCCTTTACAGCAGTATTACAATGTTGAACTCCATCCTATCGCCGGGATGATAATGCTCCGGTCTAAAGTGAATGCTATACACACCACTGCGTTTTTTGAAGCAGATGCAGAAGTCGAGTCTCTTTGCCGACACAAAACGCCACCGATGCTGGGTGCCACTTTTTTTGTTAGAAAACCTGCAGACTCGATCACCTGACAGGCTGGACACAATAATTTACCATGCCGATGATAAATTGAAATGGTAAAACTACTGAAAATACACAGACTCATACTGAATACCAACCTATTCCGCACCGAGCCAACTCAGACAGCTCCCTCTCATGATGTAATATGACGCGTTGTATATATATATAAAAAAAACATACACATTTTTACAAACAGTCCAACAAATGGCCACTTTATCTACTACATTTGTGCTCTTATGACTTTTTAAAACATAAATCCTGAATTAACTTTACATATGGTATTTTCATACAAGATTATAATGGAGGATGCTGAAACAACAGCTACAAAATGCTACCATGAGGATAATATCAGTCTGCTTGGATAGCTAGATGAATATTTCAAGGCTGCAATTCCTCTGTTTGTAATAGCATAGATACAAGTAGATTAAAACCAAGTTTACCCAATTTCTTTTCTGATGTTAATAATCGTTGGCCAGAAAGCAGCATTTTGCAGCTGTGTGCAGCTGTTGCTGGATGGTCTTCTTCAATGGCTTTGTCTAAAGAATTCAATTATTAGTGACTTTTTTTAAGGAATAGTTGAATCCACAAATTTATATTCTGTTATTATTTACTCGCCTTCATGTTGTTTGAAACCTGTTGCTGTTATTATTTTTCAGTGGAACACAAAAGGAGAAATTGTCCCGACCTTATGCCAGTGCACATTTCATCAGAGAATGTTGTTGTTGTGAGGGGGAAAGTTAATGTTTTTATTAACAAGGACACACACACACGTTTGTTTTTGTGACATGTGGGCACATTCCATAGGCGTTTTAATGATGATGTGTGCACAGATAAATAATTTATAATATTTTCAGTAAACACTGCTACCTATACAACAGTTAGAATTATCAGGTTTTATTTCACGGTGACAAAATTTTGGTCTGTTCATGACACAAAGCTTTAGTAGAATATAGCACACAAATCCTTTAAACACCTTTTCCAAGAAAAAACAAAACAGAAACTAAGTAGGGATAGGATGAGCAAATAATGACACAAATTTCAGATGAATTAATCTTTGAAATGTATCTTAGTATTGTTAAAATATATTTCGTTTGAATGAATAAAAATAGCGGTACAATAGATTTTTACCTTAAAGGGGCCATATTATGCCTTTAAGTCTTGTTTTTTGTTTTTGGGCTTTTAGGTTCTCAAGTTTGAATGTTCAAAAAACATTTTAACATATTTATAAAACATAAAATATATTTTATTATTCTCGCCCCAGCCTGTCAAAAACAGTCTGTTTAGTTCCTATCTCTTCTTTCAAAATAGTGAATAATATGTTCTGATTGGTCTACTGGACCAGTGTGTTGTGCAGCTGCTTTGAAACAATTGGCATTGTAAAAAGCGCTATATAAATAAAGGTGACTTGACTTGATTTGTCAACCTCTTGCAATACTCCTTACTATAACCGTGAGTTTTAGCAAACTCCTAGCACAACTCAACCAGGCCTCGTTCCTTTTTTAGAATATGCATTGGGTGGGAATTGTTTAAATGTGATGTGTACGTTGTTCCCAGAAGAAAAGACTGATATAGAGAATACTAATATAGACTTTGTGCTATGTAACTTTTTCAAAGAGCAACAATACATACGAAAGAAAGCTTAAATTGTAAACTATCATAATAGGTCCTTTTTAATGTAAAAATGTTGGTATATGTGGCTCTATACTGATCTGTTTTGAACATGTACCATTGAGTTTGATGTGCTGCGTGACTGGATTCTCTTGGCATCATATTTATGACATTTAATTCAGTAAAAATTATCGTAACTGGACGGTTGCTGTGGAACATAGTTATTTTGAAGTTGTATCACTCTTTCTCAGCACTGTTTTTTTTTTCTTCCTGAATGGCACGAGGCAGTTTGAACCATGTATAAGCTTTAACTTTCATTCCCTGGTTCAGACATGGATGACTTCAGCTGTCTGAGACTGATTTAATAGCCTTGATTTCCTCAGGGAGGAGTACAGTAGCCGTTTGCATAAGAGCTCTCAAAGGGGCTGATCTTTCATCTGGGCAGAATGTGTCAAACATAGGCATTAAAGTAGTTAAAGCGTGACCTAATTATTTAAGGCTTGTCAGTAAATGGAAAAAAATATATCTCTTTTTCTTGTAAATAATTGAACATTTTGGTAAATAATCACCTTAATGCACCAACATTATGGCATCGACAGTAATGTTGGATCTGTACTCCTCAGTTGGAGGAAGATGTGACTTCAATCTTCTTAAAAAAAGTATGCCGAATGAGTTTGACAGTTGTAATGTCACATTATGTAAATGTATTATCTGTGTTAAAGAAATGTAACACCATTAGACGAATTTAAACATCTCATACATGAACCTGTTTTACATGGCTTGTAGCTTTCTAGTAATCCTGAAGACATTGACTGGCTTGTTCAGCTGTGCTTGATTCGGGTTGAAGCAAAATTCTGCAGGATCTCAAGGCCCAGCGTTGCCCACCCTTGCACTAAATTATTACAAAATAGACATTACTTTATGACTCTTAGGCCTGGGCGGTATAACAAGTTTTTATGGTATAATCAAATTTTTTTTTTTTTATAAATTATATCGAATGAGGCAATACTGTTTATATCAATAAACAGTAGTTTGTGAGCACAGCAGAAAAATATCGGAAGATGCAAAGTGAGCTGCTTTGGGGAAGATGCATAATCCAATTTCTCCTAAACATGAGACACGGTTTATATTAAAGGCTTCAAAATAACTGGTAAGATATAGTTAAAGGTGCCCTAGAATGGAAAACTGTATTTACCTTGGCATAGTTGAATAATACGAGTTCTGTACATGGACATACCATGAGTCTCCTTCATATGTCAATCTTAAGCCCAGCCCATGTTGAAGGCCAGGCAGTAGTAATGTGGACCTGCACCGATTCAACAGAAATTTTGATTTCAAAATGCTAAGTGGTCTCTTAATTTTTTTCCAGAGCTGTAATGAAAACAGCAGATAATGGATATAAATGTTATGTTTCAGGCTGTGCAGGGGATGTGAGGACTTTTCATACCCTTTCTACAGAACAGAACTGTCAACAGGCGTGGTTGATGTTTATCTACAACCCAATACAGCACCAATTGAATTCACAGTTGTTAGTTTGCACTGACATGTCAACTTCATCAACGAAAATATGACAAAAAATAATTTACAACCTTTTTTTCTATGACTAAGACAAGACGAGATGACACAAACATCTTTAAATGATTATTGTGATTATTGTGACTATATAAACATGCAATATCGTTGACAAAAAAGAAGAGTGTCTGAGTGTTCGTGCTTGCGGTTGCCAGATTTTAGTCATTTAAATCCCCTAACTATAGCTTTTCTGTTAAAAGAACATTGTATCCAGTGTTTTACTTAAACATTTGCAGTCTGGCAAACAGCTCTCTCTCGCACGTGCGGATGATCTGAAAACATAAAAAAGAGTAAGCTGCTGTAGCGACTCAGGCGAATCAAACACACAATCGCCAGTTACATTTAACAAATATGTTTTGAAAGTTGTGCTCACTAGCAGACCTTCCCCCAACACAGCAGAGGGAGATTCTTCAGTCACCCTGGAAACCATCTGATAAGGTGTTTTTATGGCCCCAAAAGGAATTTGGCCACATGAAGTTTCAGACACAAAGACACAGAGCTTTTGCCTCAAATTATAGACAAACCATCTATAGATGAACATGCACCCCAGCACCCCAACTGGCACTTAAGCCATGCCACCAATGCAGGCCCTCCAAGCAGGCCTCATCTCTTCCAAAAATCTTCTCTTCTACAATCCGATCTTCAAGAACACGAAGCATCGCTAAAGCAAACAGCCGCTTCCCTCCCAACCTCGGAAAGAACCACCGGATACGCAGGAACAAACGCACACACGCGAGAAGCCACAACTAGAGCAAGTATTATCTTCCAAATTCAACTGCTGTAAAGAGGGTGTGTTATTTTCCCGTTGGGATAAATTAACTCCGTGAAGGTCGTATCTGGTGAATTGAAGGAAAGTTGGTTCTCACCCTCCCCCACTCTCTTTGTCTCTCTCTCTCTCTCACTCTCTTTGTCTCTCTCTCTCTCTTTTATCTCTCTCTAATTTCAGTCTATTCATTATTCTCTTTTATGTATTCTTTCGTTAATATCTATACTTCTACTCTCGTGATGCATATTTAGTATGTACTTTCTGTGTGAATTGTAGTGTTATTTTTTTAGTCTGTGTTTATTAAACCTTTAAAAGACATTTAATGAGTTGAATCTGTTATTCTGCCACATACACGAAGTCAATGAAACTTGCGATCTAAACGTTACCTAACTGCTTATGCTACTATGTTAGTAAAGTAAACTGTATGACCATTTGAAATATTGAACTTATCCTGATCAGTAAAGTTAATGTTTCTTATGCGCTCGTAAAGCAGTAATCCCTTTATTGAGAATTGATTTGAAAAGTCTATAACTAATTTGCAGGACAAACTTAGTAGGATAATTTCAAGCAATTTCATAAAGGGTTACTTGTATTTAATTAAACAATTTTCCCTATCGGAAAATTTTAATACGTAATGAACAACTGGCAAATTATATTCATAAATTCATGAATATTGAATATTAAATCCCTTTTGAGTTAATTATTCCCCGAGACATTAAACTCATTAGTCGTTGTTGTTACATGTATTTGGTGGAGAATGCGGGCAAGTTTCAAACGTTTGTGTATGTGTGAGTGATATTCATATTCTATTCATTGTGTATTTTTGGAGTATTAATAACCTGCACGCGCGTTTTTGTTTCGTTTTGTTTTGGTTTTGTTTGATGAATTATGAACGGTACGCGGAAAGCGAACCCAAGCATAAACAGATGCTGAGAAATGTCGAAGTAGCCGGATTATATTAATAAAAATATGAACGGTACGAAAATCCGCGTGATCTCCGAAAAACTCTGCAGCCCGTAGGCGCAATAGGTTTTATCCGCGTGATTTCCAAACAAATGTATTGTAGGAAACCCATACATTTGACTCGAGCAATATATTATGTGTTCCATCAAAATAATGAGATTTTGATGAAGTCTGTAGACACGTACGTTGCGTTATCCCGCTTGATCTGAACTACGGAAAGTTTCTATCATTGCGGAAGATTGGGACAGGGCGAGACTCTCCTGTACAATATAAGGGGCCTCAGAATAATTATTATATCGTTAAGATAAACGATAACTCCTGGTTTAAGTCTGGCTTAGCTAACCAAAGACTTGAGACCTAAAACATTTGAATCAGAGATGCTGAAAACCGTCAGCCATATTGATAAATGTCTATTGGAGTCCATGTAAAATGCGTGAATAGGCAGACGGAAAATTCCTGCGTTCACCCGTTTTGTTAGTCGTGCATCTAGAGCACCAGTCATTTGTAAATGAGTGCAAAAGCCAGTAGAGTGTAGGGAACGCCGCTTGCAAACCGCCAGAGGGCGACTCAAGAATTGCAACACCGCTTGCAAACCGCCAGAGGGCGACTCAAGAGTTGCAACGCCGCTTGCAACCCGCCAGAGGGCGACTCAAGAATTGCAACGCCGCTTGCAAACCGCCAGAGGGCGACTCAAGAATTGCAACGCCGCTTGCAAACCGCCAGAGGGCGACTCAAGAATTGCAACGCCGCTTGCAACCCGCCAGAGGGCGACTCTAGAACCAGACAAAGCCATCTGGTGAGCATTTCCGCCTAACTAACTCTAGTCTAGGGCGGGCGCAATAGCGCCATCGTGTGGATAAATTCGGATAGTTTCACTCTCCGTCATTTGATTCTGCCTTAACAAAATAAGTTTGAGCCTATAAATTGTTTATTGCTTACTGTTGTACACAGTTTCATTTATACAATTTTTCTAGCAACAACCAAGTCTCCTTTCTCGCTGATTAAACACCCTTATTCGAATTTGAAGTTTAAAAAGAAACATAACTTCCTCTAACTCAAAGTGAAATTAGGTTTAAGTCACAGACAGTCCAATTGGAAGGAAGGACGCCACCGTGTGGCTATACCCTGTTAAGTCAGCGCAACACTAAATCCCTACTCCCTTTCTGATTAATTCTTTTATTTGGATAACTCCCACTTAGAGATTAATCATTATAGGATAAGATTTTTGATTGGCTTTCTTTTATTTGATTTTCCTTACAGGCTTATTTAAATTTCATTTAAACTTGCTTTGAATTTAATTTGAATTAAGTTGAGCTTCTAATTTTTTTTTTTATTATTTTTTTTATTTTTTTTTATTTATAATTTTATTTTAATTTTTAATTTTTAATTTTTAATTTTTAATTTTTAATTTTAATTTTAATTTTAATTTTAATTTTTAATTTTAATTAATTTTTTAATTAAAAATTATTATTATTATTTTATTTTTATTTTATTTTATTTATTTATTTTATTTTTCTCTCTCTGCAAAAGTTTTCTTTTCCCCTCCCATTGGGAATAAAGCTCAGTCTGGTAATTACAAACGGTATCAAAAGTGCCTTTTGTTTTATCATTACTTGACAGAAACTTTTGCCTTTTTCTAAATTGCTCTTGATATTTAATCTTCCACTTAAGCGACCTCAATTCACCCCGGATGAGCTAAATGGGATAAACCATAGTACAAGCCGAATTTTAGTATATCTTGAGCATTAAGCCTATTAATTTTCCCTAACACTCCCGGCGCGCACGCTGACATTCCTTTCATTACAGACCAATTCATCTTGTGTTTGTTTCCACTGTGCTCTTTCCTATCCTCACTGTTGGACTATCACGATTGTGTTTCTTTCAGTTCACCAAGAGACCCCAAGGAGAATTAGATAGTCCCGGGACGACCGAGCAGCAGTTCACCAAGTGACAACCAGGGCTACCGCCCACCTAATTGTCTGAATTGTCTAATTATCTAACTGTCTACATCAGTTAGCCAAAATTCCCAGCTATCCGTACGATAGCTCGATAGCTTAGAACAAGCTTGCATTGGCTCTCTCTCTGTGTGTGTGTGTGTGCTGTGTTTCTTTCGTCCGCAGTAATGTTCCGTGCACCCAGCCCTGCCGTCCCGTGGGACCGCCTAACGACATGGCTGGAAGCGCTAACGGCCACCAGTCAAGGAAGTCTGGTGCAGCTGAATCAGGAACAACTGGACACCGAGCTAGACCAGCTGATGACACACGACCCCACGCAGAGCTACTCCAACAAGGAAGTGGCCAAGATCCTCGGAAGCCTCGCCCACGTCCTCATCGCACAGGCACGTCTAAGCGAAGGGAGCTACGACAACCTGGAACAGGAGGCAGCAACGCTAAAGCTTCAAGCCAAGGAGGCCCGGAGAGACCAAGCCCTCACCCAGCTTCGTCTAGATCAGCTTCTAGACACAGAGAAAGACGACGAAACAGACAAAGAACAAAGAAAAGAAATAGAAAGACTTCAAAAGACCCTGAAGGAGCTCCGTCGTGACACCGACCGACGAGTACAGTCAGAGAAAGACGCCAGGAAACACCTCGACGAAAAGCTTCGGCGTGGCGAATTCCTCCTGGAGAGAGCCACTGATGAACTTAAAAACAGAGACATTAAAGCTAAAGTCTATGCAAAACATTTGCAGTCGGCACAAGCCGAGATCGACGAGCTCATCCAGCAAAGACACGAGCTCAAAGATGAACTTGACATGGTGCAAAAAGAACTGAGACAGTCATATATAGTGCAACGTTACCGGAAGGGGGAAACACACAACACAGAGTTTCCCCTGACCAGTTACTCCGCACATTTTAGCCACGAAGCAAGAGCTACGAGGGGGGACGACAGCCCCCTGTTTAAAAGATCACCCGCCAGTCTCCACGAATCCCCGTCAGCAGCAAAGGAAAGGACGCCCTTCCAGGAAGTCAAGGTCAACAGCCACGAAGCTTCAAAGAACCTCGACAAGCTGGCCAGAAATATTCCTACCTTCAGCCCAGACCCGGCAGGAGGACACGACGTCCACGCATACTTAAAAGACATAGACTTTTACTTGCAAACTGTCGCTCACGCGAACAACTGGGACAGACTGTACCTGCTCAGGGCCACGTCTAATCGTGACGTACGCAGCTTTTCTGGATCGACAACCAGAGGCCATCAAAGCGGACTACTGGCATCTACGACAAGCTCTAATTCGTGAGTACTCCGACCCCGAGTCAGACCAGGGGTTCATCACTGCCATGGACCTCAAGCAAGCTCGACGTGAGACCTCACAGAACTTTTATAACAGACTGCGACATGCCTACTTCGGGACACGTAACGACCCAGGCATGGAGGAGGACATCAACTTCAAAACTCTTTTCCTCCGAAACCTGCACCCTACCATCAGTTACCACCTGGGGGTGCTGGCGTGCCCGCGCAGCATGGGCACGCAACAGTTAAGAGACTTGGCTCACAAAGCTTACGTCAAACAGAAAACCATTTCTGAAAAGACTGTAAAACAGCCCACCATCTGCCCTGTCTCTGAGCACCACCCAGAGCTAACCCTAGAGGGCGCCAAACAGAACCACAGTTACCGACCCGTCAACAGAGAGTCCAAACCACTCCAAGCCAGCAGAGGGCAGCGTGGTCATAATGGCGACCGTCCACGGTACCAGAGCGATCGCTCTGAAGGATCCTGGGACCCGCCTCGCCCAAAAAGCCAGCGAAGAGGCCACTCTCGACGGGACAATGGTAGGCCCAGACCTGAACCCATGTCTGGCAAAGAAAGTGTAGCTGCTTCTGAAGTTACAGAGCTCATAAAGATCCTGAAAGAGCTCCTCCGACAGACACCTCACAAGGAAGACAAGAAGGACGGACCAGGTACAGCACGACTAGACATGATACCTGAAATCAACCTTCCCGCCCTTCCTGCAACTGAATCATCCATCCTGAACACTGTTCCCCAACCACGGACTAGTGTACTAACTGTTGCACCCCCACATGTCAGCAGCACACCCACACGACAGCTGACAGCAACAGCCTCTAATCAAGACAGTATCATGGCGCAGCCCAATGTACCAAAAAGCGCTGTTTTGATTGTTTGCACGCATAATGAGACACTTGACACATATCCAGACGGCTTATCAAGCAACACACAGGTCCCCACACCAAGACTCCTGGGAAACCTAATCGAGAAGGGGATGGCTCGAAAACTCTATCTGACTATCACTATGGAAAGGGAATTTAAGCTCGAAGCCCTAGTTGACACTGGCTCCGACCTCACGCTTATATCCGCCCAACTGTTTGAAAGACTCAGATTTGAAGCACAGAGGAAAAATCGCACCCTTAACCTTCACACTTGTAAGCTAAATGTGCAGTCGTATAGCCAAAACGACATCCAGCTCAAGCACGTAGCTTCCATCCACCTGACAATTGGACCTATGAGGCTGATACACCCAGTCTATATCTCCCCTATGAACACTTATCCGTTTCTCATCGGAAAAGACCTGCTGGACCGCTTCGAACCCGTACTGGACTTCAAACAGCTGAAAGTCTGGGCTCAAGTGCGTGACCCTCTGCCCCTTCAGACACACGCATCGTCTGAGCAAGACTGTCAAGTCACAGAGGTCACGGGAACTCCCACAGAGCCAGACTGCCATGTCACAAAGGCCACGGGACCCCCTGCAGCACACTGTGACAACACAGCCTCAGCCCCAAAGCCAAGTTCAAGTTCGCTACTTTGCACATTTCAGCTATCCAAAGACTCTGATGCCTTCTGCCCCCAGGTCATGAATGACCTACAGCTGAATGGCATTATCACAACGAACAGTATCCCTGCACTGTGGGCAGACAACTCAACCAAAAGTCTACCACTGTGCAATGCAATCAGTAAAAACACAACACACGGCGACATGTGGGCACCCCCGAACCCCACATCCAGCCCCATTGTTGCAGTGCTAACCCACAGCAAGCGATCGACACCGGCTACAATGGCGGCCTTGCAGCTGCTATCGCTAACTCCGCAAATTTCCAACAACGATATTGCGGATATGCAAACCTCTGACACTGCAATAAAGACAATTCTTGACCACCTCTCAGACCCCTCCAACCACCCTATCACTGACTCTGAGCTCATTGATGACTCTAGCCACAAGCATCTACATAACTCCAGACACATGATGCGTATTATGGACAACATTCTCTGGTGTGCACCCGATGGCAACACAGCGCCACAGCTTGTAATGCCACGGTCGCAAAGGGGGGTGATGCTAATGTACGCCCACAACACACCATGTGCTGGACACCACGGCACCAGAGCCACGTATGACACACTGAAACAGGTGGCATATGGGCCTGGGATGCATCAAGATGCGGCAGAGTATGTTAGAGAATGGCTAGTTCGCTGCCGGTTCCAACCAGCAAACCCGAAGCACAGAGCCCCACTACAACACAGAGGGACCACGTTCCCATGGTCAAACCTACAAATCGACCGGGTAGAACCCCTGCCCAGGTCCACAAAAGGCAAAAAGTACTTTCTCACAGTGGTGTGCCAGTTTACCAAGTGGGTGGAGTGTCAACCAGCACCCAACGACACCGCCCAGACCACGGCATACCACCTGATGAATCACATCTTTTTCCTGTCAAGATTGCCACTGAGAATCAACTCAGACAGAGGCATCCACTTCACTACTGAGGCCATGCAACAGATCTGGAAATGCCTAAGAAACGCGGCCGTGATCATGCTCCTGTGCCTCCAGACAATCAGAGGCCAGCCACCACCACACATCATCACACCGGGTCCAACCTCGGGCATCGCACTGAGAGAGCAACCTGGACTGCTGATCACCAACTGCAAACGAATCCTTAAAAGAAAGACGTACTCTCCTGAACTTCACATCAGCAGCGCCAGCTCCTCCAGCCCTGCACACAAACACAAAGGGGGGGAGGAGCCCAAGCCCTCTGAATAACCTTATACCAGCTTCAAGAACCTTCTCCTCCAACACCAGTTAGTCACCTTGTAGGCAATACTGCCAAGCCCCATACTATGTCATGCATGTGATTTGAGAAAGAAGGCCTTTAACGAACACAAGGCCGCCTCTGAAGGGATTCTCAAAACCCCAATGACTTTGAACTTTGAAACAGAGAAACCAAAGTGGATCACCAGAAGGCACCCAGCCTGGCCACAATGCGAGGCACGCTCTGGAAAAGTTCCTAGTCAGCATAAGACATAAAAGTGTCAAGATACACAGTCCATCTTCCTAGGCAGGAGACCTAAAGGACTGACTGGCCATTGCGAGGAACATGGTTCCACCCAGGGCTGCAGAAAGCCCACAGCACACCTGCACCACACAAACGGACTTCTGGATGACAGGTGACGCACCGTCAGGGCACCTGCTGCCTCGACACCTGCTGCACAAGCACAGAGACCTGAACTGGCTACTGTCTGCCTTATCTGCCGTGGAACGACCATCACTTCAGGAGACACAAACAACTGGAGCCTAACATGGCTATGGTGTGTCTGATCTTCCTGAATCTTTGATATTCGCTCGTTGTTGTCCATAGGAGGGACAACAACTAGCGAAAGGGGGGATTATGTAGCGACTCAGGCGAATCAAACACACAATCGCCAGTTACATTTAACAAATATGTTTTGAAAGTTGTGCTCACTAGCAGACCTTCCCCCAACACAGCAGAGGGAGATTCTTCAGTCACCCTGGAAACCATCTGATAAGGTGTTTTTATGGCCCCGAAAGGAATTTGGCCACATGAAGTTTCAGACACAAAGACACAGAGCTTTTGCCTCAAATTATAGACAAACCATCTATAGATGAACATGCACCCCAGGACATTATATGTAAACACATAACTGTTTTGTAAAATGTTTCTTCTGTATAGTATTTTGCATCTTTTTGTCTGTGTCTTAACAAAGTACTAGTTCAGATAACCTCATATATGTCATGTCTCCTATCAAATTAATGCTCACTTCACGACTTACACTTCCATGTATATCACTTATTCAGAAAATGCAATGTGTGTTTGTTGCATTAATGTATGAAGACTCAGAGACCCACTGAGTCGAACTTTCAAACAAAGAGCCATAAATCTGCTGAGGAATTTCCCGCCGGGAAATCCCAACAATCTCATTGGTTAAGTCTAACCCTGGAGGGTGGGACTATTTCCAGACCTTAAAAGACCAGTGAAGACAGGCTCTCCCCCTCTTCTCTTCTCCGAAACTCTCTGGCTTTTTACTTCTTCAACTCTCTCCTGTGGGAGCCAACACCCACGGGGGGGGGGGGGGGGGCTGGCACTTAAGCCATGCCACCAATGCAGGCCCTCCAAGCAGGCCTCATCTCTTCCAAAAATCTTCTCTTCTACAATCCGATCTTCAAGAACACGAAGCATCGCTAAAGCAAACAGCCGCTTCCCTCCCAACCTCGGAAAGAACCACCGGATACGCAGGAACAAACGCACACACGCGAGAAGCCACAACTAGAGCAAGTATTATCTTCCAAATTCAACTGCTGTAAAGAGGGTGTGTTATTTTCCCGTTGGGATAAATTAACTCCGTGAAGGTCGTATCTGGTGAATTGAAGGAAAGTTGGTTCTCACCCTCCCCCACTCTCTTTGTCTCTCTCTCTCTCTCACTCTCTTTGTCTCTCTCTCTCTCTTTTATCTCTCTCTAATTTCAGTCTATTCATTATTCTCTTTTATGTATTCTTTCGTTAATATCTATACTTCTACTCTCGTGATGCATATTTAGTATGTACTTTCTGTGTGAATTGTAGTGTTATTTTTTTAGTCTGTGTTTATTAAACCTTTAAAAGACATTTAATGAGTTGAATCTGTTATTCTGCCACATACACGAAGTCAATGAAACTTGCGATCTAAACGTTACCTAACTGCTTATGCTACTATGTTAGTAAAGTAAACTGTATGACCATTTGAAATATTGAACTTATCCTGATCAGTAAAGTTAATGTTTCTTATGCGCTCGTAAAGCAGTAATCCCTTTATTGAGAATTGATTTGAAAAGTCTATAACTAATTTGCAGGACAAACTTAGTAGGATAATTTCAAGCAATTTCATAAAGGGTTACTTGTATTTAATTAAACAATTTTCCCTATCGGAAAATTTTAATACGTAATGAACAACTGGCAAATTATATTCATAAATTCATGAATATTGAATATTAAATCCCTTTTGAGTTAATTATTCCCCGAGACATTAAACTCATTAGTCGTTGTTGTTACACTGCATTTCAGCAATCTCCATTTGAGATTTTTTTTGCTTAAAGTGTCTTTCAGTTGATCTGTGTTCTGTCACAACTTACAAGCTGCTTGTGCTGTTTGCGATTTATGTTTGCTGAATAACTGCACTTATGTGAGCTACTAAAATGAGCCAATCAGAGCAGAGTTCAACATTATTATTCATGACCCTTCTAAATAAGGCAGAAACAGACCATTTCATTCTAGGGACAATTTCTAGGGTTGTAAATGGAGCTGTAAAACCATATCTGGACATGTTTTGCCCTTAAATAAGTCACATACCCTTTAGTAGATATCAGAGTACAATTTAAAATATTGTTTCAACTCATTCTAGGGCACCTTTAATGTGCATAGTTTAAAGCGACTTGCCATGTCAGATGCTCTAATAGAAACGTGCTGACAGATACTTGCGCTGCTTAATGCGTTTGAGATGTGGTGATTTCCTCAATCCATAACTTATTTCACAGATATAATCTCCATCTGTAAATGTAAGAGTCATGCAAATATTTTCATTATGCTGTGGACGAGCCTTCTGGAAGCAAATTTTCGCTAGACTTTTGTGAACGAGCTACGCCACAAGCATGCGCTCCAAACAAATGAAGTGCAGTAACTCTGACTATATGCATTGCTAAAATATTTGTTGCTGGACAATAAATGGAATGTGTAGATTTTTAAACCTACAAGTAAGTGTATTTTTTTATGATAGCAAAAATTATAAAGTGACTATTGTAATAGGGCAATCAAATATAGGCTACTATCTTTGTAGTCTGTGCTTTTGTTTTTATTTATTAAAATTTTAAGTTAAATTAATTTAAGATTAAAAACAATATTCTTTGCACATAATATACACCGATCAGGCATAACATTATGACCACTGACAGGTGAAGTGTATAACACTGATTATCTCTTCATCACGACACATGTTAGTGGGTGTGATATATTAGGCAGAAAGTCAACCTTTTGTTCTCAAAGTTTATGTGTTACGAGCAGGAAAAATGGGCATAATTGATGGCCATTAAATGGGCATTTAAAGCGAGTTTGATAAGGGCTAAATGGTGATGGCTAGACGATTGTGTCATAGCAACTCCAAAACTTGCGGTGTGTTCCCGGTCTGCAGCGGTCAGTCTATCAAAAGTGAAGGAGGCCTTTTACATCACACACACACACACACACACACACACACACACACACACACACACACACACACACACACACACACACACACACACACACACACACACACACACACACACACACATATAGTGGAGATCAAAATTAAAGAACAATTTAGAAACATTAGATTTTTTTTCAGAAATATCGTTGATATTCATTGCTTGAAATTTGAAGGAAGATTAGCTGTGCTGGGGTATACCATTGTTCTGCTAGCATGCTTTACAAAATACCAAGGTACTTCAACAAAACCTTTATTTTGTCGAAAACACTATGATCAAAATTAGAGAACAGTAAAGCAGCAAAAAAACAAAAACAAAATAAAAAAAACATTGCAACTAAAATGTGATGCTTACAGCAGTCAAAAAATAGTAGGAAGTATAGAGGCCCTTGCTTTGAATGAGCTCAGCACATCTGCGGCTACAGGACATCACTAGATACTCACACTGCTCCGGTGTTATCCACTCCGGTCCACTCTTCTTCCAGTCTCTTCCACAGTTCGGTAACTGTAGTAGGTTTCTTAGTCATAACTTTGTCGGCAATGATTTCACATAGATTTTCAGTGTGGTTTAGATCAGACTCTGGGCTGGTCATTTCATTATTTCAATGTTCTCACTTTCAAGGAACTGCTTTATCCGTTTTGCAGTGTGATAGGGGGCATTGTCTTGCATAAAAATTGCGGGCTGATTGGAAGATGCTCGCAGTGAAGGAACCACATGTTACCGAAGGAGGTTCTGATAAACAGGTTCTGAGGTTCTGCCATGTAGCTGTATAATAGGCCCAACTCCTGCAGAAACATCCCCAAAACCATGCCACTTCCTCCTCCATCTTTCACTGACTTCTTTGGGCACTTTGGGTTCAATCTTTCCCCAGTTTGATGCCGAACACAATGTTTTCCATCGGACCCAAATCAATTAAATTTGCATTCATCACTAAAATGAACTTTGGACCAGTTCTCCTCTGTTCACACAACATGCTCCTTAGCAAAGTTTAGTCTAGCTTGAAGTCATTCTTAAGTAGGGAAGATGTGTTCTGAGTTTTGCCGAACGGATACGGCGAAAGTTTAATCTGTCAACGCGCTCTGCTTCACCTTCGTTACTCTGGTTGGTGTAGCGCTATCCTATCGCGTGCAGAGGGAGTTTGAAAGACAACCGTTTATCCCGCCCCTCGGATTGAGCCCTGTCTATGGTGAGTTTCCAGAACAAACATCTTGATGTGGGTCTGGCTTGTCAGGCTAAGGCTTGGTCACTGCAGAGTGAGCTTTCAGTCTGAATTCTCTTAAATGACCAGACACTGTATGGCAAAACAGATCCTTCCTGTGTTCAGCTCTGAACTGGCGAGTAATTCCAGCTGCAGTGTTGAACCAATTCCCCATTGAAAGTCTGCATTGTCCTGTCCTCTCGTGCATTGGTTCTACGTACCTTTTTGGGTACTTGAATGAATTAGTGTCTTTGTAAAGCTTCAATATTCTAGAAATTACAGATTTGGAATGAACAACTTCTTTTGAAATAGCTGAAGGGGTCATCCCTTTGGCCTTTATCTGGACAACCTGGTGTCGTAGGGTTTCAGTAACCTTAAAGCGGCTTGTCATCTTGCAAAGTCAGTAAAAATGGGAATGTTTGCTTCAAGTTAAATAGGGTTTCCCAGATTATTATGGAATTTAGCAACGGGTGCAAGATTAACACTCAAATCTTAAATGTATCTGAAAGTATTCTCTAATTTTGACCAGTGTTATTTTTCAATTGTCTTATTTATAGTTAGTTGTCTTAGTTGTATATACCATACTTCAGAATATATTTAAGTTGTGAAATATGCTTAAAAACTGCCCTTCTGCTCCTGTTAGGATAATTTCAAAAAGGACTAAGCAGTGACCTTGAAATTAAAGTGAGACACTTATCGGGCGATAAAAAAAATAATGCCGTTAATCTATTCTCAAAGTTGGATTGGGAGCTGGGTCTATACCATACCAGCATACCATACGTACCCCCGCAGGGTCTGTATATGCCATATATGCCACAAACTTTATACAGTCGAGAAAGACGACACATATCCCTGCATTAGTTCTTAAAGGGGCAGTAGCCTTTACTGCTGTCTGTTTTATGTCAAACAAAAGGTAAGGACATCACTCACTGCTCTTGATTGAATAGCTTGTGTAAGTTTAATAAGGATTAATCTTTAATTTAAACAGTAAAATATGCAATTATTTTACATTTGAGTACATTATTCAATTTCTCTACCTAAAAACTAATGTTAGACCTACCTGAAAAACCTGAAAAGCATTGTTCCCTTTCGGGGAACTCGAGCTGCGTCGAAACGCTGTGAGAACGCCTCTGCGTTAATGCGTCGTGAAGCGCCTGTAGAACCATTCCATCGGAAAAAAGATCGATCGTCGCCGACGTGATGACGTCATCAACCGGAGACTATAAAAGGTCCGCGAACACAAACAGGAACTAGCTTCTGAGCCTTCAGCAAGCGATCTGTGTGAACCTGTCTGTCTATTTGGTGTTTTTGTCTGTCTATATCCAGAGATTTTCCACCCTTTTGTTAAATATTGCAGTATATATTAACAAACAAAGAGAAAATAAAATAGATAGAGTAAAATGGCGAGTGAAAGCAGCTTTAAGAGGTGTGTTCATCCCTGCCCACGCTACATCACGAGCGGGGATACACACTCTCTTTGTGTAGCCTGCTTGGGAGCGCAGCATGCCCAGGCAGCCCTCGAGGGGGCTGCTTGCGAGCACTGTGAGCGTATGCCACTGAGAACGCTGCGCTCCCGCCGGGCACTCTTCGAGGAGGGTGCCTCGGCTCGTGTTCCCCGCGGCTCTGGTCCCGCTGCTGCCGAGGCAGAGCGGTGGCTTCAGTCGTGGGGTTCACACATGGACTTTACAGAGGGGTTTGAGACGGGCCCAGCCTTATCTCAGCCCTCACCTGTATCGTCCAGTGTCTCGTCTCGGGGTTTGGAAGCCCGCTCTGCGGTCTCTTCCTCCCTGGGCAGGGCACCGGTGCTCCAACTATCCAGCTCTGAGGAGGTGGACGTTGAGAGCATCGCGACTGAAGACTCGCCACTTCAGTCACCCGCTAGTGAGTTGAGGTTCTCACGAGAGCTGTGGCCAGGTTAAATATAAAAATAAGAAATGACTGGCTGGCTGAAATATCTGAATCCCATCGAAATCAGAGAGAACGAAATTAGATGAGCGATTCCTGCCCTCTCGTGCAAAGCATCAACGTCCGGCCATTCTTCCCTGACCTGCACACCGAGGTGTCTAGGTCATGGAGGAAACAAGCGGTATCATATAGAGTGTTCAGCCTACATACATCTACATATAGTAATATATTTGGGCTGAGACACTATGGTTATGGGGCGATGCCGAAGATCGAAGAGACGCTTGCGAGCTATCTCTCGCCTTCAGCTGCATCGTCCCTGGCATTTCCCCTCCGAAGGAAATCGGTGCTTACCTCAGCACACGGTACCCGTCTTCCTTCGGTGCCCACAGGGGGCCGCGCTGCTAACCCCGCCGCAATGTCAGGGCGCAGAAGGTCTCCGCGGGCCACCTGAGGGTGGTCCGCCCCCTCCTCGGAGGGCATGCGAGCAGTCAGGTCAGGTGTTCCCTGCCGGTTCGCCGTTTCAGGGCACTGCACTCGCTGCTCAAATTACACCAGAGGCCAGCCTCGAGAGGCTGGTTCCCTTAGTTTCCCCTCCGTGGGAAGACGGTGCTTACCTCAGCATACGGTACCCGTCTTCCTTCGGTACCCTCAAGGGGCCGCGCTGCCAACCCCGCCGCAATGTCGGGGCGCAGAGGGTCTCCGCGGGCCACCTGAGGGTGGTCCGCCCCCTCCTCGGAGGGTGGGGGAAACAAAAGGACGCTGAGGGTAGTCCCCTCCGAAGGGAAACGGTGTTTACCTCTGCCTACGGTACCCGTTGTCCTGCAGCGCCCTCTGGGGGCCGCGCTGCCAACCCCGCCGCAATGCCGGGGCGCAGACGGTCCCCGCGGGCCACTCGAGGGTGGTCCGCTCCCCCTTCGGGGGGCTCCCGAGCAGTCAAGTCAGTCGTTCCCTGCCGGTCCGCCGCTTCAGGGCACTGTGCTTGTTGCTCAAAATACACCAGAGGCCAGCCTCGAGAGGCTGGTTCCCTTAGTAGATTTTCTAGACGAGTGGAAACGTCTATCAAATATATCTCAGTGGGTCCTGCAGATAATAGAAAAGGGGTACGCCATTCAGTTCAGAAGTCGGCCACCTCCTTTCTGCGGTGTCCTACCTACAGAGGTGGGCCCGGAGCAGGCTCTGGTAGTGGCACAGGAAGTAGAGACACTCCTGCAAAAAGGGTCTATAGAGAGGGTTCCCCCTCCCAGCAGGGAGTCTGGCTTTTACAGCCGTTACTTCATCGTGCCGAAGAAGGATGGGGGCTTACGCCCGATATTAGATCTGCGGCTATTGAATCGCTCGGTGGCCAAGCTCAAATTCAAGATGCTTACACTCAGACAGATTGTAGTGCAAGTCAAATCGGAGGATTGGTTTGTCACCATAGACCTCAAAGATGCGTATTTTCATGTCTCCATCCTTCCACATCACAGGAAGTTCCTGAGGTTTGCCTTCGGGGGAGAGGCATACCAATATCGTGTACTTCCCTTCGGTCTAGCACTGTCACCCCGCACGTTCACCAAGTGTGTGGATGCAGCTCTGGCGCCGCTGCGTCTACAGGGCATCCGCATACTGAACTATATCGACGACTGACTGATTCTAGCGAATACAGAGCAGATGGCGGTTCAGCATCGAGATGCTGTTCTCGCCCATATGTCGAAGCTGGGGTTGAGGCTGAACGCCAAGAAGAGTGTGCTTTCTCCGGCTCAGAGAACCACTTTTCTAGGTGTGAACTGGGACTCGGTAATTATGCGGGCGCAATTATCGCCAACACGCATAGCATCGATCCTGGCAGCCGCCAAAGAACAGAAGCTAGGCCGAGCCGTCACTGTGAAACGGTTCCAGAAACTGTTAGGTCTCATGGCAGCAGCGTCCAACGTGATACCTTTTGGCCTACTGTACATGAGGCCACTGCAGTGGTGGCTCAAAACAAAAGGGTTCTCCCCGAGGGGAAATCCGCTCCGCACGATCAAAGTCACGCGGCGATGCCTACGTGCTCTGGTCATGTGGAAAAACCCGGGGTTTTTATCTCAGGGTCCCGTGTTGGGGGCTCATGTTCGTCGCGTAACGCTAACGACAGATGCCTCTCTCACGGGCTGGGGGGGCGACCATGAGTGGTCGCTCATCCCAGGGTCTATGGCAGGAACATCAGCGGCACTGGCACGTAAATCGGCTAGAGATGCTCGCAGTGTTTCTTGCATTGAAACAGTTCCTGCCCGACCTCAAGGGGCCACCATGTGCAGACAACACATCGGTGGTCGTCTATATAAATCACCAGGGGGGTCTGAGGTCCCGTCCGTTGGACAATTGGCACATCGGATCCTCCTGTGGGCCCAAGGGAAATTGCTGTCAGTCAGAGCAGTATATATCCCGGGGGTCCTGAATCAGGAAGCAGACAGCCTGTCGAGGCAGGGGCCGAGGCCCGGGGAATGGAGACTCCACCCAGAAGTGGTGGAGCTCCTATGGAAGGTATATGGGAGCTATTTGCTTCGGCGGAGAGTTCTCACTGCCCGCAGTGGTTTCTCTGACCCATCCAGCCCCGCTGGGGTTGGATGCCATGGTACAGGGGTGGCCGAGGCTACCTCTGTACGCCTTCCCCCCGATTGTCTTGCTTCCAGGAGTTCTGGAGAGGGTACGCCGGGACGGGGCCCAGGTACTCCTAGTGGCTCCGTACTGGCCGACCCGAGTATGGTTTTCGGACCTGATATCTTTCCTGGAAGGCTCTCCGATGGAGATTCCGACCAGGAGGGATCTACTCTCTCAGGCGGGCGGGAGATTCCTGCACCCACGCCCAGAGATGTGGAAACTGTGGGCCTGGCCTCTGAGGGGGCTAGGCTCATAGAGGAAGGTCTCTCGGCCGAGGTCGTAGAGACCATCCTTCACTCCAGAGCTCCGTCCACGAGGAAACTGTACGCTCTGAAAGGGAAACTTTTCTCAGCATGGTGCAGAGAACGCCAGTGGGACCCAGTTAACTGCCCGGTTGGTACAGTGCTGGAGTTTCTGCAGGCAAGGTTCTCGGCAGGGTTGACCCCCTCCACAATTGAGGCGTACGTGGCGGCCTTGGGTGCCGTCCACGTCCCTTTGGGTGGAGTGTCTTGGGAAGACACCCTCTGATTACACGTTTCCTCCGTGGCACTTTAAGGTTGAGGCCTGTTATGCACTCGAGGGTCCCAGCATGGGACTTAGCCTGTGTTTTGCGGGGCTTGTCCGAGCCTCCGTTTGAACCCTTGTAGGAGGTGTCGGATAAGTTCCTCACCTCAGGACTATATTCCTTTTGGCTATTTCATCTCTCAAAAGAATAAGAGATATTCAGTCCCTGTCTGTAGGGCCCTCATGTCTAGAGTTTGCGCCGGGGATTTCTCATCCCAGGCCGGGTTATGTCCCCAAGGTTCCTACGAGCCCACGGGGCCCCATTACTCTTCAAGCATTCTGTCCTCCTCCTTTCACGACGTCAGACCAGGAAGATTAATCTGCTGTGCCCTGTTAGATGGTCGTCTCGCGAGATAGCTCTCAACGCGGCCGGATGGTCGTCTCCTTTAACTTTCGTCAGGTTCTATGAACTAGACCTGGCATCTACAGTTGGGGCACAGGTACTCTCGTAACCGTGTGCGCTTCGGCTTCACACATACGAGACACTTGGTCCTATGGCGATGTGGGTATAAGCGTTCTCACAGCGTTTCGACGCAGCTCGAGTTCCCCGAAAGGGAACGTCTCAGGTTACGTATGTAACCCTAGTTCCCTGAGGGAACGAGACGCTGCGTCGCTCTGCCATACTCCCGGCGTGTCCGTGATCACTTACTTCAGGCTTTATCAGAAGCTAGTTCCTGTTTGTGTTCGCGGACCTTTTATAGTCTCCGGTTGATGACGTCATCACCATTCCATCGGAAAAAAGATCGATCGTCGCCGACGTGATGACGTCGCCGACGATCGATCTTTTTTCCGATGGAATGGTTCTACAGGCGCTTCACGACGCATTAACGCAGAGGCGTTCTCACAGCGTTTCGACGCAGCGTCTCGTTCCCTCAGGGAACAAGGGTTACATACGTAACCTGAGACGTTTATTTTATTAGTATCTTTGCTCAATAGTATTTATTTGTGCTGCTGTTTGTATTTAAGTTTTTTGCTCTTATTTTCTTTATTTTTATTTGACAGTAATCCTTTTTTCCCTGAACAAAGTAAATACAGAACCGTACCGAAAACGTGAACCTAAAACCGTGATACAAACCGAACCATGAGCAATCTGTACCATTACACCCCTAGAGTAACCTATATGAGAGGATAGCACACACATTCTGAAAGTCTTCGGCAGAATTCAGATGAGCCATTTTAATCTCTCTCTCTCTCTCTCTCTCTCTCTCTCTCTCTCTCTCTCTCTCTCTCTCTCTCTCTCCCTCCCTCCCTCCCTCTCTCTCTCTCTTTTTGATCAAAATAGAAAACAGCTATGTTGATGTCTGACATAAGATGTATGTCATATCGACACCATTTATATTACGCCAATTAATAATATATACACATTTTGGGGTTGGAATTTCCAGTAAAAATAACTATGTATATGTTTACATATATGTTTATATACCTTTACCATGATATTAAATTACTATTTACTGTGATTTATGATTTCAGTCATACAACCTACACCTACTGTCACAACTACCTCTGAAACATTTAACATGCCAGTCAGTCCGCACTTAAATTCAGCTGTTCAGGAAGAGGCTTTTGGCGTTTTAATCTGAGGTATCAAATCTGCACAAATTTCCTGGGCCATGAAAGTCTCATAATACTTGGCTTATGCCTCCTTTGCCCTGTGAATGCTAATGTCCGCTCTTCAGATCTTTAGAAAGTTTCCTTCACCTGTATCATTTCCTGTTTTAAATGTCAGGGCTGTGAACACAGATGCTGTTACCAGCGAGAAAAAGGCTCATAAACACAGCCTCATCAAAGCCGACCTATATAGCAGCGTATGTTATTTACTGGAAAATTTT
The DNA here is from genome assembly GCF_024679245.1 of Pseudorasbora parva. Lineage (NCBI taxonomy): Eukaryota > Metazoa > Chordata > Actinopteri > Cypriniformes > Gobionidae > Pseudorasbora > Pseudorasbora parva. The sequence goes on along the minus strand of NC_090173.1, from coordinate 39,837,567 downwards.
CGTTAGATAGTTAATTAGTATTATGTTTATTGAAACTCAGAGCTCGATCTTCATTTGCGTTTAATTCTGCAGCAGTAAAAGAGAACGACCACTGCATTGTGCTGTCGTGAGTTTTTTTTTTTGGCTAATCAGTGAGAAGGTCACCTGGCCAATATCTCAAACTTCTGATGGAAAGTACCCAAGCTAGATGATTTACCGTTATGGCACTCGTCAAGAAAAATGTAACCGTCTTATCCCTGGCCTGGCCTTCTCCCACAATACATCACAACAGCAATAATATCTTTCACGATCATTTTTTTGACACATATTTGTGTCATCCTTCTGCTGATGTCATGAGGCGGTGTGATATCAAAATCCGTGAGAGGACGTTGCAGCTTGTTGAAGGGTGATAAATGTTTCACATACATTTTAAAATGTAGTTCATGTCACTGTGTTTGGAAAGAGCTGGGACTTGATATCTGTTGACTCCATTCCTGCTGAATGCCTAGACTGGTTTTAGAGTATTAGATTTGCCTGCTTTTCTGGTTTTAGATTGGTTTCTGGCACCTTCCAGCCGACTGACAAGCTAAAACTCTTGGTGGACCAGCTAAACCAACTTGCAGCTAAGGTTTTTTTCACACTTTTGTTGTTGGCAGGGCCCATCTGCCTCATGACTTTCGCCTGTGTGTTTAACACAATAGGCACGTTTGAGTCTTGAGTTGTTCAGCCAGATGGCGCATACATTAACGATAATAGAAATGAAACCTCTCTGATTGAGATTATCAGTTTACACCGAAAGTAATTAATGGCTGTAAGGCACCAAACACAGATGGCCTTCAGTCCACCTACAACTTTAAAGACACACTACAGAATGAACACACAGAAATATACTAGGGATGTGTGCAATGGCTAATTTCTTTTAGACAGTATAGGGTGGCATTCTTTTTAGAACGACGGAAATATCCCCACAGTCAATGCAAATGCAGAAAAGGAAGGTATCTTTAGCTCTGCTTCTAATAAAATCAACACAATGTGAAGAAGAGCCGTGAGCACTGGGTCCTGAGATTATTGATGGAAGCTGAATGGTCTTTTGACTTAACGAGTAGATTCTGTTGCGGATGTCGTGTACTTTCCTTTAGCTCTAGACTTCTCTGGGGCCAGAATGAGCGTAGGAGGCGGAGTCAGGAAGTAGCGAGGAAAATGGTAAACTGATCATGATTAGATAATCCCAGTGGAACTGCGATGTTACAGCTGAATATATTTTACAAAATCCTAAGTATTGGTCATTCTGTTATTGAAGTTTAATATTAGGCCAGATGAACACTTATGCTTTTAACATGTGGGTTAAAGAGTTGTATTGCTTTGGCAAGTCGGGTTTTAGTAATCTTGTTGTCTGGATCTGATCCTTGGTCTTTGAGGTATGAGGTATTTCTAGAGAAACTGGGAGCACCTAGTAGGAGATAAAGCACCAGAATAAAAAACATAGCGTGCAGAGATGCATTCGATTAACAATGGCGTTAAAGGGTTAGTTCACCCAAAAACTCACCCCAATGTCGTTACACACCCGTAAGACCTGCGTTCATCCTCGGAACACAGTTTAAGATATTTTAGATTTAGTCCAGGGGCTTTCTGTCCTTTGAATGTAAGTGTATGCACACTTTGCTGTCCACATCCAGAAAGGTAATAAAAACATCATCAAAGTTGTGACATCAGTTGGTTAGTTAGGGTGTACTCACACTAGGCAGTTTGAATCGTGCCCGAGTGCGTTTGACTACCAAAGCGCGGTTCGTTTGACTAGTGTGAGTGCTCCGAACCGTACTCGGGCGCGGCTCGATTAGCCGGCCCTGGCCCGCTTGGAAGAGGTGGGCCAGAGCGCGATTCAGTTGGTCTCGGGCGCGGTTGGCATCAGGGATGGAAATTAACTTTTTTGTCCACCGGCCACTGTGGCTGGTGAATTTCAAAATCTACCTGCCACTTTATGTTTTTACCAGCCACTTTCTTGTTTTTAAACAACAATGTGTAACTGCATGTGAAAAATTAATACTACAAGCTCTACAAATACTTAAGCAGTTTATTTAATCTCAAGTCTCAATGAAATACTGACATTTTCTCTTATCTCTCTTATACACATACAAACCATGAACTGATATACATTTCATTAAATGAGTAGGGCTCTGTGTCCTTTTTTGTTTACCTGGATGTGGCATTTGGATGATTCGTGATCTTTTATGGCTTCCAGTTTTAGGTTTTTAGTCCCAACAATGAAACTATTAGTTTTGGCATCTTCTGAAGCGCGTTGACGACACACCGAGCAGAACATTGTCAGTAGGGATGCACAGAAATAAAAATTATTGGCCGAAACCGAAACACCAAAAGAAATAATGCCAACTATTAGTACCATTGCATTTATGGCTAATGCTGTGACTGTGTAACTTTACTAAAAATCAAGGCATTGCGATTGCATAAATTAATATTAAAGTTTCAAATATTAATCAATTACAAATTATGCAAATATTTATTTAGCACATTGCAACAATCCACAGTATAAAATACAATTCAAACTAAAAATTTTAACTTGACCTCACTCATACATTTAATAATAGCTAATGTACAGGCCTAATGGCCTGCAGAAAGGTACAGAAATTCAATAAAGTAATCAAATGTAAAATAACTGAATATTTTAACTGTTTAAATTAAAGATTAATCCTTATTAAACTTACAAAAGCTATTCAAGAGCAGTGAGTGATGTCCTTTTGTTTGACATTAAACAGAGCAGTAAAGGCTACTGCCCCTTTAAGACCTAGTGCAGAGATATGCTCTTCTTTCTCGACTGTATAACGTTCACTTGAGGCATATTCAGACTATGTCTGCTTGGATACTAATCAAGATGAACATGTTGACATACTTTTTGTGTGAGTTTGTCCATTTAAGCGCAAGACTTGAAAGAGAACTCAATATTTGAGCGCTGTGAGACGTGCGCGTTCGCGGAATACAGCGGTGTTGAGCATTTATACGGTTGAGGGGCAAAGTATTCTTGAGTGCATTATAAAAAAATTATAAATTGTTAATAAATTATTATTTACGATATTTTAAAGTGCCCACGATAACAATATCGTGCATATTCATTATCGTGATAAATCGCATTATCGAAAATCGCCACATGTCTAGTTATAAGCTATTCTGTTTTTAGAGATAAAACTTTTTACATTCGATTTTAATGAAAACGCATCCCACAGAACGATCTACTCGGTAACCATCTGTTAATTGCCCCTAGGTTAATTTCTCACCGGAGTTGTCCTTTAAATAGTCTTTAGAAATAAAAATGTATTGATCTTTGAAAAGGTGTACCTGCATTATTATGCCATTATCATTATTTTAGATGAAAATTGTCTCAGAACAACAATACTGTCGTTTATCGCAATCATTTCTTGGCCAATTTCTTGTCCAGCAAAATTTGTTATCGTGACAGGCCTAGTTGCTACTCTAGACTAGTTTCACACCCCTTCCTTGTCTTAGAACTAGTGAGCATCTCAGGTCTTCAACAGCAAAAGTGGCTTCAGTTTATTTCTGTGAGTTGTTGTTGTTGTTGGTTGTTGTTTAACCTAACCATATGTGACTGTTAAGAGATTGCTATCTTTAATTAAAAGCTAATTTACATTGAGTTGTGAGAGCAATTACTCTGATATGAATAGTACAAAAGTCGGTATGTACCAAAAAAAAAGCTCTGTCAACAGGTTTTATTAGCATTATTGTTCTCACATTAATCAAAGCAATTAAAACAGACTTAGGCATCCATGTTAGCATGCAAAATGTAACTGTAATCATCAGGTAAAATAATGTGCCACAGTTTACGGTTAACAGATGGAGCCTGATCTTGAAAGTCCCTGTAGAAATGTTGCCCAAGGGGTGTCTCAGATTTTGTCTCAGATTTTTGCATTTCCTCATGTAATTTTCTAATTATTATCTGAATTAATTTATGTAAATATTATGCTGGTGTCGTTAAATATGATAGATATTGTGACTAATAAAGCGTGGGTGTGTTTGTTAGAGTTATTGCCATTGGCAGTTTGTGCTTCATATATACCAATAATGTCTCTGTGATAATGAAGACGTGCTCTTGTTTTTTTCCACAACAACCCTTAATACAAAATACCCTTGATTTATGAAATGTTAATCATTTCAGTCTAAATAGCGGAGGTAATTTCCATTTCTAAGTGATTAATCCGAAATCAAGGGAGGCGTTCATGTGTCATAATCACGCTAATCTGCATCTTTACCCAAAATCCCCACATGAGAGGCTCAGTGCTCTAATCAGGGCTGTCCTACACTTCCACCGGGGAGGATTTTGAAGGCCTTTTGATCTGCATTTCACACCACTTTTCATCTTTATTGGTTGCTACTGTATCTGTTGTGCTCTTTTCACTGCTGCGTACAGTACTGTACCACCGACAAATCACAAGCTGTGCAGGTTTTTCTTTTATTGCACCTTTTAATGTCACCGCCACGGAGTATGCAGACACAATGTGATACCAAACGGCTGAACTAATCAATTCATTCCCCACTGAATTTTCTTTTTTGTGGGGATGCATGTACGTGCAACTGAACTGTGTTACGCAGATCTTTTGGTATTAGAATCCAGTTTATTTGTGTTGCCTGTGCAATTGGAAAATATTTTTTAAAATGCCATTTCCTCTTTGCAAGACTTTTTTAAAGAGGTCATGACACAAGGAATCAAATTTTCTTTTATCTTATGGCACAGTGGTGGCCAAAATTATTAGAACACTTGGTATATTTAAGAGTTTTCAGTTGATTTTTGTTGAATTAACCATTACAATACCCATAAAAGAAATATCTACAAACCCTTATGATAAAGATGTGTACTTCAAATTCATTTTATGAAGTATACTTAAGTAATGTTAAGTAAATTTATTGTATGCTAATATCAATGTGTACTATTAATGAAATTGTAAGTGTCTATTTCAATACTATTTGGGAATAAATTGGCCCAATTTTAGTATATAAAAGTATACATTTAAGTGTACTATAAGTGCACATAAAGTTAGACATCAACGTTCTTAGTATTCTTCAATCAATCCATTTTAAAAAGATATATTATGCGATTAATCGTGATTAATCGCATGCTTATTATGAAATTACATTTATCTTATTACCTTTTATCTTATTAAACACATTAATTTTGTCATAATTTTTCTATAACTAAAGTTAAAATTACACAAAACTGTATTTTCTGAAAGCTCAAGGATCATTGGAGACTCCAAAAGGAAACCAAATAACCAAATATAAAGAGTCCATATATACAGTAAGGAAAATAAGTATTTGAACACCCTGCTATTTTGCAAGTACTCCCACTTGGAAATCATGGAGGGGTCTGAAATTTTAATCGTATGTGCATGTCCACTATGAGAGACATAATCTATAAAAAAAATCCAGAAATCATAACAGCTCTTTGTTTTTCATGCACAACATTTCAAGGGTTTACAAAGAATGGTGTGAAAAGGGAAAAACATCCAGTATGCGGCAGTCCTATGGGCGAAAATGCCTTGTTGATGCTAGAGGTCAGAGGAGAATGGGCCGACTGATTCAAGCTGATAGAAGAGCAACTTTGACTGAAATAACCACTCGTTACAACCGAGGTATGCAGCAAAGCATTTGTGAAGCCACAACACGCACAACCTTGAAGGGGATGGGCTACAACAGCAGAAGACCCCACCGGGTACCACTCAAATCCACTACAAATAGGAAAAAGAGGCTACATTTTGCACAGGCTCACCAAAATTGGACAGTTGAAGACTGGAAATTCATTTCTGTAAATTAGTTAATTTAATTTAACCTTCATTCTACCTCTCTTTCTGAAATTATGTATTTTTGAAGTGGTAGCTCCTTTAAGGCTTGTCAGTAAACGGCTACTGTTATGATTGGCTAATATCACTGAATAGGACAGTGAGTGAGTGAGTGAGTGAGTGAGTGAGTGAGTGAGTGAGTGAGTGAGTGAGTGAGTGAGTGAGTGAGTGAGTGAGCGAGCGAGCGAGCGAGTGAGTGAGTGAGCGAGCAAGCGAGCGAGCGACTGACTGACTGACTGACTAACTGTCAGAGTGAGGCAGCCACTCCCACTAGCCACTCTGGCGGGTTGAATATAATTTCAGCCAACAGCCAAATGAAATGCGAAGACCGTCGTATCACAAAATTAAAATTGTCTTACAATTCTTTATCGATCAACTTGCAGTAAGTGAAGGCGGGATAGGCGGAACCGCGCTGCCAAGTCGCGGATATACTTTACTTTCTACGTTCCTTTTTGCCTCGCGCAGACGCGCACAGATGTGCGCGAGCCTTTCAAAGGACTCCTTTGGCAATGAGCGCGGAAAGACGGGTTCGTCGCGTGCACTGGATACGCGCACTATCTAGTAGTTGACGTTTGTTTCCGAGCGCTCAGTTCGCTGTTGCACGCGCGTCATCCGCCCGGTGACAAAAGAGAATTCGTCTTCAAGTTTTAAAAGAATCTATTGTGTCTCTTGAATAAACACCTCTTATTAAAAGCATCGGGGTCCAGCCTGGCCACCTCTTGATATGAACGAAACTTTTCCATGGAGAGAAAACACACACACACACACACACACACACACACACACACACACACACACACACACACACACACACACACACACACACACACACACACACACACACACACACACACACACACATTTTGTTTTTTTTACCATGTTGGTACTGTTTGGAGCAGGTCTTAATTCTTTTGCTACTGTAGCTTACTTTGAGCTGACTTGAGTTGATTTGTAAATTAGTATTGTAAGTAAGTATTGTAACTTACTAATTGTAACCCTGCGTCCCAATTCGCATACTATCCATCCTAAATAGTATACGAAAATAGAATTAGTATGTCCCAAATCGTAGTATGTTGAAAAGAGTATTCCAAAGATTCCCGGATGGTTTACTATTTCCGGTCCGAATTCACAGTATGGATCGATGGGCACTCTAACGGCTGATATTGCCCACAACCCATTGCGAGTTGGACGAGGATTCGATTAGAACTACAAACGCGGATAAAAAGCATTAAAAAACTACAAACATGACGGATGTGCGAGTTCGATGGTTAAGTAGAGAAGTTTAGATAAAGGGGTTTGAGTGACCCTATCAATATTTAACCTGACAAAAATATATTTATTCAGTGTTGTCCACATTATATTTCACCTGCAGCAGCGTTGTGAACTTTTGTAATGATATTTTTGGCCATTAACTTTTAAATGCATCATTAAATTCAAACTGCAAACACATGAGGAGAGTCTCTGCATTAAAGACCAACAAATGGCAGATCAACGAGCGGCTCCATTTCTCTCCGATACGGTAGGAGATTAATCTGAATGTGGAAGATTTGAACTGTGACGAATCTGACGATGATTGACAGGGCAGATAAACGGTGACGGGATGCACGTAACTAAGCGACAGAGTCCGTTAAAGATGGCGCAGTAGTATGTCCCGAAGCTTGCATACTTTTCTGCTACACACTCAAAAGTATATACTTTTTCTTCACAAAAAGAGTACATACTTTTAGGACGTAGTATAAGTAGGCGAATTGGGACGCAGCATAAGTTTCCTGCAAAAGTGCCCAAGTCTAAATTGAGCATAAATGCAAACACATCATACACATAGGCTACAGATGAGCATACACACACTCTCAACACCTGGTTTTGTTAATATTATGGATCACATGTTTGTTTTTTTTGCCAGATCGATTTAGACAATTTTTTAATAGCCTAACTGAAAAAGTATCCATGTCTATCTGCTTGAATTATATTGATCACAGAGATAGCGTTGATTGGAATGAAGTTGGTTCAATGTAAAATTAAATAAATAAAAAATAGCTCAGATGTAGTAAACTACTTTTGCCAAGTTGTTGTAGCTTAGCTTGCTACATTTCCTATAGGGGGGAAGCTTCAGTGTAGTGAAGCTTCATTTAACGTAGAGTAGGCTATCTCACTCTGCATGTGAAAGTTTGAAAGGGTTTTAAATCTTCAAAATCAAGTAAAATGACTCAAAATCAAGTAATTTAGGCATGCCAAAGTCAACTTTAATCATATAAAATGTAATTTCCAAACTGCAAATCTCCAAAACTTTGGAAAACCCCTAGCCACGGTAGCTGGTGAGCAAAAAAGTTAATGTCAAGCCCTGGAAGTAACTATATAGTAACTAATTACTTTTAGAGTAACTACCCCAAAACGGATATATATGTATTATAGATATATAATACAATATTAACATTTATGTAGCAATTTTTTTTTGTTTAGATTTTTTTTCTCTGAATTGATTAACTAATAATTGATTAGTTATTAGATTGTTTAATTTGGCAGAGAGGCTTTGCTCTTGAACAGATGTTTAGGTTGTATAGTGTTTGTTGGGATTCTCTAGCTGCCCATAAGCAGAATGTAATGGGCAGTAACTTCCTCCCTGTTGTCCACTCATGCTGACATCTCCTGAAGTTCTGCATGCTGGAGCTGTCTGGACTCCCGCTGGCAGCTCGGGGCCTTGCTTTGCAGGAGATAGAGCTGTCGACCCAGTTATCACTGCAGGGGAGAGATTCTGCTTTCTAAAGCCTAACAGAGTCTGAACTCTAACAGTTTTCCAGAGTCGGTTCAGGGAGTCCATCTTTTCTTAACAGGCTGCTCTTTGCCTGTCCAATGTACTTCACTTCACACTGAAACTTTGATGAAATCTGTTGCCATCATCAATATCATCATAAGGTTTAGCCTTAAATTATCTTATGTGTGAATCTGTATGTAAAGGGCTCTGTCAGCAAAGCAGCAAATTGTCATGAGTCTTTCTATGTCGTCGTTATGTGTGTAAGGGTTAAAGACAACAAGAGGTGACACAGAGGCTTCCTGTCAAACACCTCTTGCTTACTTTAAGATTTTGTGAAAAGATGTGTGACATTGAAGTGACAATGCGTTTTATTGAATCTATGGTGACTATTAAATCACAAAGATGATGATGAATATCTTCACAAGCGCCTTACAGGAATGGCTCCTTATGTTTTTTAATGTGATGATTTGCTGCTTAAGAAACATTTATTACGAAAATTGTTGAAAACTGTTGTGATGCTTCTTATTTTAGATTTTTCATGATTTTTTGATTTATGGTCTTCACTATCACTTTTGATCAATGCATTCTTGTTAAATAAAAGTATTAATGTCAGTTTTTAAAAATACATTTTAATTTTCAAAAGAAAACGTATTGACCCTTACTGACCCCAAACTTGAACAGTTGTGTAAACGGCAATCAAAATGCATGCTTTATATTTAATTTATAATTATCATGTTAGATCATAATTACAGTGAGTAATTACACTGTAATACAGTGAGTATGCTTAAAAATATTTAAAGGGTGTTATTTTATGGCACTTTTTACAAGCTCTCCCCAAAATGTGTATGTGAATTTTTTTGCGCAAAATACCCTACAGATCATGTTTTAAAGCCTGTTAAAATTGCTACTTTTTGAGGCTGAGCAAAATCCCTTTAAATGCAAAAGAGCTGCAACTCCCTGCCTGTTCTTTCAAGAAGTGGGCGGAACTTGTGCAACAACATCAGAACATGTCAGAAACTAACAGTGTTCAGTAAGAGCCGGAGTCTGAGAATATATGCTGCATGGAGATCATGCCAAGTCTTATCCATAAACACTCTCTCTCTTGCATTATCATCAGCATGCAGCGAATTACACATTAACACCCATTACAACTAACAGTTAACAAATACACTCACCTAAAGGATTATTAGGAACACCTGTTCAATTTCACATTAATGCAATTATCTAATCAACCAATCCCTTGGCAGTTGCTTCAATCCATTTAGGGGTGTGGTCCTGGTCAAGACAATCTCCTGAACTCCAAACTGAATGTCAGAATGGGAAAGAAAGGTGATTTAAGCAATTTTGAGCGTGGCATGGTAGTTGGTGCCAGACGGGCCGGTCTGTGTATTTCACAATCTGCTCAGTTACTGGGATTTTCCCACACAACCATTTCTAGGGTTTACAAAGACTGGTGTGTAAAGGGAAAAACATCCAATATGCGGCAGTCCTAACCCAAGGCAGGTCAGAGGAGAATGGGCCGACTGATTCAAGCTAATATAAGAGCAACTTTGACTAAAATAACCACTCAATCAACCGAGGTATGCAGCAAAGCATTTGTGAAGCCACAACACGCACAACCTTGAGGCGGATGGGCTACAACAGCAGAAGACCCCACCGGGTACCACTCATCTCCACTACAACTAGGGAAAAAAGGCTACATTTTGCACAAGCTCATCAAAATTGGACAGTTGAAGACTAAAAAAATGTTGCCTGGTCTGATGAGACAGGATTTCTGTTGAGACATTCAGATGGTAGAGTAAACAGAATGAGAACATTGATCCATCATGTCTTGTTACCACTGTGCAGGCTGGTGGTGGTGGTGTAATGGTGTGGGGGATGTTTTCTTGGCACACTTTAGGCCCGTTCGTGCCAATTGGGCATCGTTTAAATGCCACGGACTAACTGAGCATTGTTTCTGATCATGTCCATCCCTTTATGACCACCATGTACCCATCCTCTGATGGCTACTTCCAGCAGGATAATGCACCATGTCACAAAGCTCGAATCATTTTAAATTTGTTTCTTGAACATGACAATGAGCTCACTGTACTAAAATGGCCCCCACAGTCACCAGATCTCAACCCAATAGAGCATATTTGGGATGTGGTGGAACGGGAGCTTCGTGCCCTGGATGTGCATCCCACAAATCTCCATCAACTGCAAGATGTAAAACAACTCGCTATGCTAATACTGAACAGTCTGTCAGCGCGGTGGGTGTAAATGTGCAGATTAAGGGGCGGTAATATTATAATAGATCCCCTTCCTTCATCAGAAGGGGAGAGGAATCATGGCTCATTTTTATCACATGCTTGTTGAAAAATGCTTACCAAAAAAAAAGAAAAAAGTTACTGGTTGTCCTTTTGCACGTTTTCTGGGTTGGTAGATGCACCATTGACCCGATTATAGAACTTAAACACAGAAAAAGTCAAATTTTCATGATATGTCCCCTTTAAATGTTTTTGATGGCCACATTTAGGAGCTGTTGATGCAGAACTCCAGTTCATTCCCTTGAGTTCACAAACCTTGTGCTCATGACTGTTTCATAGTGCAATATCAGACCAATAGAATAGCTAATAGCCCATTAGTCAACAAATAAATGGTAATGCTTCAGATTAGGCTCTATTGCATTCAGTTAAAACCTTTCTTTGCCTTTGTTATTGCAATATCCATCTGTCTAATATTTCATATGGCATCATTTCATATTTGCATTTTGTTACAACAAACAAATTGAGTCATTTTAAATGCAGCTCTGCACCGAGCAAATGCCCTAATGTGGTCCGCATTTTACAGCTCTGACCAGTGAAAGAAAACCTGAGCTATCTCTCACTCACATGAAACCCATTTGCTCTTTCTTTACCCATTCTCTCTCTCTCTCTCTCTCTCTCTCTCTCTCTCTCTCTCTCTCTCTCTCTCTCTCTCTCTCTCTCTCTCTCTCTCTCTCTCTCTCTCTCTCTCTCTCACTCACACACACACACACACACTTATACACATAGAGTTTGGTAAACACACATATTGAAAGGTATTAGATGACATGCATATTCAGCGTCCACTGAAAGAATATGGATGTGTGGTGTACAGTAAATCAATAAGCATTCACATAAGAGTCTGGGATGGTGCCATACATTTCAAATCAGATTAATTGTCTCATGGGATGGCTTCCCAGTTTCAGGAAAGACACCGTGGATATTTTGATGGATAGAATGTCTTTATTCTGCCCCACAAACAAGTCATACGCCAGTGTATTCAAATCAGATTTGCAATCAAATGAAGCCCAGCTCAGTATTGCACTGTGGGAGTTTATTGCCTTTCTGAATGTGCCGACCTGCTGAGGCTAGCAGTTACTGTGAGACACCATCACCTGAGAAGGCAAAACCCAACGTACTTTCTTTTAGAAGAAAACAACAGCATTCTTTTCAGAGTGTTCCTTGTGTTCAGCTATCAAGGGTGATTGCTGATCTGATCAGGTTCTTTGGGTTTCACTGTTATCGTCAGATATTGGCTTTGATTCCATCGTTTGGTTTTGATTCAGGCAGTAGGAAAATCAGTGCAGTCTGTTTTAATTAGCATGATATTAAGCCCTAAAGCATTGATTCATTTCGTAGTTCCAATGAGCTCAATTTTTAAACAGCCGTTATTGTATGTAAGGAGCAATTGACGTTTGTTGAATTATTAGAAAAATATTGCATACCTGAGGTGGTGATACGGCCATGACACTTTGTGAAGAAGAATATTACGATCAATTGTATATAGCTCGGCACTGAGATCAAATAAAACTAGGACAACGTGAACCTGAGTCCATGGAGAGTAAAATATCACTTGTGACCTTCAGTACTGCAGATTCCGTGCTGGGCAAACATCTGAAACCAGACTGACATGTATCTGAAATATTAAATGTATTTAGATAGGAGTAGAGCTGCGAATAAACAACTCTCTCTAAGATCTTTGACATAAAAGGGAGGATCTTCTGAGGAAATGTTTTTTTTTAACAAAGGATGTAAAATAGGGTGTTTAAAACTGCTTGGAACAACTCCAGTTGGGAATGAGGTGTTAATTACAGCTGTTATACTGTAACTGAGAGCCATAAAAACTGTATGTTTATCTGCTCCAAGAACAGTGCCTTCATTACTTCGCTAGTGAGAAATGTTGTGTAGCTTTTAAGTTAAATGTTCTTAAAAGTTATGTTGTTTTATTGATAAAATCGCCAGAGCAGCGCTAGACTTGCATAGCGATAAATTCTGATGACAGAAGCTCAGGAGTATTACAGCTTTCATTGTAGTGATGTGTTGTTCATTTTGAATGAATCTTTAATATTACTCAAGAACAACAGGTTTTCTCAGAGAGCAATTCATTCATTTTGTGTTGACTGTGCATACGCAACATCTCATATCTTCTGTGCAGGAAACAGAATTGATTAGTTCATCTCTCGAGTCCGAGTTTGAGTCATTCATTCATCAAGTTCCAGCCCCATAGACAAGGCTATGCAGTCTGTCCCGGAAACAGAAATGATTAGTTCTCTTGAGTCTTTGGTCCGAGACTCGTTCTTTTGTCACGTGACGTGACAGCCGTGTTGGATACAGAAATTAGTTCATTCACAACCTTCCTCCAAACAAGTGCGTCGTTTTCCCCCCGTTTTTTTTTGTTTTTTGTTAGCTTGTATAATAATTGATTTTCCTATGAATCCTGGATACATTGGTTTAGTCAGAATGGATAGGCATAATAAAAGTATATTGCCCATTTTTTTCTGATGATTATATAATAATAAATATATTACAACATGCAGTCAATAATATGACTAATGTTGTATATGTTGCGAGACACTGAACCGGCGCGGTCATGTGACAAAAGAACGAGACTCAGAGTCAGACCCAAAGACTTGAGAGATAAACTGTTTCTGCATTCAGCCTATGGGCACTTGAACAAACGACTCGAGCAATGAACTAATCTTTTCTGTTTCCGCATGCATATATTACATTTGAGGCTGTCACAGCCAGATCAGACATGATGACGGAACTAACGGCTCAAACCAGAAGTCACGCGTTGTGTACTAATCTTTCTAGGGAACAGACATGATTAAATGTGATGTGACTAAAGAAAGAACTATTTGGATCGGTAGGTGAGGCAAGCTAAGCAATTAATTAATAATTTCTTTCTCAAAGTTTGGCCATGACTGCATTAGCTTATAGTTTTTTTTTTTTTTTTCAAAAATACTGAATGTGTTGAAAAATATTACAAGTAACATGTTAATTAGATTCTGCTTAAATTAACAAAATGACTTGAAAAAAATATTTGTTAATTTTGCTGAATGAGATAGATCGATTCATAGAGCAGTAAAAGGATCTAAACTTCCTACTACTATTTCATTGGTCAAGGACCACCTAAGAGGACGTTTGAGTGACATGTAAAGCAACCAATCACAGTTCGTTCTGGGAAGCGCTAATTGTCACAGTTGTAAACACCATGGCGTTCTTCTTCCAAGAGGGAGTTTGGAGTCACGGCATTTGTTTCCATACAGACCGTTAAAGAATGTGAAACACACACATCTCGCAGACATCCTGTAGAATTCAACCAATCAGATGACGACTTTGAAACCCCTGAAGTGTATATGTATGTGCTGTATGTGTGTGCATTTGAGCAGGAGAAAGTATTTGCTATTCTTACGTGATAGACTTAATTTTGCGTTAAAAACAAACATATCCTATTTTTCTGAAAATAATTGCACACTTTAGAACAATCATCAGCCAATCAGATTCAAACATTCAACAGCCCTTTTGTACAAACGTACATGCTGCATATTAAGGTGGCTTGTTGAGCATGGGGGTTTTCATTGTGAAGTGCTTGACTTTCATTTTATGGTGAAAGAGAGTTCAAAAAAATCAAAATCATTTGACATCATTTGAGTTTCGTTCTAAACTTTTTTTTTATGGACCTAAAAAGAGGTTTTTGTTAAACACCAATGCAAGTGGTGCAAATTTTTTTATGCAATGCATAAAAATGGTTTACACCTCTTGTGCTTAAAACATCAGTAAACGACACGATCGCGTGCTTCGTCATTCAAATGCGCTAACGGTTACTCCATTGTTGTTCTGTATAACGTTACACTAGTCTGACGTGCAAAACCGTTTTGCTTGCTACTGCTAAGGTTTAGTCGCATACAATAGTCCATAAACCAAATCATGTCCTCATAAACTGCGAGTAAACACACACAAATGTTGACAGGCCACTAAATACAGTACATACCACAGAGACGGACGTCCTGCTGTTGCTGTTTCTCCTGTTCAATTTATTTCAGCCTCAGAATCTGATTCTGGATCATTATCTGTATTAGCTGAATCTGATCGATAGCGATGGGCTTCTCCACGCTTGAGGACGTCACCACTTTGTGCGTACTCGCCATTCTTTAGCTCCGCCCACACGACACGCCTCCAGGCGCTCGTTTTTTTCCGGAAAGACTCGGTCCAGCCTATATTTCTTTTATAAATATAATAAAACTAAAGACTTTTCGGAGATATGAAGGATACAATACTACTCTATAGGTACTCAAGATTGACATGAGATTGACTGAAACTGAGTGTCCCCCCCCCCCCCCCCTTTAATAGCCCAAGCTTTCTGAAATCACATAATGTTGTTATTTAATGAAAATCTTGCATTCTGTGATTTGTCAACAAATTGATCTTTTACAATTTATATATTTTTTCTGGATCACAAAACCGAATCGGAATGATTTGTTACACATTTGATTGATTTGATTCTCGAGGACTTCAATTTGGAGATGTTCATCACACAGAGAAATCAAATGACTTTGGAATATACTGTAAGATGAGTCATAAGGACTATGTTTATGGTAATTTTATGGAGCTCTATTCATTGGAAGCACATGGAAAAGAATGGCAATTCAAAAAACAAGACCAACATGAGTGTTTGTAAATGATGACAGAATTCACATTTTTGGGTTAACTTTCCATTTAAAACCTTCAGCCGCTTCTAAAACATTGATCTTCCATCTCTTTCTTAAAGGGATAGTCCCCCATAAAAATGCTGTCATCATTTACTCCCCCTCATTTCATTGTAAATCTCAATGACTTTCTTTCTAAAATATCTAAAAGAAGAATTGTTTTCTTTGGTGATCTTTCGTTTCAACTTCCAAAAACCAAACACAGACAAGACTGCACACAAGAAGACACAAGACTCACAAACTCTTCGTAAACAATGTTCTTATTTGAAGTCATGAGAATATGTCATGACAGCATTGAGCCGTGCTAATTGCGTTAGGGCAGAATGGCTGAGCGAGGCCGCCGACAGCCGGAGAGTAATCTCAAACAGAGAGCATGCTGGGATGAGTGATGAGCTTCTCTACAGAAATGACATTTGTCTGCCTGATAAACCTGCGTGTTTTAAAACATTTTAACTAAAATTAGCTTAATGTGGTTCCCGCAGCAGGTGCTCTCGCTCCCTTGATGATTCACTCCGTCAGAAGAGAATGTGACTCGGGAACATTAACGACTTTGTTTTACAAATGTTACATATTTGTCTTTTGTTCATTCTAACATTTGCAGTTTAAGTCTTGTTTCATGGGTATTGTTGAGGGTTTCTGGAGCTTTTGTTCTATCACTAATCTAAGTAGGAATGGATCATAAAGCCTGAATAGTAGTTGAGTTGATCACGTTCATTGGTCGATTTTGAAAATGTGTAGTTTTACACAAACCTTGCACACCCTGAACATACAATCTGCAGCATTATGAATGAGTCACCGCTATTTTCTCTGACTGATGCTGGAATCCATTGTCGGTTTTTACAGTTTATAGAAATGGAGAAAATAGCTCTGTGATAATTTAAGAGACCATGAAAACCTAATGATGTGGCTTAGCAGGCTGTTAGGGTGCTGCAGTCAAGGCACAGGTTTGCAGTTATCAATGAGAGGCAGGATGCATTAGGCTAAGCCATTGCAAAGAGTTATTATAATCCTCTAATGCTGAAATCACAAGCTCTGCGAGTCACAGGTGCTAATATATGTCATTTACATACATCTGATAGTTATTTTGAGCTTTTAAAGGCTCCATCGTGCCATTTGTCCTTTTTTTATATTCAATTACAAATTAGCACCTTCTTTAATTTTTTAGATGGAACTATATGTCATTTTTCAATTGAATGTATTAAGCCTGGTGCATGTTGTATTATTATAAAAAAAAGTTTTGTTTTTTGTTTTTTTTGGAACTGTGGTTAAAACCTAGCTAAATTTGCTGTGTGATTTACAATTTTTGCATGATTTATGATTTATTATATATATATATATATATATATATATATATATATATATATATATATATATATATATATATATATATATATATATATATATATATATATATAATGCTGATTTGTGCTGTCAGAGTTTGAGTGAGAACACTAAAATATATGTTGGATTTACTTATTTTTTTTATGTCAACAGGCTCCATGTAACTGGTTTATGTTGAATTTAATTAACATTGTTTATTTCAGTAAACTTAAGTTTTTTACATAAGGTTAATTCATTGCCATTTAGTTGAATCAGGTTAACATTCTTAATTTTTTCCAAAACTATTTAGATCAATTATTTTAAAATGATTGTCAAACAAAAAACATAACAAGTAATGCAGTTTGATTACAAAATTACAAATGTTATCTAACAAGAAAATCTTTTACAAAATCTTAATAGTAGTTGTTTTATATTATTAAAAGAACTTTAATTATTACTAGCAGGTCCTCAGCCCAAGCACATACTCTACACTTCACCACAATGGTAACCTCCAAAAACACTAACATAACACACACTTTTAAATACCAACATAAAAGAACATTAAACATTAAAAAGTCTCTCCATTTTCTCATCTTGTTAAAAATGCATAAAATAGCTCGTTATTTAAACATTTACTCTCCGAATTCAGCCCCTTTGCAAAGCATCATGGGAAGTGAAAGTCCTGTTTGTTTGGGTTACTTGAGTGAAACATGTTATTTGAAAATAAAAACATCAAGTTATGCCAAAGACTAACGGTTTTACGTCAATATAACATGAAGCTATTACATTTGAACTAGAAACCTGATATAATGGTGTTAAATCAAGATGAATTGCTTAAATAAAGTGAACAGCATCATACAATCCTTTTTTTGAGTGAAGCATGTTTGTACACACATCTAATGTTTTCCATTGTCCAGACTTAATGCTCTTAAAATGAATGTACGACGTAAAATGTTTACTGAAATATCCACAACATTAACAACAACACCCTTGGTGCACAGTTTATCAGATGCATGTGAAAGTTCAAAGTTGCGTTTGTTACTACAGCAACGGTTGGCTCCCTGCATGTTTTTTTTTCCATAATCATATTGGTCATTTTTAATAGTAAAATAAAGATTGCTTCATTAAGAACTAGTTGGATCTAATAATAGACACAAGATGTAATTTTGACATTAACCGAGATGGACAAATGTGTGAAGATATTCATTAATTCTTAATACCTAATTAAGAGTGTTAAACAAGTTGCATATATAAATATTAAAGGAATAGTTATATTCTGTCATCATTTATGCATCCTAAAGTAGTTCCAAACTTGTATGAATTTCTTTCTTTTGCTGAACACAAAATTATTAATTTTGTAGAGTATAAGGAAAAAAGCAGTTGATGGGCTCCACTGACTAATTGGAAGTCAGTGTGGTCCATCAACTGTTTAGTTACTGACATTCTTTAAAAGATCTCATTTTGTGTTCAGCAGAAGAAACAAACTCATACAGGTTTGGAACAACTTCAGGGTGTGTAAATGATGACAGAATTTTCATTTTTGTCTGAACTGTTCCTTTAATGCATGCATTTTTTTGTAAAGCATTTACACATAAAGTTGTACAGTATTTGTCAAACGAAGCAATGGTAACGAATTTGTTAATATCCGTTAATGCATCAGAATCATGAACTAACAATGTTCTGCAATTTAAAATACTTTTTGCAGCAATTAATAATCTGTTTGCATTGTATACACATATGCTTATTCAAGTTCATTCATAATGTATATTCATGAATAAACATACATTTACATTTACAAATGCTGTAAAAATTGTTGTTCATTGTTAGTTAATGCTTTAACTAATATTGATGAATTGAATCTAATTATACAAGTATTACCAAAACAACTTTTTCCTCCTATTGTACAGTTTTGGATTCCATTCACTTAAAGTCATTATAAGAGTCCAAATAGTAGTAGATCACCCTGATTCAACTAGATGAACTCAGATAGGCGAACGTATCAAGAGTTCATCTAGTTACTGCCATCCACACGTCTGTTCTGTCAGGCCGTGCCTCAGAGATCCAGGACCATTAAACTCAGGTTAATTTCTCATTACACAACTTCACAGGACTTCAGCTCATCACGGGAGGGGGCGGGGGCGGGGGGTTCTCAATTCTCAATGAGCAGGTAAAGCCGATTCCACTATAACCGCCAGAGGTTAATTTGATTCTTTCACTTGTCAAGAGCTTACAGGACTCCCCAAACTAGGTTTTCATCTTTTCCATCTGTAAAGTTACTTCCAATTTCAGATCCATCTGTACCGTTGGATTTCAATTTCTGACCCAGCAGAGCTGAAAGGCGGGAAGGCGAATCCTCCCATCTCCCTCAGCCTTGGTGACCCTTCGGCCCGGCCCGGCTTAATATCAGAGCAGAAATCCAAGTCCTCTTCCCTATTCATTCAGTAGCCCGTTCTCTCTCTCTTTGACAGCCCAACTACTGAGGATTTTATTAGGATTCACAAAGACGAAGAGCATTCCGGTGCCTTTGTATGACGACCTTGAGGTTGGATTCCCAGAACTGCTTATGTAGGAAGCATGCTGATTTTGATACTTGTTACACCTGTCCAATTGAAAAACAAAATAAAACTAAAGGAATAACATGTTATCAGCATTACAGTTAGTTGCAGAAACACATAAATTAGCGCTGCAAGTTAAAACGTTAAAAGGTTGCTCTTTAGTGTATGTTATTCCATTGGGAAATGCCTAAAGTTTTCAGTTCAATTTGCACTGTCAATTTCGAGCTACTCGGCCCTGAGAGCCTCTTATTTGCAAGCAGTCAATCTGAGCATAGATGAAGAAAAATAGCAAGGGGGAAGGGAGGGAAACAACAGTTACCTACATTCATATTGGTTGCTACGGTCTGACGTCTCAGTGTATGCTCAAGGACTTTTCCATGTTGTTAATAACTGGTCTCATGAATTGTGCGTGCCTGCCTTGTGGACTGATGGAGATACAAATGACCTCTTTTGGGCTTTGTTTATTGGTACAACCTTGGTCACTGTCCTTGATGCTTTCTTGTTTCTTGAGAAATAATATACATGCGATGCATTGTAGTTCAGATGAAAAGATCAATGTAATTCTGTGAAGTGTGTAATTTTGGAACCACCAAATGAAACAGTAAAACTGCTGCAGCTGAAACATTTTCTATGCTTTAATAAAACATTAGCATATTTTGCTTACAAAAGTGAATATCGTCTGAAAACGCTGAGAACAAGACATATAGTCCTGTCTCCGATTTATGTGAATAAATCTAGTGTTGTGATAGTGGTTAGTTTTGTTAACCATAAAAATAATTGTTAAAATATTTTGAGGTGGAAAATAAAAGAATAGTTCACCCAAAAAAAGAAACTGTCTATATGCATTTATGCCTTTTATTTCTGGAAAAATTCCTCCTATGACGCAAATTGAAGATATTTGCATCATAGGAGGAACGTTTGGCCAAAGGCTAAAGACTACAGCCAGCAGAGGGCACCATTTCCGCATGTTTTGAACCCACGCATGGGGGATGGAGATCACACTCAGAGCTCAGCTCTCAGCTACAGGCACTCATTTAAACGGAGAAGGCATGAACTGAAACGCGCCAGACTAAACTCGCGTTGTGAATGTATGCCGCGAGTGTAGTCACGATTACCTCAGCTCTCATCACGAGAACTCATTCAGCTCATTTATCTGACTCCTGCAGTTAGTGCTCAGTGCTGTGGTACTCGCGCGGTGACTCGATCATTATATTGAACAGACACGTTCAGTTTTTAATTGTAGTGTCTTCTCTAACTCAGTCACAGTAATCCAGTATGTGGCTTTGGGAATGGCCTCACAGGGCAGCGAAGCATTCTGGGAATTGTAGTCTTTCATCCCCATGAGACAAAAATACATTTTCTGTCTTTTCTCAGTCTAGAAAGCACCAAATTCAAAAATAATTTCACATTTCTACTACATTGATGACCCAGTTTAAATACAGATTCATCTTCCCAGTGCTGAAGTACCCCTTTAAACAATGGAAGTCAGTGGACATCATTCTTCAAAATTATTTCCTTTATGTTCCACAGTAGTCAGTCAGGTTAGGTTGGGAACAATATGATGACAGAATGTATCATATTTTGAGAGATCTATCCCTTTAACTTACAAATTAATTACTTATGGTTGTCTATTTTATCATTAAGCAGTTACACACATCACTTTTAAATATCAATGTCAGATCAATATCAATCATTGCTGATTGTTTTGCTGACAATCTGAATTTTCCACAAAGAGATTATTTGAGGATCTCTACCTTCATTTGTATTCGGTACGAATGTACAGTAGCTGTGGATGGCAGATTATTCACAGAAAGTTTAATTTTTCATCAGCTTTAGACTTATTTCTATAAGGACTTCATTTATACTCATATTGGCATTTTAATTTGATTCATTGCTGAATGAATGGCAGTCTGCAAACACATATTGGCACTTCAGTTGTGAGTGATTTTCAGATGTAGAGTCACATTCAGATGCATTGAAAATTAATTTAGCATCATTTCTAAAATGTCAGAAGAAATTTACATTTATTAATGTCAAATGAGTTATTTAGTCAAGCATCAATGCACTTTGAATGTGGGCATTAGGCGTTTTGTTTTGCTTCAAATGTGCAGTTAGTTGTTGGAGGGTTTCGGTCAGAGAAATTTTTCACAGTGCAAGAGCTCCTGTTGTTTGCTTATTTGAACCCATAATGATGTTTGAGCTTTCGCACCATTGGCACCATTGATGAATGATTTAGTGTCTAACCAAGTAAACAGCTAATGTGTGCATTTGAACACATTTGATTGGCGTATTGTCATGGAGCGCTGCTGTTAAATCAAAGAAGCACCATTTCAAAGAAAACATCCAGTGTAGTGTTAAATGCATGAATTTGCTGCAGATACGTTTTAATTTTTTTTATTTGTTTTAATTCACTGTGTGCCTTTTGCTGGCTTACATAAGGACACTGCTCTTGAGTCTTCCTGTTTTTGGCAATTAACATCCATGACTGACTAGTGAAGACTTGCAAATATATCTGCAAATGAGAGAAGTTGCTTCTCGGCTGTCAGATCGGTAACTCTCACTCTTCTTCCTTGGAGGTATAATAAAGAAGTCTCTATGGCGCAGAGCGCTTGTGTAGGGCTGCATGAATAAGACACAAAAAGCATAATTGTCTATTATTTCCCTTGATAACTTTAACAGAAATTATTAATTTCGATTAATAGACATCAGAGGGTCCATTCTCACAAACACTACTGTTATAAACAAGGCTGTTGACACTGTACAATACATCTCTTGCCTGAATTGTCAGGGTCAGTTTGTGGGTGTTCATATGGGGTTTTGTGAGGTGCTGTATTTATTTTATAGAGTAAACCAGTGTATTTAACAAAACTCAATTTGCAGACTAATGTCTCTTATGATCCAATTCTTTTTAATGAGTCAATGAAAAGATCCACTTATACACGCAGAGAATTGTTCAGATTCTGAACTGATTCTCACTTGAGTAGTGAATCTGTTTTTTGGATAGGTCTGATTCCATATGAACTTTAAACTAATACTTGCCATTGAAGATGCATATTCGTAACTTAATTGATAATAAATGCTATTCTATAAAGTAATTATTGGTCATTGTTTAGCTTTATGAGGTTACATTGAATCAATTGTAAGGGAAACTTTGCAAGGTGAGTGATATTGCATTGTTGTTCAATTTTTCCAACTCACTGTAATACTGTAAAGTTAGATGTATTATTTAAATTAGTATAATTTGTATAAGATGTATCATTTTTAAATCATTTTATTTACATTTACATTTATGCATTTAGCAGACGCTTTTATCCAAAGCGACTTACAACTCAGGAGAACAGGAAGCGATCCGTCAAGAAGAGGCAACGAAACACAAAAAGTGCCCTAGATACTAAGATTTGTACACTGATCAGAGTAGCAAAGACCAGAAAAGGAAAGAAGAAAGGAGAATATTTTTTTTTTTTTTTTTAATGTAAGATTTATTTTAATCAATTTATATAAATCATGCTTTCTGGGTTAGTTATGGTTAAGGCAGCATGATTGGCACAATTCCAACCCCACCCATATAAGCTGATCCAATTCCTATCCTCAAACAGGGTCCCTTACTGAAGCTCAGCTTAAGTTCAGTCTGCCTGCTTGGCTGCTTCCACTGCATGCTTCTTTGCAACCGACCTCCTCCCCAGCTCCTCCTTAAACTGTATTTAAAGGTGCACTATGTCAGACTTTTTGAGTAAAATATTTAAAAACCACCAGGCCAGTTTTATATATTTTGTTCAGTTGAGTTCTTACAATATCCCAAATGTTTCCAACTATTTGTAAGTTGTGAGAAAATTTCTATTTTATCCAAGAAACTGGGACATCTGAGGGAGACTCCTGTCAATTACATCACATCCCTCGGTTTTATTTGGCAGAAGCTCTTTACTCTTAGCAGTGTGAACAAGTGTCACAGCAGCCGCTGCGCGAACGCACAGAGTAACGTCATAACATGATTTTAAACACACTTAAATGTATCTAATATGATCAACAAAGCTTACCTCATCCTCATGACCAGAAAAGCGGAAATGGCGCCAGCGACTGTCCTGCCATCATAAAAGTCCCGCTGCTCCCAAGCCGTGTGTTGCGCAACAATCTCTCAACAATCAACAATCGCTCCAGCGGCCTTGCTCAGCTTCTCAACAATCGGTCCTGCTCTGCTTTATACTACAGTAACGTTAATAATCGCATCCATGAACATGATTTCTGGCCAAGTCCTGTCCCGTTTCTTGTCTATCCCGAAGACCACGTCCCAGATTTTGAGCTCACACTTGGCATCATCAAACTACGCCTTTGTTTTGAATAGGCGCCCTCTGGTGGACTGAAAAGTTACTTAGTGTAGCTTTAACGTAACACAAACTCCTGCCCATAGCCCCCCCCCCCCACACACACACACAAAAAAAAATAATTAATTAAAAAAACACACTTTGTATTGTAAATAATATAATTATATTTACTTAAAATGATTGTGTAAGTAGTACAACCAAACAAACGTATATATCCAATAGCTTCCTAGTCATATTTCTTTAAGCGTGAGCCCTGCTTATTTTACTGTAATTGTTATCTCCATTAATTATTCTGTTAAATGTGTAGGCATACACTCATGCCACAATGTCAGTTTGAAAGTCTAATTTGGCTTAGTTTGCATATTTTCTCTGTGCTGCTCTCTGTGGATAATTCTTGACTTTCCTCTCGAACGATCACCCTTCCTCCTTCAGATAAGGAGAAAAGCACAGGCAGCAGATGAAACATAGACTTCACATCTTTTACCTCGCCTAGTGTTTGCTTGCACTTCTGTTTGTATTTCTATGCCAGTATTTTTTTCCTTCATTGGCATGAAATGATTCAAAATCTCTATCCCAATGGAAATATACTCCATTGATAATCTCAATTATATGCTTTCAAGTGGAGCATTAGTATTTAGATCTGTTTCCCTTGATGCAGTAGATTTATCTGTGATAGATAACGCCAAGCCTGCTGTTTATGTCAATAGCTACGGCGTATTGTCCCAGACATGTATGGCGATACAATGCAGTGTGAACAACACCACCTTGTCTGAGAGCATGATGTCTCCATGCCCATACAACCTCACTGACGGGAGCTAATTTGTCCTGGAATAAGATAACACAGGAAGCCATTTCTTCTGGACACCTCCTATCTGCTTTTATCTGTTCCCTGCAATGCTTGGCAGGTCTGCCCTCTGTTCCTTAAAATGAGATTTTCGTAGCATGAATGCAAGGTGAATAAACATGCCTTGATAGACATCAAAAGACTCAGGCGAGTGTGGCTGGAGGTTAACTCTCTCATCTGCTTTTCATCAATTTCTTCAAAGGGAGAGTCGTTTTCTTTCTGAATGAGCTGGTGGGTAGAACGGGGCCGTTCTGAACACCTGCTACTCCTCACGGCTTATGCCATGTTCCCAAATTCCTCAGGTACACTCACAGTGCAACTTATTGTTACAAGTCCGTAGTCACTTTTGAAGACAGAAGCAGGATTATTAAAGGCTTAGATATTCTATATTTTCCAAGTTTGGCATGTGTGCACTAATTAGGTTTGGGTACCGAACTTTGTACTTTTAAGGCCACCGACCAAATTGCGCCGGTACTAGCGAGTACCGATTCACATTAATTCAATCGGTACCACATTTCGGTACCTGAGAATGCATCTGGTGATATAGACTATTCTGTGAATATTTAACAGAAAAAACACTATTTACGAATCCAGCATGTTGGTGTGAAAGGCACTGACCCTAAGTATATAAAGTCTCATTAAAGATTTCACACACATCACAATGACGGTGATATGTGCAAAGCTGCAAACTCCATCGCGTTCATAATTTTCTGGAGTTGCTCGTATCTCCTCAGCATACGCGTGAATTGCCGCAAATGAAATTTAAATGTTCAGCGTCGCATCCTGAAGCTCAACACACAGTTGTCTTCATTTAAAAATATGACGAATGACGAAATGATATATCCAGTGCTGATGCCACTCTCACTCTCTCTCTCTCGCATTGCAGTCTTTGATCTCGACATGAGCTGAAAACAAAAGTTTAAGAACGAAACACATTCATTAGGTTTTTACCGTGAAATGAGAGTTCCGCGTCTTTATTCAAATCATTATGATTTCTCTCATCCACCCGCATTTTTTGGGGATGTTTATCCACCTGAATCGTGGATATAACCTCAATCCGCGCATACTCCGAGTCCTTACACAAAAAAAGTCTTTCTGCAACATCTGTGTGTTGTTAAATGGTCTAATCGAAGCGTCGAGGCAGACGATTTTGCCTCATGGATTTTTTTCATTCGATTTACTCGAGTTACTTGATGAATCGTTTCAGCCCTACAATACACCCTTACATTATTGGTATGGAGGATGGATGCATGCATTTTAATAGAAAAAACTAGCCCTAGCTAAAAAATTTTTTGCCATGTCACTACTGATTTTGTACTTATCATTCACAATAATGTCTTTATAGATATATATTTAATATAAAAATGCACTATTGTGACCAATAAGTATATATTATAATATTGATTCATGATTGGGATTGCCAATGTCACATGATTTCAGCAGTTTGGCAGTTTGACACGCGAATTGAATCATGAATCAATACGCTGATTTATAACCGTTTGAATCTTTATTTGAGGACTGAAAACAAAGGAGAGAAGACAATGCTGAATAAAGTCTTTTTTTTGTTGTTATTTTTGGAACAAAAATGTTGTTATTTTAATTGTTATTCTAATGTTGTTAAACTAATGACGGAGTCAGCACGAACAAATAATGGCTGATCTCAAATTGAGGCCAGGGAAAAATGAGTGGATAGTCTCCTAAATGTCTTTTATTTAATGTGTATTCAACTTCTTCAAAATAAAGTGCTTAAAAAAATACACAACTCCTCTTAAGTGAAGGAAGCTTTTTCACTCATGTGCAACATATAGAAAACACTGAGTAATTATTTGGGTTAGTAAAATAACAAAATTATAGTTTAAGTATAAAAAATATTTATGTAAAGAGATATTGTAAAATAAAAAGTGTTTAAAATTGCACAACTATTCTTAAGTGGAAGGAAGCTTTTTCCCTCACCTGCAACCTATAAAGAAAGCATTGAGTCATTATTTGGGTTAAAGAGCCACGTCTTTAGTGTACGCACACCGGTGGCGGCATTTGGCGCCTCTCTGCGGCGACTCAGGAAGTTGTTCAAAATCTTGTTGTGCCACAGAGTGCCATTTCAATTTTTTATTTTAAATGTATATTATATTGCCCCTTAAATCATCAATGTACATAGCCTACTGATTTCACCCTGTGCTTACACACATCTCTCTCTGTCAGAAGTTGATTCAAAACTGAGCTCGTGCATCCGTTGTGAGATACCCGAGACGCGACGCTGAGCTTCGGGTCTGGTGTGTGACCCCCTTTAGTAGGCTAAAATAACCTCACATGAAACCGCAACCTATATAGAAATTAAGCGCAGAATAAACATTTTACATTTTTTTAAACTGACTGGTTACCGATTAGGCTACCATAATTCTGACCCAAATTGCATTGTTGCCTTTCTTGCTGTTGTTGTATGGTGATATTTTTGCAAATGTTTCTTAAAAAATATCAGATATCTGTCCACTGGAAAGCTATCACTTTTAATTTAAAACGGTTTATTTACAGCAATTATTATTCAAACAGATGGAATTAGAAATACAGGCCTGCCCCTAACAAAAGCCTGCTTCAAATCAGCTACCGGTTAGGTCCCGGATTGATGTTAAAATGTAGCTTTTTGTTTTTAAAGCCCTGTATGTGCTTGCACCTCAGTATATTAGTGATCTTCTTGTTATGTACAATGCCTCAAGATCCCTACACTCTTCTAATCATCTTCTTCTTTCTATTCCTCGCTCACGTTATAAAACTAAAGGGGGCAGCTCCTAGACTCTGATGGTGTAAATGTTTTCCCATGTGCCCTCATTGTTTATATCTAATGTGTAATTCTGTTTTGATTTTGTTTTAATGTTCTTGTACAGCACTTTGGAAACAACCTCTGTTGTTTTAAATGTGCCTTATAAATCAATAAACTAAACTAAGTGAAACTAAATAAAAGCCTGTTACCTTCTGCAGTTTAGGTAAATAAAGGCCCTGGTCTTTGAGGAATTACGGTATGCTTGTTGAGCACGCCTCTTGTGGTCTGATTGGTTGAAGGACTAAGAGTCCAAGTATGTACAGAGTCATCTGAACTATGCCCGTTGATCATACCTCTTGTGTAGTAGAAAATACAGAGCAGACTCCCTAGATTAACGTTCAATATTAAAAGATTGAGCTTGGTCTGGTGATAACCAGACAAGGTTTAGGCCATAATGTGGCATTGGTGGAATTGTTGTATAGTTTAACCATCATCAACCTTTAAAAAATAATATTATGAACACAATGATGGGGTAGAATGTTTTAAGTAATCAATCAATCAAATCTTTATTACAGACTCAGGGTCCGATTTTTTTTAAACAACCAATCTATAAACAACAAAATAAAAAATTGTGTTACAATTGTGTGCTAAACCCTGATACAAGGGGCACCAGGTAAAATCTTGCCTAGGGCAGCAAATTGACCAAGACCGGCCCTGTTCCTGAAGGTAAATACAACAGCATTTAAAGTTGTGTTCATTTGCTATTCAAATTTATGTGGCTCACTGGACGCAACATGAGCATCTTAATTTACAGGGACAATCACATTGGGATACTGAACTCATTGATCACCCCTTGCTGGGTTTGAACCTAAGCTTTTAGCTATCAGTCCAACTCTTTAACCACTAGGCTATAGTTTTCACTGAAAAAAGATCAGCAGATGTCCCTAATAAAAATATATGTGCACTATAAAAAGCTATAACTCATATGGACCCATTGCGACTTTTTAACATACTAACAGCCTTTAAAAGGCTTTTCTGACCACAAGTTAGTAATCCTGAGCAATAGTCCGTACTCTCTTCAGCAACACCAACATCTGTTTAGCAGCTTGAGGAGATAGCCATGTCTAAATGGCTTGTTCCTGCGGGACAGCATCTACACAGTAATGGGCACAATGTTCTGTGCGAACTGCTGCTGGCTCATTTTGAATCACGGAGACTGTGCCACTTCTCATCTGGCACGTCCCTGATGCATGAGAGCCCAGGGAAGGGGCCAAATTCATGCTGCCCATGGCACTCATACCCAAAAACACACCATTCTCTGAGCATTCTCTGAGCAGTCATCACTGGGACTGGGACAGTTGCACTTGTTCCATATCAGTGCCAGCCTGAAAGTGAAACCCAAACACTGGTTCATAGCCGGATGATTAGTCTATCACAAAAAAAAGAGCACCAGATCCTTCACAAACCCTCAAAACACAATTCTTAGTAGGGATGTGCAAGACAACCTGAATGAATAAAAGCGCAAAATTGAAGTCCATTATCCATTGTCATGAAGTGTTACGATGTATAAAGCACAGATCACAAAGAAGTCACTTTCAAACAAAGTGGCTTTCTGTTGGTCAAAGTAGGACATTTGCATAACCAGCATTCCAGACAATCGAATAACATGACCGAAACAGTCAAATGTACATTTATGTAGTTATTATATCAGTAATTTCAACCATTAGTGCTAGGGTTTGGTACCGTTCACATTTTTACCGACACCTGTACCTGCAGTTTTGTACCTTTTTATGGTAATTAAGAAATACATCAATAACTATAAAGAAACTGTCATTTATAGAAGTGTTATTGACATTATGCAAGAGCTACCTTGGTCTGCCATTGTCTGTGATGTTTGTTCACCCTAATATTTACCAGTAAATAGTAGGCTATATCTACTTAAGCACCTCAAACTAAAGCAATCTACACTGGATGTGACGAGAGGCGACGCAACAACAAATTCCCAGCGCTTTAAACTGGTGGCGCTTTCTATGTCTGACGCACTTCAAGCTCTTGCTGACTTAGTTACGTTTTTGTGGGTTTTTAGTTTTTTTGCTTTATTTGATTATATTTCAAATTAATATTAATAAAATAGTATTAGTGATAAAAACGAAAACGTCACTCATTTTGCCTCACCTATAGATAAGCGGTACCCCTATCATTTGCCTGTTCCGCAGGTTTTCAAAATGCTAAATGCCTCTAAATAGGATCCTCTTGTAAGGGAGACATTTTCTAAAATATAAAGTCAGCATTGTACTAAATCAAATGATTAAAATATTGTCTGGACCCCTGCAAGTCCTTGGACCTGCACTTTGAAAACGGTTTTATATATTTTTTTTAACTGAGTAAACACAGCTGAATAGATAAAACCATTTTAATCCAGCCTACAGTTGACCTTGGGTTACTTTGAGCTGTTTTTGCTTCTATTTTGTTTTGGGTTAAAACAACTAATTTTGCCTTCTAAAAGTGTTTAGAGTCATCCAAAAAATGAATTTTGAGTAAAAGTGAAACAGCCCAGACATGAGTCTAGTGTCCAGCATTTGTCTCTACACCTCATTTAACCTCTAGGCTGACACAGGAAACTCACAGCCAGGCAAACATTTCAGCAATATTCTGTATGTGTGTGTGCGTTTGCTCACTCTGGTTTTACCCCTCCAGAGACTATTGATCTTTCTCTCATTATCACCAGGATGGCAAAAATAGAAGCACAACTGTAGCTGAGAATCACTGTTCGCTGCTTAAGATAAATTTAAAGGGCTTATTTTTACTCATTAAGCTCGGCACAGACGGGAACGATCAATTACGTGATTGTTATGTACAACTGTCAGTTAAACTTAATACAAAGTAAAGTTACTGTTTCACCCATAAGTTACTTTATTTTTATATCTCCATCTGGTCTGCGATCACACGTTTCCACACGCCTGCACCTCTGATCCATACTTGCGGGATTTCTTTGCATGCTTTGTCAGCACCATTCTCTTTACAGCGAGAAACTGAGGATGGGATGTCTGTCTTGATATTGTCCAACCTCAGACCTTCACGCAAAGATTCAGTCTCACCTCTGAGGCCCTTGAAGAAGTTATGAGAAGGCGACTCAGAAATTCATGCCCTGGTCTTCTCGTCTTGCACAGGTAGTTAAGCAACACAAGGAAGCGCTAATTCCTGCTTGTCGAAGCTGTCAGCGTACTTGCGCTGACTGACAGGTGCTGGACAACTTTGAAAGAGATCAGAAAACATTTATAGAAGCTTGACGTGCCTCACAGGAGCTGGGTTAATCACAGATCTCGAAAAATGGGCTATTTTCTATAGCGATTATGATTGCTTCAAACACTGCAGCTTTAAAGGCATGTCATTATCTGTGATTCACAGGGGATTAGGGCTAGACTCGGCCTTCCTGTGACGCAGGCGCTCCTGCTGGATTACTTTACGACTCCCCGGAGTTGTAATTTTGTTGTTTCTGCTGTAAGCTATTGTAACGCTTCATGTTTGTGATTTGCAAATTCTTGTCATTGCAATTCATCACTGTGGTAGCCCTGTAATGATCTGAATTTTAAAATGAAAGGTAAATAAACAAGACTCAATAGATGTCAAACGGCAAATTTAAATCCCAGAGTAAAGCCGTTCTGTGGATTACATCTTTCCGCTGTTGGATGAAGGAGTTTGTTTTACTCTCAGCTGGAACAAGCAACTTTTGTGCATGTTGTGCAAGTTCTTTTCTCTCCGTGCCCTGCTGACTGTGCTGAAAGCCACTGGCCTGCACTCTCTTCCCAACAGGAAGTACTTCTTCCAGCCAATTAGAAGTGATCAAGGGGCACAAATGATAGGGAGTAACAAATTATAATTCAGTGTGTTTAGTGTTTTGATTTAATGTTTTTTTTTTCCCACAATTGTTGCTCCTTAGAAAACCGACTTGCTAGTGAAACAAAGACATCAGATGATCTTAAGAATTTGATCATGATTGACCGAGAATCTCTGAAATCCAAGCAAAAATGTAATCTAATTTTGTTATTAAAAATTATGAATAAAAATGTATTATTTTCTTATTTCAAAGAAAATACTAATAAAAAATTAATTACATTTAAACCGGGTCCCAGAGCTGATAAATTTTGAAGTAGCCTTGCGTTTTCGTGTACAGCCAATCTGTATATTTTGTGAAACAGTGATGTCATCACACCACGTCCCACACGGTAAATACTAGAAGGGATACAGCAATTACTGTATTTGCATTATTGTTAGGGTAGGGGTAGGTCTAAGATTGGGGTAGATGTAGACGTTAATAAAACAGTAAGTTTTATAGTTATTTTATTGTGAGATTTTTCCTCACTTCCGACCATTGTACCCCTTCTAGTCACAACTCTTCTTCTCCATTTTGCATTTATGTGGCAGGATTACAGTGCTAAATACTGGTCTGGCATGTATATAGTCAGTTTTAGGAGTTTTGTGTGTTTGCAGTTATTTCTTGTAATAAGGGGGGAAAAAGTTTGGATAGGGAAAGCTCTGGCTTCATGTGGATGTGGCCTTACTTTTACCATTTTAAATATCTGTTTTCAATTTTAGTATACTTTAAAATGTAATTTATTCCTGTATATTCAGCATTGTTATGCCAGTATTTAATCACATGATCCTTAAGAAATAATTTCTAATATGCTGATATTTTGCTCGAATAAGATTTCTTATTACTAATGTTGGAAAGTATGGAAGTTTGTTTCTGCCCCCCCCCCCCCCCCATGTAAACTCGAGTTTTAAAGTCAGAATTGTGAGATATAAACTTGGAATTGGAGTAACGATCCTGAAAATTCAGCTTTGCATCACAGAAATAAATGATAATTGAAAGTATAATACATTGAAAACCAAATATTTTAAATGGTAATAATATATCACAATATTAAAACAAATTTCTGTATTTTTGATCAAATAAATGCAGGCTTAATGAGCATAAGAAACTTCTTTTAAAAACATTACAAATAGTAATGTGTCCAAACTTTTGGACTGTACTGTACATCAGAGGAACAGTCACAGGAACAGGCATTGCAGAAGACTGCAGAATTATCCTCAAATTTGCCTGTGGCGGCAAAATAGCAACTCCAGTGTGTGTAAAACTTGTTTAAGACTGAGATCAGTTGACAGAATCATCTTGTAATGTCATTCTTGGTGTTCCACTTATTGCAGTTTCACAATTCTGGCTAAGAATGTGATGTTATCAACCATCTCACTTATGTCACTACTCAATTGAGTCGGAGAAGCTGATAGCGTCAGCAAACTCGGTGCAGTACTCTGCAGCTAAATTATGGTCACTCTTTTGCAAGTCCTCTAACTTTTTAAACATTGAACAGTGTGGAAACGCCTCTGAAATTATTATTAGATTGAAATGAAAGGGGAAGGCCTGTCTTGTGTCTGTTTAGTGGTTATTGGAGAGGCTGCTCATAATTTAGAGCATTTGCGGGATTGAAAGGGATGTCTTTGAACTGCCTGTGCTGTCTGAAGAAAATGAGTGTAACAAACTCAAAGTAGGAAGGAAAAAGCAAAAAAAAAAAAAAAAAAAAAAGCACAACTGATGAATCCAACATGTGCCACAAGTGTTTCATCCTCTACCGCAGATCGCATCAATATACACATTCTTGCGATTCTAGTTTATTTGTATAACCATGTGGGCTTGAGTTAGATCTTTTTATCAGCCCTCATTGCTGTGTAAAATATTAAAAAACAGTCAATAGCAGTTTAGGTTTTCTTCGTCAAACCCCTATATCTCTTGTAAAGTTGTGAGTGGTGGATGAGCAAACTCTTATGTACTAGTCCTCTGAGATGGATTCATGGAGTCCTTTCTTCACGGAACCTCTTTGAAACAGGCACCAGAATCTCATATGCACAAAGATTTCTTCTAAGACTTTCCCCAGAAACATCTCGCACATCTCTCAAAGCAGATGAGATTTAGCTGAGGTTCTTTGCTGTGAACGTCTACGGTAGCATAAAAATGGAGACATGTGCTCGCTGTGTCCCCTTTAAAACACAAACTACTTTTATAGACACTTTAAAAGCAATTTGAAGCTGGACATTGAACAAATATCAGAAACATGCAGGGCTGAACTGTTTGATCTTTTTATGAGCTACCTCAGATTTAGCACTTTAAACCGAAGCCAGAGAAAAGCACTGCAAATCTCAACACCATATTGGCAATTGGTTTTAACACTATATACACAACTTTGAATGTTTTTATAGTATATGAATACATAAGCATATTAGAAAAATGTATTTACACTACCATTCAAATGTTTGGGGCTGGTAAGAGAATGTTTGATCTAAAATGTAATATAGTTAAAGGTCCCATTCTTCGTGTGTTTTCGAAGCCTTGATTATGTTTACAGTGTGCAATAGCCTATAACATGAGTTCATGTTTCGCGTGTAAAAAAACACACTATTTTTCACACAATTTACTTATCTGTATACCGCTGTGTCCTCTGTCCTAAAAACGGCCTGATGATTTCCTTGTTCTATGAAGTCCCTCCTTCAGAAACACGTAACGAGTTCTGATTGGGCCAGCGCTTCCCATGTTGTGATTGGACAGCAGCTTAGCGCACTTTGCCCGGAAATGTCCCGCCTCTTACCATAACGGGGAGATGCAAGCGCTGAATGCGCGCTCTTCTCCACGTGGGAGAGCAACAACACCACGCCCCCTATTTTGTGTGTACTTGTGGTCGGAGGGTTAGTCAACAAACGGTTCTAGTGACGTCATTAAATCCCTGCACTTCCTGCTGTAGCCCAAACCGGCCGTTCGCTGTAGGCTTTGAAAGGGAACTTCTGTTAAATAAAATATCTCGCTTGACATTGAACTTTGAGTTTTATCATTTTACAGGTATAATTTATGCTCTAACAGCAACATTACACACTAACTAAAGTTTGAAAGATGGAATCGCGAAGAATGGGACCTTTAAACACAGTAATGATTTAAATTAATTATCTATTCGAATATGTTTTAAAATGTGATTTATTCATGGGATGTCAAAGCATCATTATTCCAGTCTTCACATTCTTCAGAAATCATACTAATATTGTGCTTTGCTGCTCAAGAAACATTTCTTAACATTATCAATGTTGAAAACAGTTGTGCTGCTAATGTTTTTGTGGAAACCATGATACGTCATTACCGTAATTTGTGGTCATCAGGGAGCTGCTATCAATATGCTGGGAATTGAAGTCACAGTTGAGTGTGTGCTTGCTGTTCTCTTTCACTTTTGAATTTGTGATTGTGTGTGCTCTTTGATATAGGGAACAGTGGTAAGACAAGATAAGATGTTTGTTAATAACTATCAGGATCTGTTAGGCACCAAATCCTCTGCCATCATCTTGTCAGTCATCTCGCCTCACTCTTGTCACTTGATAAGTGAAATCTGACTCCTGCAGCGACTGCAGGTCGTGCTGTATGGAACAGAGCAGACACTTTCAGTTTATAATTATAATAGCGTATCGTCGGTTGTCCAACTGAACTTGGATGTGTTTCCCAAAAGCATTGTTGGAAATGGCTATATGATCTACTTAGGCTTTTGGTGCTTTTGGGAAACGCAGCCCTAAATGTTTTTTATTTCTATAAAAAACCAAAACAACAGTGGGGGTGTTGCGGCGGGGGCAAGTAATGTAATCAGTGTACAGCTGAACACAGTGTAGCAATGACTGCCACATCAAGCCTAGTACAGAAGTTTGTTCAATATACCCTGAATTATTGTGCACCTGGGTGTCATTGAACTGATATAGCACTGCAAATATGCCTTTTCAAACAAGAAAAAAATGTTATTCATATTTCATGATCGCAGTGCTGCATTCAAAAATATGTATTTCTATTCCTCAGAGTCTTGTTTTTTTGGATCAAATTTAGTGATGCTTATTCCGACTAATTCCCTATTCAGGCAGTCTTGTAAAGTTCCTACTTACATATTAGGAAATCATTATTATGGTATTATGTGTGTTCATGTGATTTTAGTCAAAATAAATAGCTTGCTGTGCTCACATTTTCATTTTCTTGATAAAATCAGGGAGCATTTAGCACTAATGCAACAAAAATAAGAGTAGAGTATTTGGAACTGGTGTGCAATAAATTATGTTACAAATATATTTTATCATTTGCATGCTGTCATAGGGACATCACGCAACACTGTTTTCTGCCAAACTAGTGAAAGTAAAGTGATGTGTGGCCAAGTAGGGTGACAGATTTTCTGGCTCTGTATTTTAATGTATCTAAGTGCACACACACACACACACACACACACACACACACACACACACACACAGTAGTGATGCACCGTGAACAAGGGAGCAGTTGGGGGTCCGGTGCCTTGCTCATGGATCTCACTTCAGTCGTGGTATTGAGGGAGGAAGAGAGTGCTGGTTATTCACTCCCCCCATGACAATTCCTGAGACTTGAACCTGCAACCTTCAAGTTACAAGTCCGACTCTCTAACAATTAGGCCACGACTGCCCCTTGATCGTCAACAATACACAAAATATGCAAAATATACAAGTAGGCATGTGCTGGTATTAATTTTTCATGTTGCAATTAATTTCTGAAGCTTTTATCATATTTTTTTTATCATATTTATTATACGGTATTATCACGGTATTGAAATAAGTTGCAAAAAAGTGTTGTCATAGTATAACAGCTTTAAGAAATCTAAAATAAATAACTCTGAATGTTTAAATACAATAATACAATGCACCAAAAATATATAAAAGTACAATTTTCAAACAGATTAAAGAACAACAGGTAACACACTAAAATAAGGTCTCATTATTTAATGCTTTAACTAAGATTGACCAATAGCTACATTTGTTACAGAAAGTGTTGTTATTTTTGTTAATGTTAGTTAAAAATACAAATGATTATTGTTAGTTTAATCTTAGGTCCATTAAACAAGTAATGTTATTAAACATTAACTAAGTAATTAACATTAGCCTACTTAGAATAATTAATTCTTTATGTGTCATTGTCAGTTTGGTAAAAAATGAATTAACATGTTAACTAATGAAGTCGTATGTCTCAAAGTTTTACTGAACAATAACAAATAATTAGAACATTTCTAATTATTAGGGCATGTTGTAATCCAGATTAAAATATAAAAATGTTTAAGGTTGAAAATAAATAGCCGATTAAGTCTTTAAGTGTTAAGTATTTGGTGCTGTGATAAACAACATTGAGATTACACAAATTAATGGCTGTTTGGAGCATTTAAAAACTTCACTAGCCTGGTTGCTAGTAATGGGGAGGAGAAATCGACCCCAAAAGAGTCGATTCTTTGATTCTGAATAGCCCCAGAGTCAGGGTCGACTCCATAATCCACTCTCTGTGTCGACTCTGTTGCTGTGTCCAAATTGTCTTGTTTACTGAATTTCTCATCTTAAGTGCATGGCAGTTGAGTGCACTATAACCAAGGAGTGAATGAAATGAAGTGAGCCACAAGGTAAAACACTGAGGTAGCAAATAGACCAAGATATATGCTGTCGCCGAAACTTTGTCTCACATTTATTTGAGTGCTTACTTTAGAAGTAGGAAACAATCACAGCGACTTTAGTTTGTAATTATAGGCTTCCTCCATGCTAGCTTTAGTTTAATTGATGGTATATATTAATGCAATAAATATAGATTTGGTTTCCCATGGAACCTAATTGTGTTCATTAAACTAACCATACATCATAAAAAACTCCCATCAAGAAGAAACGCATCAAAGTGTGCATTATTTTATGTATAGTATCTTTAACTCACCTTTTAAGACGATGATCTTGCATTTAGCGCCATATCACTCGACAGTTTTTTGTGTGACTTTTCCCATGTAAAATTATGTATTGGCCACAGAAATGTTGATAGCCATGAAAGTCATTGCTAAATTAGACTAATTTGGACGGCCACACTAAAAGTGTGTGGTTTTAATAAGAGGATTTTAAGACTTAATTTAAGTGTGTAACAACTCAATTTTATCTGATTTCTAACCCTGTTTTGATGTAAAGTAAATAAGTCGAGGAGTCGATTCTCCCACAGTGGGGGTCGGGAATCAGAGTTGACTCCAAAAAACCTGGAATCGACCACCCCTACCGGTTGCTTTTGTTTGTGGGGTTTCCGGGGTAACCGCGGCATTCTGCAGTTCCCTCAGCGCCCTCTGCTGTCATTGAGCATGCACTTCATTAAGCGCGTCCCCTTCACTCGTTCAGCCATTTGCAAATGCACTTTGGTGTTGTTTACATCTGAGAGCATGTCCCTTTGATGCAGAATACAGCGATACAGCGGTGCTGAGCATTTTATACTGTTGATGGACAAAGTATTCTTAAGTGAATTATAATGTTTTTTTATAATTGTTAATTAATTATTATTTACGGTGTTTTGAAGTGCCCACAATAACAATACCATGCATATTCATTACTGCGATATATCGCATTACCAAAAATCGACAAGATAGCAATGTATAAGCCCCAATATCAGATGCATTTCAGGCTGCAAACCTGTATGATGAATCTACAGTTGCGCTCTGCGTCAAATAGACAGGAGAATGAATGTTGCTCTGTGAGTTGACGACATGCCTTAATAGGCAAACGACAGATGGAGAAGCTTCTCGTTCGATAAAACTTTGAGACATGGGGCTCCCTGAAGATACCCCCAATCCATCTGCAGTACACGATTGGGCGTGTAGTTATGACACAGTCTCTTAATCGAACTAGCACCGCGCCTCTGACCCTGTCCCTGGGGCCACCTGATAAGAAGACGCCCCCCCACCTGCTGCGCGTCAATCACACACAGACTCTCAGCACACTCAAGGAAAGCAATCTTTCACTGATGTCCCCTCAGATTACCTTTCCAATATCCCTCACATCTCCAATAATATCAAATCAACTGCACAGCCAAATTTATCACTGTACTATAAATACTGCAATTTTGTAACAGTTTTATAATAGTGTAGACTGACACTGCAATGCCTTCTGGAAAACCCAGCTTAAGATGCCAAGAACTGTTTTAGAACATGTTAGCTGGTTTCTGGCTGGCCTGAGCTAACATTTAGACAATCTTAGACGATCAATGAGCTAGGTTTTAGGTGGTTTAGCTTTTTAAATTTTTTTTTTTTTTAGAGTTTTTGGAACAAAATGGATTGTAAGCCAGATAATGCTAATGCTAATGGCTAATATCCAAAATGGACAAACTAGAAAACAGGATTTGAGTTACAGGAATCAAAATTACCTCAAAATATTTTAGCATTAGTATATAGCATTAGCTCCATAGACACATTTTGAGAAAAAAAACCCGCTCATGCTTTTAAAATGAGATGCTCCACTGGGTATTCAAGGGAATGTGAACGATTCAGCATGTCTAACCACATTTGTATTTATCTTGGTTGAAAGGTTAGAAGCCAAGGGGGTGCACAAAAAGAGGAAGTATCAATAAGCAATGTTTTGTGTGAATTGCATATGAAAGAAGGTAAACAGGATACATTTTTATTTTTCGATGCATGCCTGCAGTCTTAGCATCCTTTGTTAGTGTGCCCGCCTCCTGTGTTCAGAGCAGTGCATGTAGGACTATTTAAATGGATGCCGTGACTGAAATGGGAATTAGGTTTAAGGGAGTGAGTGTAATGAAAACAAGCTGGAGCTGTGTAAGTAAACCTTACTCCCCTGGCCTCATGAGGAGTTGGATCAAACACTTAGTGGACATCATGCCTTTAATGTGTTGAGAAAACTTTGGCTAGCTATGCTATTGACTACTCTACCAAAATATTAGTTAAGCTGCCCTTCAAAGAAGGTAGCTATTTGCACTTCAAACAACATTGAAAAAGTAGTTTGCCATCTGCAATTTGAGCTATTATACGCTTTTAGCTAATAATACACCGCCTCGCTATTGAGAAATTTACTTAAACTACAACTTTTAATTTTTTATTGCATCGCTGCTGTCCAACATTAAATGTAACTATGATACTTTTTTTTGCCGGTTTTATTATATGGCATGCAATGAAGAGTGACAGCTTAAAAAAGTCCTCAGCAAGCCACACAAGTTGAGGTATCAATCATGTCTGTAGCGCAAGTGAAGCAGGACGAGTTACACATCAAAGTCTAATACTTCGGTTTAAGGGTTTATTCATATCTCTTAAAGTAAGTATGTATGAGCAATAGAAATATGCTTGCTAAGGCTAGCATTACTAAATATAGATGTAGATTGTAGCCTAAAAAGATATATGTTATTGACCGTCTCTATCAAGTTCTCCCAGTTTTATTATAAACTTTACGGCGGTGTCTCCAGGAGCTCCAGGATCAGCCTGTCAGGACAGCAGACCCACAGATCTAATGTTCTCACTTTTATAGGGCTTGGTGTTCAATGGTATGAAAAGGCTTTTCATTCCTGCGGTTCGACTAGGGAGGAACATTCAGGCAGACAGCTGTGCACATAGAAGGGAACTCTCTCGCCCCTCCTGTTAGAGGAGAGACCCAGCGTGTGTGTGGCTTTGGACCGCTGCATGTGTGTGTTAAGACTAAGAGGGACAAAATTTCTGGCCTAAGTAGGGAGTTCACACAAAGTCTAATAGAATCAGACAGAGTTTTTTTTTTTTGTCATAGCGTGGCCTTTTATTTTATGCAGAGGTCACACAGATGTCCGCGTGGGCGTCTCTTCATCTCACTGTTATTTGTTTTAACTATATGTTTGCTTTAGTTTTTTCAGAGCATTATGAAAACTTTCAGCTTGGTAAATTATGGAATACATAAGAAATCTCCATAACGAATCATTCTGACATATGGCGTGTTTCATATGTGACAGGCTTTGCAAGTTGAAAGTCTTCATGTATCCTATAATGACATCCATGACCTCTAATCTATATTTTTCTTTTCTTTTTTCCCTTCATGCCTTCCTGCTGTCTGTTGATGCATCCTGTTTTTAGGTAAGACCACCACAGTTATGAATTCCCTGCAATCTGTTCTTAATCACACGTCTTATCCAGCAGAGATAATGACTGCCTTAGTAAAAGCTGTTTTGTGTGTCTGTGTGTAGCCAACACGTTGTAATCTTGAGCTCTTTTTGACGTGCTATTGGATTGTTATATAGATGGACAATTCTCATGAAACTAGAAAAATTAACTGAAAGTAGTAATTAAATGTTGGACCTTTGTGATATGTGCCTTGCGGTATCAGTTTTATGAAGCACATGCTAAATAAATAATTATAGAAATAAAAATACAATTGCATGTAGGTTTACAGCATTTTGTGCTAAAGAATATAAAATGTGACCTTGATATGTTTGCATGAGATTCGGTTGCGTGGTATAGATATCGTATACAGTACAGTGGAAAAAAAAACATACTCCCATATGTTTAAAGCCTTACTACTTTAGTCTCGAAAACTTTTCCTTTGTTCCTTATCAACAGTTAAGTGCAGTCCTCACACTGCTTCACTTGTGTTTTATTTTCTCCCGAACGCAGTGTGTATGTTCTTCTGTTGGCACGTAGATATGCATGCACGCTCTCTCTGCACAATACTTGCTGTTTCATTTCTGGAGGCAAGGAGAATGAAAGAACAAGCTGCCGTATGATATTTACTCGCTGTGGTTGATCAGCAAGGGCAGGGATGATTTACAAATCCATAGCCGGCCTTGTTCATGCAGATTCCTAACAGGTTTTTCACTTACCTTGGGCAGACCTGCCCGACTTGCTTAATTCCACCTGGGAGCACTGGCCGAGCTTCGGTGTGTCTGGTTACCTCACCCATCCTACCTCCCCCTTCCAGCCTTAGCGCGGCTATGGAAATGAGTCAGTAGGAGGCCCTGGTCCCCGAGGCTTTGGACAACTGACAGCATGACAGAGAGAAGCTGACGGTACCCATCCATTTTGGCTCTTAGCAGCCCTGCAAGGCGCACCACACAATTACCAATTCTATCAAATAGATTTACCTGGCTTGTTTGTCTTTCTCTGGTAGGCAAAAGTAAAGCAGCCTCTGAAAAAAAAGAGGCTCTGAAGCATCTGTTCTGTTGAAAGATGTGTTATATTTCTGCCATATCACAACAGCTTTCTAGTGTCATAAGAGAGTAACAAGATGTGACACTGTGCTAGAACTGATGTCAGGAAATTGGCTCGAGTGATGTCTACCTGAGCCGTAATACCATCGAGCCACTCAAAGTCATACCACGGCACAACATAAAAACTTCTGCATTTATTCATGAGGAGCTCGAGGTGGAGGGCAATTGTCTGTTTATGGCGAATAGGCTGCGCTCTTTCATATGATGTATACGCCTATGCGATTCATATATTTAGTCCTTGACTACTGGTTCACTTTTCTTTATCCTTCAAAATTATCGTCGACATTCAAATGTTAATACTAATGGCCTCGAAACCCTTCGATTTGTTATGATTTGGTGCGAGAAGCGAGACTCTTTCGTCGGAAATATATGGTTGCTCAAAGCGTGCTGTATTTCTCCATCTGTCTTTTTCTACCTCGTTCCAGAGAAGTCTCCTTTCACTCTGTGAGGGATTTTCTCAGGTACCATGCATATTCATGAGTTGCCCATTTCCTGGGCCTATAGGGATAGTGCTCAGTTTCTTGCCAGCATCACACTGAATTCTGTTTGGGTTTTCTTAATCCGTGACCTCCCAGCGCTGCCACATGCTGCCAGACGGAGGCAGAAAGATAACTTGGTTGACTGGGGTTACGTGGACTTTTACTGCATAGCTGATCATTTACTCCATTGCAAAGCATCTCGGTAAGATGTAGTAAAAACCCTTTCATTTTAACAGTCTTTTGTGACACTTCAGTTCTCTATTTTTTACTTATTAGTTTATTTAATGGGAAAAATGGATATTAATAAACATGACTCTAAATGCACTAGAGTTCGCCAAAGGCTATTTTTCATTTGTAGTCCCTGGACTACAGAGTAAATAAATAACATTAGGGATACACAGATACTAAAAATCTGCATCGGCCAGAAAGCATTAATTATTTTCATGTTATGGCCAACAACTGATATCGAAATTCTCATCCTGCTGCTCTTGTCTAAATAAATTAAAAATAGAACACTAAAAACGGCTCGGGTTATGTATATAACCCTTGTTCCCTGAGAGGGAACGAGCACTGCGTCGAAACGCTTTGGGGATGCTCCCTAAGCATCAGCGAATCTGAAGCCTGAATAAACACTAGTCCAATCCGATTGGTCGTGCGTGATGACGTCATTGTGACGGCGTACCCGGAAGTATAAAAGGGGAGCCGGCGCATAATGGCGGCAGTTCTTTGCTCTGAAGCATGCGCTCCAGGCGTGCCGAGGTGTGGCGGTACGACGCAGTGCTCGTTCCCTCTCAGGGAACAAGGGTTATATACATAACCCGAGCCGTTCCCTTATCGAGGGAACTTCCCACTGCGTCGAAACGCTTTGGGGAACGAGTACCCACTAGGCCACACCGAGGGTAGCGCCTGTCCTAGTGTGAAGCCGGAAACCGGGCACAACTAGGGTTGGAGCACCCTCGCGCCAGGCGTCGCAGGGAGATCCAGGCTATAGAACCTGATAAAAGTGTGTGGAGTAGCCCACCCC
The DNA here is from genome assembly GCF_024679245.1 of Pseudorasbora parva. Lineage (NCBI taxonomy): Eukaryota > Metazoa > Chordata > Actinopteri > Cypriniformes > Gobionidae > Pseudorasbora > Pseudorasbora parva. The sequence continues at coordinate 39,794,620 of NC_090173.1, read as the reverse complement.
GCCGCCTCGCAGATATCCTGCAAGGGGACCCCAGAAAGGAGGGCCACCGAAGAGGCCATGCCTCTGGTGGAATGTGCCCTCACGGCTACAGGTGAAGGCAAACTGCGCACCTGGTAAGCCATGGTTATTGCCTGGACAATCCAGTTACTGATTGTCTGGGTAGACGCAGGCAACCCCTTCTTGGGTGAGCCAAAACACACCAACAATTGTTGAGATCTCCTCCACTGTGCGGACTTCGCCAGATACACCCTGAGTGCCCTGACCGGGCAGAGTAGGTGAAGCCTCCCCTCTTCCGCCGTCACGTGAGGCGGAGGATGAAATGCCTGCAGAACCAAGGACCTGACCACCCTCGATGGGACCTTGGGCACATAGCCCGCCCTAGGGTGTAAGATGGCCTTTACTCCACCCGGGGCAAACTCCAGGCAAGTCGGCGTTACTGCCAAGGCCTGGAGATCCCCCACTCTCCTTAGAGAGGTAATGGCGAGTAGAAAGGCCACCTTAAGGGTCAGATTCTTAGGTTCTGCTGACTCCAGTGGCTCGAAGGGGGCCTCAGCCAACCCCTCGAGAACCACTGCCAGGTCCCAGGTTGGAACTCTGGACTGAGCCACAGGCCTCATCCTCCGAGCCCCACGGAGGAACTGTACAACCAGCTGGTGCCTACCCAAAGGCCCATCACCCAGAGGAGTGTGGAAAGCCGCAATGGCAGCCACGTACACCTTGAGTGTGGACGGGGTTAGGCCCGCAGAGAAGCGATCTTGGAGGAACTCCAGCACTGAAGCCACTGGGCAGTTAACTGGGTCCTCCTCACGCCTCCTGCACCAAGTGGAAAATACATTCCACTTGAGGCTGTACAGTCTCCTTGTGGACGGAGCCCTGGAGCTGAGTAAGGTCTCTACCACCTCTGCCGACAGGCCAGCCTCTAGGTACCTGGCCCCCTCAGGGGCCAGACCCAAAGGTTCCAAATCTCCGGCCGGGGGTGGAATATCGTCCCCGCCGCCTGAGACAGGAGATCCCTCCTCAGAGGAATCTGCCATGGATGACCTGCCAGCAGGGCTATGATATCCGAGAACCAAACTCGCGTCGGCCAACGGGGTGCTACCAGAAGTAGACTGACCCCCTGCCGACGGACCCTCTCCAGGACTCCCGGGAGCAGAGCAATCGGGGGAAATGCGTACAGACGCAGCCTCGGCCACGTCTGCACCATGGCATCCAACCCCAACGGGGCTGGATGCGTGAGGGAGAACCACAGTGGACAGTGGGACGTCTCTCGAGACGCAAACAGATCCACTTCCACTGGGCCGAACCTCTCGCATATGGCCTCCACCACTTCGGGGTGGAGCCGCCACTCCCCGGGCCTCAGCCCCTGCCTCGACAGGATGTCTGCTCCCTGATTTTGAACCCCCGGGACATACATTGCCCTGATGGACAACAGTTTCCCCTGGGACCACAGGAGGATTAGATGCGCCAATCTGCACAGAGGGCGCGATCTTACCCCTCCCTGGCGATTGAGGTACGCTACGACAGCCGTATTGTCTGTCCGCACCAGGACATGTTGGCCGCGGAGGTCCGGGAGAAAGCTCCTGAGAGCTTTGTAGACCGCCATCATCTCCAGGCAATTTATGTGCCAGGAGGAATGACGGCCCTCCCATGGGCCCCTCGCAAAGCGGCCGTCCATGACCGCGCCCCAACCAGTGAGGGAGGCGTCTGTTGAAACGGATTTCCGGCAACAGGACGCTCCCAACACTGGTCCCTGGGACAGAAACCAAGGTTTCTTCCATATGACTAGGGAACGAAGGCATCTGCGCGTTACCCTGATCATACGAAAAGGATTCCCTCTGGGGGAAAACCCCTTGGTTTTCAACCACCACTGGAGGGGTCTCATGTGTAGCAGGCCGAACGGTATCACGTTGGACGCTGCTGCCATGTGCCCCAGCACTCTCTGAAAGTGCTTCACAGTGATGGTGTGGCCTAGCCTTATTCCTGAGACCATCGCCAGTATGGTCTCGACGCGCGCGGGAGACAATTGTGCCCGCATCGTCGTCGAATCCCATACCACCCCTAGGAACGTAGTCCTCTGGGACGGCGTCAACACACTCTTGTTCGTGTTGAGTCTCAGCCCCAAGCACTTTATGTGGGCTAGAACGACATCTCGATGCCGAACCGCCATCTCGTACGACTGGGCCAGTATGAGCCAGTCGTCGATATAATTCAGTACACGGATGCCCTGAAGCCTCATAGGAGCCAGGGCTGCATCCATGCACTTTGTGAATGTGCGTGGGGAGAGGGCTAGGCCGAAGGGAAGTACTCGATATTGGTACGCTTCGCCCCCGAAAGCGAACCTCAGGAACTTCCTGTGACATGGAAGGATGGAGATATGAAAGTATGCGTCCTTCAGATCTATCGTGACGAACCAGTCCTGGGACTGGATCTGACTCACGATCATGGGGATAGTGAGCATTTTGAATCTGAACCTCCTTAGAGACCGATTCAAATCCCTTAGATCTATAATCGGACGCAACCCTCCATCCTTTTTGGGAACTATAAAGTACCGGCTGTAGAAGCCGGACTCCCTGTCTGGCGGAGGAACATGTTCTATGGCCCCCTTTGCCAGTAAGGTTTTTACTTCTAGTTCCATTACCCGACCCCGCTCTGGTACCACTGTAGTCCAGGTCACCCCCCTGAACCCAGGGGGAGGCCGACCGAACTGCAGTCTGTACCCATTTTCTACAATGCGCAGGACCCATGTGGATACACTCGGAAGGCATTTCCATGCGCCGAGATAATCTACTAAGGGAACCAGCCTCTCGAGGCTGGCGTCGGGTGTTACACGAGCCTCGTCCCCGACCCCCTGAAGCGGTTGCCCGGCAGGAAGTGGTTGGGAACGAGTCTCTGTGTGCGGACGCGCCAGCTGCCCAGCCGCAGGTCTTTCCAGAGGCGGCTGGAGCAGCGTGCGTTCGCGGGAAATCGATGTGGCCCGAAGCGTCATAGACGGCGGGATTACCACATCGATTTCCCCAGGGCGCCGCGAAGGAAGCAACCTCGGTTGCCCCCTCGCGGGAGGGACCGCCCTGAGAAGTCCTGCCGAGGCTAGGACTTCTTTGCGGCAGCCTTTCGCGCCTGAAGGACGTTCCTCAGATCGCCCTTCGGAGCGGAAGGCTGCTGGTGAGCGCGCCGCCTCTGTTGCCAAGCTCCCGGAGGAGGGGCTCTAGAGGCGACGCTCTCCTTTTGCATCTGACGATGCGAGGAGGAGCTGGTAGGCGGCTGAGGCTGCCCGCTAGGGCCAGCCTTCCCGGGCTTAGAGCGGCGAGGGAGGTACTGCTGGAAGGCCGCTGACTGTCTCTTCGCCTCCTGGTGTCTGGAGACGACGGAGTTAACCGCGTCCCCAAACAGACCAGAAGGCGAGATCGGGGAGTCCAGGAGGAAGGATCTGTCCTTCTCCTTTATCCCCGACAGATTCAGCCAGAGATGTCTCTCCGTTGTCACCATAGCTGCCATGGAGCGGCCGATGGCACGGGCCGTCTCCTTGGTAACACGGAGAGACAAATCTGCGACCTTCCTAAGTTCCAGTACATCCTCCGGAGAGGGACCCTCGCCCTCATCCAGCTCTTTTAGAAGGTCAGCCTGGTAGGCCTGCAAGATCGACAAAGTGTGCAGCGCACTACCAGCCCGCCCAGCCGCCATATAAGCCTTGCCCACCAGCCCTGAGGTGTCCCTACAGGGCTTGGTGGGCAGCACCGGGGTTTTAAGGGACGATGCCGATTCGGGCGAAAGATAGCTCGCGAGAGCATCCTCCACCCGCGGCATCGCCCCATAGCCCGCCTCGCGTGCCCCCAGGACGTTGGAATAGTCCAACAGTGGGGGATTAGAGACACGCGAGGAATAGGGCTTCCTCCACGATCTACACACCTCGGTGTGCAGATCGGGGAAAAAAGGCAAACCCCGGCGCGGTGTTTGGACCCGGTGTGCGAGGAACCGGTCATCCAGCCTACTGGGTGGCCGAACTTCCTGTTCCTCCTGTGGCCACTCAATATTGAGTTTAGCCACAGCCCGGGTCAACACCTCGACCAATTCCTCCTGGGCGGGCGGATGAGGCGATGGAAAAACCTCATCCCCCGCCCCGATGCCCGCGCCCTCCGGCTCCTCGGAACCGGAGAGAACGAGCATCGGACCCTCCGCCCCGGGGGAAGAAGCCGCAAAGCGGGCTTCCACACGGGGAGGAAGATCATCGGAACTGTCCGAGGAGGATTGGGAAAGTGCCGCAGCAGTCCCAAAGCCCTCGGACAGATCCCGCTGTGAGCCCCATGATCTGCGACGCCGTGACGCCTCAGCGACCGCGGGTCCAGAACCATGGGGCTCACGAGGCTGGCCGGTCTCATCGAACACGGCCAGCCTAGAGCGGAGCAGCCTGAGTGTCAGCCGCTCACAGTGCTCACAGGCGGCTCCCTCGAGAGCCGCCCGAGCGTGCTGCACACCCAGACACTGCACACATAACAGGTGTGTATCCGATCCCGAGATGAAGCGGGGACACGGATGCACACACTGTCTGAATCCACTCTTTCCTTCCATACTTTTACTATAAATGTCACTCACACACACACTCGCAACTGGACAGACAACAGTAAATAGACAGACCAAACAGAGAGCGCTATGCTGAAGAGCAATAACTGCCGCCATTATGCGCCGGCTCCCCTTTTATACTTCCGGGTACGCCGTCACAATGACGTCATCACGCACGACCAATCGGATTGGACTAGTGTTTATTCAGGCTTCAGATTCGCTGATGCTTAGGGAGCATCCCCAAAGCGTTTCGACGCAGTGGGAAGTTCCCTCGATAAGGGAACTCAAACCAACCATTTTAAATGCTGCAAGTGAATTCAGGCATTATAATGTAGCCTACAGTTTAAGCCACCATGAAATCAAAATCGGCAATTCACAGGGCCGTGCACAGACATTTTATGGGGCAGTGGCCCAAACCAATAAACGGGGCACTATAAGGGGGTTGAGTATCATCTTAATGTAGAGATTAAATAATAAACCTTTTATAATCATATTGCAAATACAATTATTAGGCTTTACTGCTTGTAAAAATATGTTGTTGTAATAATACTTAAAAAAAGTTGATTCTGTGCTAATTTGATCTCATATTTAATGTTTTGAATATATTTTGAGACAAAGTAAATAAAGCAACAATTTTTCAATAATGGAATATTATGTAAAAGTATGGTATTTTCGATAAAAGACACAATAATAAACATGATGATAAACAGCCGGTTGACTTTTCCATGAGTTGACATGACATGGTCAGATTCAGATGGTAAATATCATATTAAGTTGAGTGTACACCTTAGAGATAATCATCATATTTTATAATGAAACCATCCGATTTAAAAATATAATAAGCATATACAAAATATATATTTATTTGTTACTACTCTAAAGCTTTATTAAATTATTATGGGATCTCATTTAATGCTTTCAGAATCTATTATAATCTATTATAATGGGAAATATACTTTACATTAATTAAAGTGTGACTGCTATGATGATTTACCGTTGGTATGCTGAAGCTTTGAATCCATGTTGGCCGGGCATTATAGCCTCCCTTTGCTCTTCTTTTTTGTGAAGTCATTGTTTTTGTCTACAAAGTGTGCCGACAACAGCAAATTTATATTATGTTTTATGTTATTTATATTAGATCAGATCAGGGACAATCATTTGATTACAATTAATTTATTTCCAAGAAAGTTTTGCTAGCAAAATGTTACCGACAAAAATACATAAACAAACAACCAAATAATTCTGCAGATCAACCACTGTCTGTAATGTGGATTGTAGTTTGTAATCTACCTTCTGACATTCTGGAACTGTCGTCTCCATAGAGAGAGGCCGCTGCCACAACTGTGAGTGATTACCGGAAGAATTACTGGATTTTTAGCGGAACGGAACGCTTTTATGGAAACCTCTGGGGGTGAGGGAGGGAAGGGCGGCAAGAGGGGCACCTCATCCCACGAGGGCAGAGGGGCAGTGGCTGTAGCCACCGGGCCACCCCCCTGTACACGGCCCTGACAATTCATATTTATGTATTATTGCAATATTTATTATAAATGATTTATCCGTGCACATCATTATTTTTAAAATCCATATGCTCTCATAATCGTTAATCAAAATAACTTCCCCTTGCAGCAAGATGTCTTCTCTAATGTGTTTACTGGCGCAAGGGCGGGACAACCTGTCACATGACATCACAGCACTAGTAAACCACAACCATTCAATCGTCCATTCAATTCCCCAAGGACAAAGTCAATTCCTGCTCTACATTTTTTTATTGTTCAAGAATCTGGTTTTACTCAGATATATGTCACAATAGGGAAGAAAAGGCTTTCGCAACTTCTGTTTCATACCAACTTTAATATACATTATAATGCACAGTATGAAAAATGGATCATCATATTGAGATATGATTAAAATTGCTTTTTTTGGTGTGTTTTTTAGTCAATGTAAAATTGGGGAAATTTAGTCTTAACATTTTTAAATTAGTTTTAATATTTTTAAATTAGTTTTAAATTAGTTTTAAATTTAGGACATGCTTGAATGTGTGGCAACTTTAGCAAAATGTTGGCAAAATGTTGTGGGCAAAACGGCTCCATTGTCAATAGTGTGTATATATGAAGTAGGCATGCTCTGATCAATCGGCCGTAGACCGGATATCGGCCGATAATCACATTCTTAAATCACTTGGCCATCTCATAAACAAATCTCAATTTGATGACGTAAAACATAACATGCTTTTTGTTTCCCAACGTCATTTGAAAGTTCAACCAATGGAAAATGGATCTCGGGTGTGGTCTGTAGGCATGTTATATGTAGACCAATCGGACACTAGAGCACACTTGGATTGGATCGATCGCTGTAATTATAAATATTTTTTTATGTTTTGCGGGTGCATGTATTTCTTATGTTCAGAGGTTTTTGGACTCTTGATAAAAAAGCTACGATGGTTCCAAATTCCATAACTTTTGATTGCATTAAAATATCAACACAAAATTTGGCCCAGATACAGTTCATTTTATGACCTGTCACATATAATTTCTAATAGTCATCATGTCAAGTATCAATAATAACAAAATAAATCAAGACGTGCATTTGCAATTATTTAGCATTGTTGTAACATAAGAACCTCCAAACGATGTTAAATGCGTCTGCCAAATGCATGAACATGATTTGAATTAGACCATCACATTGTTCCTCTTCATGCTGGCTTTATTGAAATCAGTTGTGAATCAAGTACCCATATACATCGCTGAGAGGTGGGGACCGAAGTGAATTAATGAGTGTTCGTTTCATTGCTGAGCCACTCATAAATATGAATGTTTCCCTAGATTCACAGACTCATTCCTAGGTCAACAGTTTTCTTTGTCCCCGGTCCCCTGCGTGCACTAAGAAAGATTGTTGAGACTGTAGGTGAGAGCAATGGTCAACTCTTTCATTACAGAGCATGGCTATGGCTTACAGAGAAACAAGATGACAAAATGATCCATTCCTTCCTCCGCAGCCAAGTCCATTCCACTCTTCCTTTAGTCTTGGCTTTGGGTTATACGTATCCCCTGAGTCCATGCCATTTGTAAAGCCCACCGAGCTGGCATGAAGGTAATTCAGTACACTGAATCATAGAATCGATGATGTGTCACACGCAAACTTCCTGTTATAAACTCTTTCTCGCACTTTTCATCATCTAAGCAGCAACAGAAATGACTTTTGCTGTAGCATGGACCAAACATCAATCCCACAGTTCATCCTGCAGTCTCTTTACTACAGCAGACACGCGGATTGAGAAAGTATCCACGTCTGATTGGCTGGACAGAGAGCAGGTGTCGCTATACTGTTGGCTGGCAAAACATGGATATTTTCTTTGAATGTCCCTCATTTTATCAAAGTAATTTGAGTTGAGCTTTAAGAACACTTCAACCGTGTTGCATAACAGCAGCGTTTCACACAGTGTTTGCTCTGAGAGTACTTGGGGAAAAATCATGCTTGATATTCTCCTGCTGTGCTAACTCTGTTTCAGCACAAAACAAATGAACAAAGGATCCTACGATATTACTGACTGTTAACGTTAACATCACGGCTGTTTAATCTGTTACTGTCTGTTGTGGTTTTGATTGACATTTACCGAGTAATTAGCTTGTCAGCATAACAGATGATTACATGGTGAGTGCAGACAATTACTGCATTCAAAGCTTTTAGGCATAAAGCTCTCTTATCGGTTAATATCAAAGGAAAGGCTGCTAGTAGTTTACACACTGCTAGCATCCCTGTATGAAGAGCAAAGAGCATTTTATTTTTAACTTGAATTGCAGAACATGTAACAAGACCAATGACTTTATTTCATGAAATGGTATAGTTTTATTGTACTGTGAGTAGTTTATAATCTCTCCAGAGGAATAATGGGCTTTTGAGTTTAGTATGTATTTACAATGAACAAATGATTCATAGATTATTATTGTTTTTCATTAAATAGAAGCGGATTGTTTTGTAATCAGTCACCACCCAAGTTGTGGGTGAACGAAAAAGAAAACATTTTTACCAAAAAATTGATGGTAGCCAATGACTTCTACAGTTTTTTTTCCCCATATATGGAAGTCAATGTGGTCCATTAACTGTTCGGTTATCCATATCCACATTTTTCAAAATGCATTCCTTTGTGTTTAGCAGAAGAGCAAAATACATACAGGTTTGGAACATCTTGAGGGTAAAATTTTCTTCTTTTTTAAAGTTTAGGGTCTGTAAGATTTGTTTAAAAATAAATTGATACTTTCATTCAGTTAAGTTGCATTAATGACAGCAAAGACTTTTATAATGTAACTTTCTATTCATCAAAGAATCTAAAAAAACAAAACAAGAAATACTTCCAAACTTAATTATGTGTCACAATAAGAATACATGTTTATTGTAGTGTTCATTTAATTAATATTTTGCTAATTACTTTTTTGCAACAAAAAAGTATTCCCCCCCCCCCTCTCTCTCCCCCCCCCACACACACACACTTCCTCATTTAGAATATACAGATTTATCAATATCAATATTTCAACAAAACAAGAGTCGGAAGAAAAATGTGCATATACACCAGTGAAAAAGTTTTATGTGAAAACCTCTATGCACATGCACATTATGCAATTTTTAGTTAATCAGTCTGTATGTGATGAAAGGCAGTTTTTGAATAAAGGAATGCTGCAAGGTATGTTTGCTTAATTTATGTTTTTAAAGCTGCGAAAGGTCAGCTTGTGATGGCCCATTTGGATGGCACATTTTTCTTGATTTAAATGCATTTCCTTTGAAAAACGTTTTTTTGTTGGTTGCCCAGATAATTTGGCAGTTGCCTAGTGAACAAGTATTTTTTTTAAAGTCAAAAGACACCCCTAGATTCAAAAGTTCCATTAGAACATCCCCATTGTTTCTGTGAGAGCCCTTTGAGCTCAAATTGACAAAAAAGAAGAAAAGGTATTAAATATTCATAGGCTAACACTCATTAGATGTATCTGAGGTGTCAGTCAGAGGCAGGTCTATTTCTGGGATAAGAGCACTGTCTGCTGTTTGTTTCACTGGGTTTTCTCACACAGCCTTCCTGCACTACCACTGGCACATTGCTGCACGTTTGATGTCGAGGAAACAGTCACACAACCTGTCAGGTACAGGAGCACTGAAGGCTTGAAGAAGTGCGCAGAGACCTCACATCTAGTGGCTGCAGCTGACATGGAGATGGGGAAGACTTGCTGTGGCATCCAGATCTTCCACTTCCTTCCTTCGGAAGTTAGGTCGAGTTTCTTGGAGAGTTGGCAGTTTCCAATGGAAGAATTGGAGGAATAACGCCTCTGAAGCTGTTTATGGCACTTGTTTTTTTTCGCAGTACTTCTGAAAACAAAGATGCTTCCTTGTACGCAGAGTGGATTACGAGAGTGTTTTTTATTTATTTATCCCGAGCACTACGATGCTCATTAGAGGCCCCTACGGTGCTGAACCGACTGATCCTGTTGTTTCTCGCTCACCTCGACACTCTCATGAAACCTCGCTCAACGTGGAGGAATAGTGACCGCATATATTCAAATGTGCAGTCTGTTCCCCTGGCACATATATCTGAAGCCCTGCCACACACCAATAGATGAACATATGTCTCTCAGCTGAGTCAAAGCTAATTGAATTAAAAGATGTCTGCGCAAACTGTGTGAACAACAGACTCGAATCAAGAAAAAAACGAGCAAATCAGCTCTTGTAATTTTACAGTAAGATGAGATATGCTTTTGGGGTTTGCTCACACAAACACTAGAAATCTGTTGTGTGGCATATCTTGGCACTTCATGTTTCCGTTTACCCAACAGCAAAATTGCAGTAACTTTGAGTCTTTTGATTGAGCTGATATTGATCAATGTTCACACTTGTTTTGTTTAATAATAATAATAACAGTTGAGTCAAACACATTTCATGTAAGGGCACAACATTTCACCTGATTTTGCAAGTAGGTCACATGCTTTGCTAGTTAAATGAGTGTTGCTTGGTTTGATAGTGACTTCTGTGTGAATGGTGGTTCATGGATTACAATATTGACAGGGGGCCATGAACCTTCTTTGCTGAAAGTTCCATAATTACGTTGTTTTGACCAAGTGTGTAGTTACTGCGATTTGCCTTTGCCTGTAAGCTTAGGGTGTGTTCACACTTGTAGTTTAGTTCGCTTGGTTTGTTTGGTCAGGACTTGTTTTGTCTGCTTGGTGTTCAGATTGGCATTTTTATCACCTGACTGGTCGGCTTTTATGATGTATAGCCAATTCTAAGATGACATTTTCAAACATCCAAAACAATCCAAAATAATTAAAGTACATCAACAGTTATTTCCAGTTCACAAGAGAAGCAAACCACAGCCCGAGGTGTCCTGAAATGCCAAGAGTAAAAATCACAGTTTGGCTTAATTTTTTCACTCTCTTTTTTGATTTTCTTTTTTCTTTTCTTTGTCTGTGAAGCTATAACACACTCTTCATCTGCTGGCTGTTGATCAATGCATGGCGTGAGACCCAAAGGCAGGATGTGTGTTCAGATACGATTATGTCATTTGTCCCCAAACAGGAATGTTCTTGATGCATCACATCCTTCTAAGGGCAGCGATTGGTCGGTTCCCAGAGCCAGGTCCTTCCTGTGGGCTCTTCTGTTTTCTATCACAGTGGCAGAATAGTAGGTGTTTGAGGCCTGTGAACGGCATGTAAAAAATCATTCAGGATATAGCTAAAGTCAACACAGTATTCCCTGTCCACTTCCGGGATGGTCTTATCATTGCTTTGCCTGTCCTTTGGCTGGCATGAAAGACCCTCCTGGGTATTCAAGGGAATTTTCTATGATGTTTCCATTGCTCTCACTTTTACATGAGCTGCCGGTAGGGGCCCTTCGGCACAGGAGTGGAAGGCAGGGATGTGATGTAGTAATTAATGAGGCTGGAGAGAGGGGTCGTGTTGGCTGCCTCCGTCTAGCTCAGGTGACGTGGGGGCACCCTACGGCGAAAACAGTGGTAATACAGTATTCAATTAAGAGCTTCAGTGTGGTCTGACAGGATCCCAGCAGGGGACTGACATAGCACTAACTAGACACTTACATGCCTTGGAATTAGGTGCAAAATAATAGGGAGCAAGGATAAACCGCTGATGAATGAATTGAACGGTGGAATATGTAACTGACCTGAACCTGATTCTAATTTCACCTGTGCAGTTACCAGAAAATCGAATATACTTAATGCCTAGATTGTATTCAAGGTTTTTTTTGTGTGTGTGATTAGTTTAACACTTCCCATTCCTCTCTTTTAAAGTGTACCCTTTTGTTGTCTCATTAAGTCAAAAACATGTCTACTTAAAGTCTGGTCCACGGTGTTGCTTATTCTCTCAACGAATCACTCATTTCATCAGCAAGAGACTATTCCGTCTAGGGCTAGGAACTAACACAAGTTTCATGAGTCGATTTGAATTCAATTAACAAGCTTGCAATTTGATTACATTCAGATTTTGATTCAATTCAATTCAGTATCAATTATTTGGGGTATGTATCTAGTACAGTACATGTCATTCATTTTTCTTGCTGTCCTTTTTTGCTGACGTTTATGGACATTAAATGGCTTTTCTGAGGTACGCTGTAAAGCTCGAATAATTTCAGGCAATTAGTTACATCAAAAACTTTAAAGATGCCCTAGAATGAAAAATGAAATTAACCATGGCATAGTTGAATAACAAGAGTTCAGAACATTGACATTCCATACAGTGAGTCTCAAACACCATTGCCACCTCATTCATATGTAAATCTCGTTTGTGAAAAACCACAGAAAAATAAATGTCTCAACATAACACCGACTGTGACGTGGCAGTCGGGATCATTCATATGTACGCCCCAACATTTGCATACGCCAGCATATGTAAGGCCAAACGGAACTGCACAGCCGAATCACATGGAGTTCTGCAGGTATTGTGAAGAAACTAGCTCATGGAAATAAATGGTATGCTCCAGGCTGTGAAGGGGACGTGCAGACTTTTTATACCCTTCCCACGGAACAAAACAGGCATGGTTGATGTTTATCTATAACCATGATACATTTTTTAAGTTTTAATAAGAAAGCATTTATTTGAAATATACATTTTATGTAGCATCATAAATGTCACTTTTGATCAATTTAATTCATCGTTGCTGAATAAAAGTTTTAATTTCTTTTTAAAAAAAAATTCTAACCCCAAACTTTTGAAGTGTAATGTAACTTAGATAAAACAAAAATCATTTAATAATATAATAAAAGCAAAATATTGGTTTAGAACAGTATTCTGCTTTTATTAAATGCATTATAAACTAAAATATTATTAAAATATATTTATGCCTGTATCACTGTAGATTCTGTTACATGCAAACAAATGTATAAGTAGTTTATGAACAAGCATGCTTATTCTGCTGAGTATTTCATCATGGCACAGGTTTAAAGACATTAATGCTTGCTTTATGATAACTCCCATTATCATCACCCCCCTTCCTCTCACATTTCGGTGCATTGCAAGTATCATTTTCCCAGGGCTGTTGATGAGAACCGAGGCCTGCTGCAGTTTATTCATCTGCTCATTTCACAGTGCCATTCCAAATCACCATGCGCCAAAACATTGTACACACATTCCTCTACACCACGGGTCGCAAAGAGAGAGCTGTTCCAGGTAGACAGGCGTGTGTAGAGGCTAAGCAGCAGCTGTGTGTCTGGCAGGCCGCTGTCCCTTAATGTCATCCACAGGGAGGTGACAGCTTAGATCATTCGTCACACAGGTTGCTTCCTGAGTCCGCCTGACATAGAGAAGCACTCATTTTCAGCAGGAGATTAAAACATCTCTGTGATCTTATTCAACCGGACACCTTCACCGATGAGTCAAGAGTTACGGCCCTTTCAAAGTTTTTTTAAGCGACTTGGCAACATTGTCCTGTCAGAGGCTGCTTTTAAGGAAATAAGAAAGGAGCATATCATTGTATTAAATTATTCTTGGTCTTATATTAAGGAGTATACTGAGGCTGCCTATATACATAATTTGTTTTAAATTAAAATTGTTTAAAATAATTTGCTTAACAAATAGCCTATTTATAATCTAAAAAGGAATTTCCTAATTTCCATAGGGCTTAATTGATCTAGAATAGGCCTATATTCATTTTAAAAGTTTGTTGGCATCTCAAGTCAGGGGACTCAGTGGCAATGCCTCTCTTTTTTCAATCTGCGTAGAAACGGGCGTATATGTTGGTGTAAGATTATGCTTACACTCCTCTCACTGCCTGATTTATGAAGCTGTGCGCATCTCTGCAATCCAGGGGTACGCAGTACTTGCCCTTGATAAATGCCGCGGCTGAAAACGATCGCCATTAGAATAACACGCCCCCATATATTTAAGTCTCCGCCTCCCCCACGCCCTCATTTTACACCATGGACACACGGAAGACGGCAAAGAAGCGAAACTTCTCCGACGTGGTGAGATCGAGACCATCACGAGGTGGAAAAAAACTAAATTGTTTTATTCAGGAGTTTAAAGAGTGGGATTAAAGGCACCCACAAAAACAAAATATGGACCCAAATTATGAGTACTGTTAATAGTGTGGGGGTTGAGAAGCACACTTCAGCAGTTTAAATAGCTGTTTGGTTGAGAAATTATCACAATGCATTATTTTACAGCACACGTTTTGAAACAATTAGCATTTAATTTCATATCTTGTCACATGTATTGGGGTGTACAATAGTGATGATGTGATGTGGAGTACCATTCATTCACATTAATAAATGCATGACAATTTGTAAGATTCTTCTTCTTATTATTATTATTATTATGATTTGAATTATTAATAACGCTTATTGTTATTTAGAAGAAGAATGTTGTTATTATTTATTTTATTATTATTATTATTATTATTATTATTATTATTATTATTATTATTATTATTATTATTATTATTATTTAAAAGAAGAAGATGGAAGCATGAAGTGTTTCAAAATCTCCTGATAGGTAGCTGTATTGACCCTGCCCTTGATAAAACACAGTGGACCAACACCAGCAGCTGACATGGCACCCCAGACCATCACTGACTGTGGGTACTTGACACTGGACTTCAGGCATTTTGGCATTTCCTTCTCCCCAGTCTTCCTCCAGACTCTGGCACCTTTTTTTCCGAATGACATGCAAAATTTGCTTTCTTCCGAAAAAAGTACTTTGAACCACTGAGCAACAGTCCAGTGCTGCTTCTCTGCAGCCCAAAGTGGCTTGACCTGGGGAATGCGGCACCTGTAGCCCATTTCCAGCACACGCCTGTGCACGGTGGCTCTGGATGTTTCTACTCCAGACTCAGTCCACTGCTTCCGCAGGTCCCCCAAGGTCTGGAATCGGTCCTTCTCCACAATCTTCCTCAGGGTCTGGTCACCTCTTCTCGTTGTGGAGTGTTTTTTGCCACACTTTTTCCTTCCCACAGACTTCCCACTGAGGTGCCTTGATACAGCACTCTGGGAACAGCCTATTCATTCAGAAATTTATTTCTGTGTCTTAGGCTGCATTTACACTGCAGGTCTTGATGCACAATTCCGATTTGGTGACTATATCCAATTTTTTTGACGACCCGCTTACATCATCTTTTCAAAAGCGACCCGTATCTGATATTTGCATTTACACTGTACACTGGGAAAACAGCCCAAGACGTTCTTAACCAGTGAAAGGAAGTAAAACAGCACAATATGAAATGGACGCAGACAAAATGATTGCACAATGTTTTGGTGTCTGCACTGTTCCACACATCTTTAAAGTCGGCAAAACATTTCTCTCTTAAGACAATTGCAACTCAAAACTGTGTTAAAGCAGCCCAATTCCGCATGAAAACCGCAGACTTGGCAACACTGGATCGCAGTTTGTGTCCACCTGAGTTGACGTCGAGAGAGAGATCGACCACCAATCTCACAGTCGGTGATTCTGATTCGACCACCGATCTCACAGTCGAATCTTCCTGGATGTTATGAAACGAGGATCATACCATTTTGGCCATATGGGGGTGCTGAATATTATAAAGATGTAGCGCGGCGCGGCGCTGAGCTTCGTGTCCGGCGGTATATAATGTGGTATATAACTGTCTTATATATTCATAAAGTGAATATATAAGACAGTATTCCATCTGTCTTAGAAGCCATGCTGAACCTAAAGAAATGGCCTTTCGGCCGATGTCATTCACATCATTATTTCCCCCATTGTATTACAGTACTCTTAAAAGATTATAAAGAATTTGAGTGACAGCGGCAGATGATTTCCGTCCAATTTTCAATAGCTGCCACACTATTACAATATGAGATTGCAACAAAGGCAGAGGTGTTATTACATGTACTTTAATAGGTGTATGTGCACTGTGCATGTTGGGTTGGGCTGGAAGGTGTTTAAATATCTCGCTGGCATGGAAACAGCTCTAGATAATTATAGAGTACTTTTGTCATTTCTCACCTCTGTCATAGAACGAAATACGTGACTGGGGTCCGTAGCGTGAATCAATCAAGTAATCAGTTTTTAACTGACGAGAGTATGACTAATCCAGTTCTTCTTTTCTCTTCCCGTCTAAAGGAAGATTATGGCAGAGGATGTCTATGATCATGGCAAATTACTTTTCCAACATATTCATAACAGCTTATTTGGACTGTCAACGAAGAAAAAAGTCATGCTATTATTTTGCCAGGTCTCACATCACGGCAGAAAAAATTGCAGGTCATATTTAATACCTGGCAGTTTGCCGGTCCCCATCATTCTTTTAGTTGAGTGGAATAATAAGACACAATATTCCACGTCAAAAGAAAAAGACTCTGTCCGTACTTGGATTCATACAAGCTGTTTATCATTGAAGCAATCTAATACAAAGATAGTGTATGCCATATCTTTTTGATTAATCGATTTGAATGTGCTGTGGGCTTTAAAATAAAGGCTGAACTCAGTCTGTACCCAAGACCATTTGACCCATCCCAAACATGCTGGTATTGTTCATCTTGAAGACGGAACCCAAAATTACAATATGCTGTATTTCAGGATTGCATGCAACAGTTAGTATAACATAGGGGGACAAAATCACATAGCAATTCACAATTATTTTACATTTTGCCAAATTCATAGTAATAGTATGTGTTTGTAGAATCTGGGTATGCCTCATTGATAAGGTTTAAGGTTGAGGGTAAGGTTGGAACTTCATGCTTAGTGTTTTGCTGAAAATCATATTAAAAATAAGTTCTCCCTTACTACCTTTTTTTCTTTAAGATTTTTTGTATGTACTTATCGGCAGTTGTAGCTCTTCTGGTACGTTCAATGAAATGTAGACCTAAATAGCTCAAAGGTACTTTCATTTTTCACAATTGACAATCTGATCATTACAAAAGGTTTGTGTTTGCTCAATGCAGCTAAACATTTTAATTTTGGTTGTACAGTGATGATATCAGATGGTTCAGTAATACATAGGGGTGTGACAAGATCTAGATCCATGAAATCTTGCGATTCATTCAAATGTGACAAGATTTCTTGTGAAGTGAAAAACTTTTTCGTGATATCGTTATGATGGAGTTTGAAATTAGCATAGAATATGCTGCAGCAACAACTGGCAACACAAACAGCTGCGGGTACATTAGGTGCCTTTAGTTAAAGACGAATGCATGGACTATTTTCTGTGTTTACTGTGTTTACGAGGAAACTCGACAAGAAGGGCTTTTTTTGTCTTAAGTTCAGGTGCACGATATACCGTGCAGCCCTACTAAATAACTGTTGCTATAAGAACTTTCCCAAAAAAGCCATGGTAATATCTTATGGGGCTTTTTAGGTTCTATTTTTGTAAATGGATACAGCTAGCCTGACGTGGTCATACTCAATTCTAGTCAGAATATGAGTGAAACTGCTCCATTGGGCTGTGATTATGAGGCGTGTTTCAACCGAACCAGGAAAGACCTCAATTGGATAGACCTACAACCAATCAGAGCAACGAAGCGACGCATTGTCAAATGTCAACAGAACCCAACTGCACTGTGTTGCCAAGTCCGCGTTTTTTCCCCACAGGTTGTTTTCTACGTCCGCGGGTTGAAGCGACTATTATGTGATATATAGACCCATGAGTGCAAATTTTAGCAGGCAACCATGCCAAAATAACACACATTTTACCCCCCAAACACCATTTTTCTCCCTAAGTTCGGCTGGCATCCAGGCTAGGATACAGCTAGTTGAATATTAAGATTAAAATAAGTCTACCAGCCCTGAGTTCAAATGTTTTACCATAGCATTGTTTCTTTTCAGATGTTGAAATAGTTTGTCATGTAACATGCAGTGACTTGCTCTGTTGATCTACTCAATGTGTCTCCGGTACCCTTATTCTTCCAGCAGATAAAACAAGTGGATTTGGTTTGTTTGTCTCATATTCACTCAAGGGATCAGGCTCTGCAGCGAAGGGATAGCCGCGTTTCATATTTGTCATGGCCGACTGAGAGCCAGAGCATATTGCAGGTGTAACTCAGACCCCTCCTTAGACAGATTGTTTCCCCCCATGACTGTGAGTTATTGCAAGGGACCACATTTCTGTCAACAAGCCCAGCTCAGGGACCAACCAATCATAATCTAATCTTCTGAATGGGCTCAGTGTTGTGGGTGATTGAAATTGTTTATTGTACGTGGCACAACATTTCAAGTCCTGATTAAAAGAAAATATACACAGGGCCTCATATTGACCTGTGCACTTTCAAATGCGTTCGGGAGCCAAAGGGCAAACCGGAGATATTTCTCACAAGTCAACCCTCAGGTGAGGATTATTGAAATGAAAGGCTTGTGTAGGCAAGAGATCAGACGTTTTTTTAATATTCACGTAAAGCAGACTGTGCCCTTAAACAGGTGTTTCTGTGTAGGTT
Source organism: Pseudorasbora parva (assembly GCF_024679245.1). Classification (NCBI taxonomy): domain Eukaryota; kingdom Metazoa; phylum Chordata; class Actinopteri; order Cypriniformes; family Gobionidae; genus Pseudorasbora; species Pseudorasbora parva. The sequence continues at coordinate 39,776,187 of NC_090173.1, read as the reverse complement.
TGAATGTGCACCTTTGTGTGTGTGTGTGTGTGTGTTTAAAATCGAACATGCGCAGCTGTTTGTCTTCTCTATGTCCGCAGTGATGAGAGGTTTAGTTCAGATTCTTTCAGGATGTGTCAGCTGTCTTCAGTATTGTACGAACAGCCGACACCGTGAGCACACGAGACCGTTCAGGAAAAATAAGTCAGCCTTTCTCTATTCATTTGCACAGGACATGCAGTGCTCGACAATAAGGATTTGTTTTATTTATTTCTGCTGGCCTTGTCGAGCATGTAGTGCAAATTTTTACTTGTCATATGTTTACTGACCTCCCCACAAAAATGAAAATAAACAAATGAATAAAGAAAATTTGTATATAGAGTAAAAAAAAACAATTAAATATTTGTCTTTTTTCTGTATTGCATCAGATTTATATTGATATATAAATAATAGGTTATTACAAATATTATGTTGTTTAATGTTTTCTTTTTGAGATAGAAATATACATTATTTTGGAAGCATTTGCTTATTTCCATGTATTTGCTCTAGGATTGCCATATGTGCGAGCTATCAAAGGAGCCATAATGATTTAATGAGCCGCTTGTAGTTTTAATCTATCGACCGTCTGAACCTAGACCTGTGTAGCTTAATCTTTGAGACAAGTACATGACAGGGTTAACCAAGTTTCCATACGAGGACCACAATGTGTGGGTGTCCTGCACGCGGGTCTCAACTTGTTTCTCTTGCTTGCTGTGTTTACCTGGAGTCTGATGCTGGTAACCACTCTGAGGAAGTGTCTAGTCAAAATAATGATATACTGATTTATTGACTAGCATGGAATAAACATGGAATATGTGTATTTTAAATGTATTTTGACATTTATAGTTCAATCATTTTCACATAGATCCATTAAACTCTGGGTCTTATGAACCTAACTTTGTAATTTGCTAACTTTTTAGTGAATTGAAATAAAAATGTTTCCAACAACCAACATGCTAACATTTTCTACGTATATTCCGAACTTGGAAATTCTACATAACTTATTTTTTTTCAATTATGCATGAAGTTTATTTCTTAATAATGTTAAGACAACAGGTTTCCTCACTTAAAGTCAACTGGTCACTTTTTACAGTGTAAATTTTTCCCTACTTCACGTTAAAAAATAAAACTAGCAGTTGAAAGACTGAAAAAAAAAAAAAAATCCCAGTATTTTCTCATTTCACTGCAGAACGTGGATCTGACATTATAATATATATGCGATCAGACCATCATAATGTCAGATCCTGTTGCGTTTCGTGCTGTATTGCGACTTCTTTTAGGGGATGCCGATATTGCGATTGTGTCGTAGTTTGACTTTGGGGTGTTTGCGGGAGCGGTCCCTGGGAGTAGACTTTGATGTGCCTTTGAAATACCGTTTAGCCTCGGGCTTCTCGCTGTGATCTTGTATTAAGACCCACCAGGCTTGTATGTTTTTCACCACGGTCGTGTTTATCTCATCCCATTAGCGATGAAGCCTCTAGTGCCTGTGTTCTCCTTTGCCCAAGAGCACCTGCCCCAGAGATGCAACCGAACGCTGCTTTAGTTTGGAAAGCGCCTGATCAGATTTGATGGAGAGGAGACGGTTCAAAGAATGCGAAAGCAAATGCCGTGCGCGCAGGAAGGTCAGTGCGCTTGTCCAACCCCTCAGTATGTCATTCTCTGAGTTCGTGAGTAAGTCTGGTGAAATGTAATGGCTGTGAAATGAAAGGTGAGGCTGCAGTCTTAGCTCATTCGTCAAACGGTGGGTTGCGGGTGAACGCAGACCATCAGAGTGTTTGCGTTTAGAGTCTGCAGCTGTCATTTTGGGAGTCTGCATGGCCTGGGTTTGTAAATCAGAGAAGATTTGTGTTTGAGCTAAGCGGAGACTGAAGGCAAGGTGCTGTCTCATGCAAAACTGCTCACTTTATCCTGTAGGCCACATAATACACAGGCTCTCTGGTGCTATTGATTTAATATTGAGGCGATATATGTTCCAGTGGGGAAACTGTTGAAACTCAGCTTGGCATCATAGGAGTAAATTACATTTGAAAGTATATTAACATAGAAAACATTTATGATTAATTGCAATAATATTGAACAAGATTCATGTTTTTCATTATATTTGATTATATGCTGTCTTGGAAAAGACTGCTTAAAAAAATGGATGAATGGCAGTTCACTTGGACACAAAAAGTATTTAAAAGCAAAATATTCAACCAAGCGACACCTGGAAACAATTGATGCTGAAAGCTTTTTTCACAGCTAACTTCACTTTACTGAGACCAAATCCCAGATTGCAGCCAAATTGGAGCACATTCTGCTTTTTTTTCTTCTTCTTTTTTATTGATATTGTTTTCTGTATGAAGTCAAGTTGAGTGCTTCTGCAGATACCAAACATCTGTCACATCAAATTGGTTTTGAATCCATCACTGATTAATGCAGAGCCAACGTAATTAAAAAATATTTGTGTAATGAAACAATCATTTTGAGAATTTATTTGATGATGTTTAAAGTTTGAAATAAAAATGCCACACAGTGTGTGTTTATATTCTGTAGTTGGACAAAATATACACTCATAAAAGTAAAAATGGCCATGAAAATGGCTAAAAAGTTAATTTCTTACACTAACTCCAATGGCCAGCTGCTCATTTTCTGGAAAAGAAAAGAAACATTTGCTTGCATATTTATGAGATACAATGTTTATTGTTGTGTTGTAATGTTTATGTTGCTCATGAATTTTTCTGGAGTCAAAAATCTTGTAGCTTGTACACTTGTCTACCCTTGTGATCCCTGCTATGACCACAATATGACATTAAATCTCAGGGTTCTGTCACTTTAGTCTAGTTTATTCTTGGGTTTGTGACAGAGCCCTAACACTCCTGTGTATTGTCTGTGTCTTCTGTCCTTGAGAGTTGTTTGCATTCAGAGTCTGGTATAAATATAAAGGGAATCACATTCATACTTTTTTTTAAAGGAATAGTTCAGTAGTTTACATGTATGCGTCGAAGCTGATAGTCTCGTATGCGGCGTTCTGACATAAAAGGCAACTGCACCTCCTGCGACCCGAGTTCAATTTCTGACTCTAGGTACTTTGCGATACCGTTCCCTTCTCTCCATCCTGACTTTTCTGTCTCTTCTGTATACTGTCTTTTCCAATAAAGGCATAAAAAGGCCAAAAGAGCATAATTGATATATAGGCATAGTCGATATACCAGTTGACACGATTAACTGGTCGAAACTTTTCAACCGGTAGAGATTTTGGACTACCATCTCTATTGAGGTTATGCTCATGTGACGTTGCTGCACTGCGGCCTCACAAAAGCTTATCATTTGAATGAATTATATTATAAATATATATATATATATATATATATATATATATATATATATATATATATATATATATATATATATATATATATATATATATATATATATATATATATATATATACGATTAAAAACACTTTTTAGAACCCCACCACACAGCTGCTTTACAAAGTGAGAGAAAAAAAAAAAAATATAATAAATGATAAACAATAAGAAAGAAAAAAACAGCACAATATCTCTATGTATATTTTATACATGTACTATATAAGTTTTGGCAGTGTAATTTGTTATAAGCGACTCCACTATTTATTTATTTATTTATGAATACGAAGTCACTGACTGAGAAATCAATTTCAAAACAATTTAAAACTAACATAATAATAATAATAATAGTAGTGCAGATGTAAATAACCAGCATAATAACAGAACAAAATAATTTAAAACAAGAGCCAGAGCAAATACTTTACATTGTATCTGCATTTTTATAAAGAATCAATACAGAAACAAACTATCTGTGAAATAAGATACTAGGAAAACTTCAACGGATAGTCAGTATCATAACAAGCAAAGGGTCTCAACTGAAAAAAATGCTGTGCTGCCAAAAAGCTCTCAAGTGCTCACAGCAAGGAGTTTTCAGCTGGATAAAAACGTTTTGGATGACACGCAGCCTAAGGGGACCCGCAGTGTGTGTAGATAGAAATGGCTCATTCTAAGGTAATAAAATCATAACGGTACATTATGTAAGGTCTTTATACACCAATGAAAATCTAGTTATGCCTATTATATTGCATTTCTGTTAATAGATCCTCATAAATATTGTACACTGCACCTTTAAGTTGTACATTTTAAAATGTGAGCCACGTAACAACCTGTCTTTATTAATGAAACACACTTCTATACATGCTACATCTAAGTCACCTGAAAAATCTCTCTGCAGCTTGAAGTTTGAAAGCACATCAAGAGAAAAAAAACCTTGCCCAGGTACAAACATTGATCCATTCGGTTGGCCAATTACCGTAACATTGTGTACAATTCTCAGCTCAGGCGGCAGAGAGGATTTCCTTCATCAACACAAGGTCGAAGTGATGCTCTGGGTAGAATATTGGTGCTGGAGGTTAAATGTATGTACTGGTGATGGGCATGAAGGGTGGCTGCTTCTGTCTCACGGGTTGAGGCCTTTGGTCTTGTGTTCCTAAATCCATTTGCCAAGTCAGAGAAACATAAAGTCCTCTCATTTGAAGTGAAGCAAAGATATCCTTAGTTTTAATCTAAGAAACTGAAAGTTTTACTCTTGAAAAATTGTTTCACAGTTTGCTCTGTACATAGAGTATATCCTGATTTATTACTTTTATATGTATCTGAACACTTTAATAAAGTCTTAGTGTAACTCACGGGTTTAATGACTTAAAAAGAAGATTTTGTTGAAGTAGTCATTTGTTAAAAGAAAAGACAGATCTTTTAGTAAAAGAATGTGTCCCATGTTGACAGATTTTTTTAGTAATTATTGTATTCATCTGGAATTTAATGAGATGGTTCACTTGATTTTGGTGCGATGTGTTCTTTTACTTGTGCTTTGGCTGATCGCCCAGCCCATCTTTTTTTTTTTTTTTTTTTCTGTAAGTAGATTTTGGTCAAGCTGAAATGCATGTGGTGTTGAAACCCTCTATTACTGACAATAATTAAATAATTCACACAGATTGCATCCTGTCCAAGATGAGCGTGTTGTCCTGTGGCTCCACATCATTCTGCATGCAACTCCATCAGTGCCAGGCTGGAATTGTCACGAAAAATGACAGCTCTGCAGCAGCAATATGAAGGCCATTTTTTTACTGACTTTTAGAGACCGCTTTCACAGAATCACAGTTGTCTCCAGGGAATAAGGCCATTTAAGTCTGGTGATAGAGGAATGTTTTCATATTGCATCAGTCCCCTAGTTGATCTCTGTTTTGTGGCATTTGGTGTCAGACTCTCAGAAGTGAAGAATTGGTACCAGTTTAATGGCTTTCATCTCACCCTACTAAATGATGTCTGAGCTTCGCAATTTAGCTTTGATCAAAGTAATTCTGTTAGAGATATTTATATGCAGAGCATTAAATATGTAGTTTGTTCGTTAACCCCTTGCCTGTCACCCCCCATTTTGGCAAATGAGGCATTTTGACATACCTCAAATAAGAGGGCTGGTGCTCGCAAGTCTTTATGAGTAGAGACATAAGTAACATTTATCTAGAAAGCCTAAGAGCAAGGCTAAGAGAAGATGCGAATCATTATGTTATTGGCCTGTAAAACACATACGTGCAGTCTACTAACTAGTCTTTCAGCTGCTCAATTCACAGTCTATTGTTTTCACTCAATGAACATTTTACAGGTCTGTCATGAATGACTTAATCCTCATTAATCTTTTATAGTAATTCTTTTATTTATATTCAAGCATTCTGGATTGGCCATCAATCCCACATTCATTCCAATTTACATTAAAACCTACTATCTGAAGTATTTTGGCAACCAGACAATGAAAAAAAAGCATACTGTTAGTACCTTATGTGAAATAAAATATAGCTCCTGGCGTGACAGGTGCATTAGAGCTACAGTTAACATTAAGCTACATAAAACAAAATAAAAGATTAAAACTACATGTTAACTCCAAACTCGCTTTAAACAGCCAGCGAGTGTTTGTATTTACTTCCGATCGCGACATACTGTGGGATTCAGTGATGTTCAATGATGTTAAAATGTTTTGTTGAGCATTTTATATGGAGCTAATCGCTACACGTGGTTAGCATGTTACTGGACACATTCTTCTTTATACATATGAAATTACACCAAATCACATGCAAACACAAACCATTTGCCATCGTAATCGTATGTTTACTAGCTCCGTGTTTCAAGAGTTGCCAATGTTAACAGCAGAGAGATGAGGATGAGGAAGTGTGCAGAACACCAGATGTGCAGGAGTATTGTCAATTCGAGTCACGTAAGATGATTGACAGCTTTACAGCGAATGAGAAAGCTCTTAGTTCATTAGTGACATGCAGCATGACGTAAACAGACTCAGAGAAACAGCTCTTCAGATCAGCATAATTCAGTGAGAAAATAATAGAAATTTTATTCTGTATGACAAAATATTTTGCGAATGTGTGTTGATAAATCTATATTTGTCCAAATATGCGCACGTTTTGACTAAGTGCCCAAACGGATGTTGTTTAGTTGATATATGTGATCAGAAATAAAACGGAGGAGACGTGACTGGCTTTTGATTCTTGTTGATATTCCACTCAAAATATTGTTCGTAACAGATTAATTTTAATGCACTCCTGATATAAATTAAGCTGGAACCCTTATTTTTTCATAAACATTGCTCAAATAACGAAGCTGAAGGCTTTAATCTTTATAACTATACCAAGTTTTTCCAGATGAAGTTAGTGTGTGATGTTTTAACGTGCATATGAATGTTGACATCAGTAATATGGGGCTATCTACGATCTTTGACTGGAAAGAAGTTAGATCATAGATCTAATTCCAGAGAATGGAATTGAGGGCTGTGCACACATATGAAGTTAGTTTTCCAAGTTTTCTTTCTTTTTTTTCTCTGATGGTGCGTTTACATGACAACGCTGATGCCCTAAAAACTGAAAAGTTTAATGCAACAATGTTGACAAAATGCCCCTATTACACGGATTCATGAAAACAGTGTTTCAGAAATGTCTTAAACACTGTATTATGCTGCCAGGCCAGTAGTTGGCATTGTCACTTTGTAAAGAAATGTTACGCACCTATCAGCTGAATGCATAAAACGCATGAACATGACATTACTGTTTACAGCCAAAACACATACGTTTTTTTATTCCATTTTTAGTTGAAAATTGTGCCATGTAAATGCCACCTGAAATGTACTTTTTGTTTTTGGCGGCCTTGAATAGACGGAAAATTAAAAGTGCAAAAGTTTTGATATGATTTATCTTTATCTTTGTTTGTTTATTTCATTTTATCACATTCATATTCACATATGTAAACACATATGTGTACAAAAATATAAATTTATATTATGGACCTACTTTATATTAGGTGGCCATTTGATAAAATGCACTTATTGTGTACATACGCTTTTATATTGTTCTCACATTTGAAAAATTACCTGCTTGTAATTGCATCTTTAACTAATTTCTTTAGTTACGTTTATAATTACACTGTTGACCCTTCCCTTACACCTAACCCTACCCTTAAACGTACCCCTGTCTCTAACTTTATCAGTATCCCACCTCAATATCAGCAAAAGTGCTTTGCATTACAATATGAGCACATCAAGTTTTTTTTTTTTTTTTTTTTTAAGTACATAGTAGTCAAGGCCACCTAATATAAAGTGGGACCATATATAATATACTGTTTTTATAGAGTTCTTTATGGTTAATCTAGTCAGATTGTTGTTTCATAATCTAGTAAAATATAACTTTCTGTCACTGCTCAGAATGGAGAACAGGCAGGTCAACCGCCAAACTCTGGATGAAATGAGTTTGTAAAGAACAAAGTACTGCACTCAAGTGTGTGTGATTAGCCACTAACAGCTTTTCCACAGTGATCTGCTGTGCTGGAACATTAGGTTGGCTCTTTACACAATTACAGATGACCAGGAGGAGGAATGACACCCAATATACTAAGGCAGTTTAGCTCCTGCACACCTGTGTCCTGCCCCAAGTCCAATGCCACTGCCATGGGTCAAGGACTGGATGACTTGGCGTAGCTAAGTTCAGAGTACTATTAAAACCCTAAATTGTGATACAAGGAATATTTATAAAACTAGTCTGATGATGCACTATTAAAGTAACCACAAAATTAAAATGGACAATATATTTTTTTTTATTCATCTTGTAATCTTTAATCAAAATAGCTTCTCCCTTTTGCAGCGACATCTCTTCTCTGAGGATGTGTTTTCTGGCACGAGGGCGGGACTACCTGTCTCTCACATGATTTCATAGGTGGTGTGGTGCACAAAATTCCACACTAGATTTTTTCTTGTTTGAGAAGCCGTCTCTCAGATACGCTGTGCGCAATAGGGAAGAAAAGACTATCGCAACTTACGCCAACTTTAAAATGTATGGCCAAATTTACTTTTTGCAATCAAAAGAGTTTTTCAGAGTTAGTTTTCATGTAGCAATATTCCGGGTAAGGACCTGGTCTTTTCTCCTGCTGGTGCTTCGCAGGAAGCAAATGTAAATGCGCAGAATAAGACATCGCCCCGGGCCAGCCTGCAGTTCCGTACATCAGCACAGATGCTGTGAGAGTTCAGACAGGAGCCCACAGCCACGCCAGGTCAGCATGCAAATCAGGCAGATGCCGCACACGAGTCCCGTGGCCCCGGACCCAGTCAAATCAAAGCACTGACCCAGCCGAGCGTGAAAATGCCCCCTGACTGTTGGCCCACTGCAGCCGCAGGGTCCGCGCTTCCCAGCAGAGGTGATGTGTCATGCCGGGTCATTTATGCATATGTGTTTATGGGTCAATTCGAAAAAGGTGCAAAATGACACTGGTAATTCAGCATTGGAAATATTCAACAGGGTGACTTTGATCAGACTTGTTTGGAAGAATACATCATTTCCAAAACAAAGATGTGTGCGGGCTCAGGAAAGCGCCATTGTCAATTGACTTGACTGTCTGTGACAGTGCGGCGCCATTTCAGAAGGTTCATTTTAATAAGCTGTAAAATGCAAGGAGATCCCCCTGGGGCTGCGGAAGACTACACAGACAAGTGAACGGGTACTGTGCTTGCTAATTAGAAATGCATTGATATGTTTTGTTTATCCTGTATATGATAATAGAATGCAAAAATCATGACGTAACACGATTGCAAGATTGGTTATTTGAATGTATTTTAGTGAGACCGGATATATACAGAAGTTTGCGGCCTATATCATTCTTTTCAGATAAAAAAAAAAAAAAACAGATAATTTTGGTCTATGATGATATCATACCTTATGTCAGTCTTCCGTGTCACATGATCCTTCAGAAATCCTTCTAATATGCTGATTTGCTGTTCAAGGAATATCATATGTTGAAAACAGTTGTGCTGCTGCATTTTTTTAATGATTTTTTGATGAACAGAACTTTCAAATATTTACATGAAATAGATTTTTAAAAGAAATACTAATTTTGACTGTCTGGAATGTGTGCCCTAACTTTATTGATTAGCATTTTATGAGTTGAAGTGATTTGGAAGAGGAAAAAAATGAAAGCGGAAAAAATTCCTCGACTGATATGATAAAATGCTTTAAGGGACGAGTTGCCACAGGAAAAATAGCCTAAGCACATTCTTTGGCCGCACACTCATAACACACAGGTGTCAACTGAGAAAATGTGACAAACGCATCTCACATCCTTCAGACGTGGTAATAACTCTAGTCTGAAGGTGAGGCTGGCCACCATTGATTGAATTGAATCAGTAATTCTGTCAGACTAGTCTGAATGATTTTTTTTTTCCCCCAGATGCCACGAGAGAGCCTAGGAGAGGTAAATGTTTTAGCGCCCCAGGTTACAGGCCACATCTCCAAATGGAGCACCCGCCGGTTTTATAAAAGATCCTGGGAGATAAGACACCTCATTAACAAGATGAACAGTTAATGACCGCCAGGCTTCTTTTCAGTTGTCATTTCACTGCTTTGAAAAGACACAGCATGAGACTGAATGAAAGAATTCCACGTGTAGGTTTTCAGGTATTGTTGGCCTAACCCTCCTGCCTCCATGCAAATCGAGTGAGTCATTTGAAAGTCAAAAATGAAAAATAGTTTTAGAACCCTTGTTACCTTGTAACCATGCCCGAACATTCATGTGACAGATGTAAATGGGCATGCGTCTATGCACAGAAACTCCCGTCCATCTCTTTTCTTTATTAATAGCCCTAAAATATTGAAATGTAATGTCACAATAAAACTAAATATGCAGCAGAGATATTCTTCTGTATTGTGACGAACATCCATGTGAAACAACTTATCAAAAAATAAATAAATGTATGGTGGGACTTGGGTTTGTTAAATCAGTTGTTCATTGGATGGAGGCATATCTGAATGGGAGCCTGTAAGACTAAATGTTTGGAGAATTCTCACACGTCACCAGAGAGAAGTCTGTTGTTTCAATGGAAGATCGAATTAAAAAAAAAAAAAAAATTCATGAATGAATCACTCAATAAGATCAGTAACATGGTTTTAGAAAAAAAAAAGGAAATGAATAGAGTGCAATGTGTTACCATGAAGGAATCTCTGTTTTATTTTTTTTCACAGGTGTTTTCCCAGATTTTGAATTATACTTTGCATTGTGTTGTGCTTAAGGGTTAAAGGATTAAATGTCTGCAAACATAACACTTAATTTCCTACCAGAAAAAGATTTGACCTTTAGTTCTCAGTTCCCTGTATCCTCCCAGGCTGTGTGTGAATGCTCAGGTCTGGTTTTATTGACAGAACCGCAGTTTAAGCAGCTTTGTGTCAGTGAGCGCTAATGGAAGAGCATTGGTCTAAGCGTGACCGATTTATTATTGGTAATCCTTTCAAAGACCATTAGAATAAATCCTTCTCTTTATCTGTTGTTCCAACATTTTTTTCACTGCTGCCTTTATGAGTTTGTTGCTTTTGTGTCAATAATTATGCCACATGTATTGCTATTTACTCTCAATGCTAAGTGGGGGCTTTGCACAGAGAATGTGCAGTTTCAGATCTTTTGTCTCTAATTGTGAAATTTTCCCCCATGGACAGTTCGCCCCCCAACATCCGCAAAGGACAATTAGGAGCCGAGTTATTCTGCTGTATTGCAGAGAACCGCGCTAATTAATTAGCATGGTGTAAATGAACGCGCCATTGTCTCTTGCTGGCTTCACACAGTTATTTTAGTGCTTTAAATATGAATATAGTTTAATGACTATCATTAACATTGTTTTTACGCTCTTCTGATTGGACAAACACATATGGTGAGAAGATAAAGTACAGTTAGTTGAGCTCTGAAATGTTGGCAGGTTTCTTCACACTGAGTGCAAGTTGACTCAGAGGCGCTGCTAACTAGGCTTGTTGTCTATCAGGCTAACGGAATTCCAGCAAGCCGCTGTAACAGTTCTTTTTCTCCTTCTCCTGTTTAGACAGCTCACTTTTGGCACTTCTTTTGCGCAACCTAGAGTGCAAGGACAAAACAATGTTGATCAATTGTAAGAGGACAACCTTTCCCATTCACTTTATCGGCCTCTTTTCTCCACACGGGGCTGCGCTCGTTAATTAGGCTATTCTCTTTAGCGGCAGTCTATATTCCACTCCGTCTTCACAAAATACCTGTGCCGAATCGATATGCGTGAGCACGTTTGGGATTATTCACTGTACACATAAAATATTCAGCATGTGAAAACCGAGCGACCGAGTTAATTGTTGTCTGGGAGACTTGAAGCACCTGTCAGACGTGCCGGTAAAAATTCAGTTAATGCTGTCCTGCGGAGGAAAACAGCGAAATGCTCCCCATGTTCTTGAATGATTTAGAGGTTGACCTTACTGCTGTACCTCAGCGCCCAGACAGGTGCTGCACTTCTTTCACGGCATGAGGACAATCTGTGCACTGCTGTTTGCTACAGATTTACTGTCCTGCCTGGACAAAGACTGGTGTCCAGTGTAGTTTATGGTATGCTGCAATACTCTATACCGGATTAACTCAAGATCCCTCTGTTCCTCGTAACCCAGGTGCTGTCAGCATCGCTGGCCTGCAGCAGGTAATGAGTTGGTCCACTTTTATAAGGCCACTGTTAGGAACTGGTCTGCTATTAACTTTATTGCAAGAATCACCATGGTACTTTTTAAAGGTCCAGTCACTGAAATGTGCATTTTTCACATCTACGTATATGGTGTGGCTCCTTAGATTTTGTTTTACAGAAGCATTATCCATGGTCATTTGGGAATGATATACCACCTTTTCTTAAGGGGTAGGGAAAATAATCTCGTACATTGCTCACCCTCATGTCGTTCCAAGCCCATAAGACTTTCAGTCATCTTTGGAACACAAATTACGATTTCTCTCATTATTTTTGTCCATCCTCTAAAAAGTGAATGCAACCAAAACTTGCATGCATTAAAAAAAAGTACAGCAACAAGTAATCCATCCAAATTGAGCGTAGACACAAATATATAGTTATGTGGAGCAACATGTTTGACCAGTTAAGTCAAAATGTCAGTAACACTTTAGTATAGGGAACACATCACTATTAACTATGACTTTTGCCTCTATAAACTCCTAATTTACTGCTTATTTGTAGTTAGTAAGGTAGTTTTTGTAGTATTTAAGTTTAGGTACTGGGTAGGATTAAGGGATGTAGAATAAGGTCATGCAGAATAAGGCATTAATATGTGCTTTATAAGTACTAATAAACAGCCAATATCCTATTAATACGGATGCTAATAGGCAACTAGTTAATAGTTAATAACTGATCCTTAAAATAAAGTGTTACCAAAATGTTATGTTACATTACGGGTAAGAATCTTGGAATTTAAATTGAGTCATGAACTGATTTGACCTTACAAACTATCTTGATAGATCTCAGTTTTTCCAGCAACAGTGTCTATTGCTTTCCTTCTGTTTCAATTAAATGTTGCATTAGAGTGCATCAGCTCTGTAAAGTCACAATATATAGAAGTTGTGACAAAGCTGAATGTAATGGATTATCAGAAAAATGTAGGTCTGGGAGCCTGGGACTTTATCCATCAGTTGTTGGATGGAGGCAGATCTGAATGTAGGTTTGCAGTTGATATTAAGAAAGGGGCAGGGCTTAAGTAGACTGAATGATTGGAGAAGTATATACTGTACATCACCAGAGAGAAGTCTGTCATTTCACTGGAAGATTGAGTCAGTGTTAATTTCGTTGACGAAGACTATGACGAAAAATATTCGTCAACTAACCTTTTTCACGGACGAAAACTATATAAAAACTAAATAAAAAGTCAGATATGATGACGAAGAACGTGACGAAATATAACTGACACTTTAGTCAACGAATAAAAATGAGACGAAAATATATGGGCGGGACGAATGGAGAAGAGATCCAATCATAAGTACTCTTTTTGTGGGCCGTGTTGGGTAGAAATCCAATCAGAGCGAATCTTTGAGGGTAGGTTGATCTATGCAGAAGCAGCCGAGCCATTTAAAAAAGCAGCGGCAAATGCACGCGCAACAGCAGAAATGTCAGAGGCAGGACGAAAACGAAGAATTGACATCTGGTCACATTTCACATATGACAACAAGGACAATCATACGCCTGTAAACCATGTGGAGCAAAAATCGCTGGGAAAAACACCACCAACTTGAAGCGGCATTTACAGACGACTCATCCAGAAATACATGCCAAAGCACACACGCTAAGTTTATTTTATCAGATAAACCACCGTGTTCCCGCTAGCTGCTAAACTTGGAATAAAATAGAAGCTAAAGAAAACCATGTCTGACCTGTATTGATTAGACCAGCGTTTCCCAACCGGGGTGCCATGTAAAATGCACTTGCACCGCGGTTCATCTCACATCTGATGATGACGCATCTTTAATATGGGTTGTAACTTGAAAATAATGCTTTATGTATGTTTCTGTCGATGGATACACATGCTGGCTCCTCAGTGATAGGCACTACAACAGCGATAATAAAAGAAAAACTGGCAAAACGGTTTCTCTTTGTAAACTGTGCTGCCGTTCGAGTGCTGCCGTTCGTCCAGTCTTTTCGCCGTCCTCACCCGGGTAGTTACATTCGCCAGAAGATGCGAATGAGCGTGCGCACGCGCTGTGTGAAGATCTGTCATCCGAGAGCGCGCACGCGTCCCACAGCGCGCAAATATTGAGTTATCTTTCAAGTCTTGCGCTTGAACGGACAAACTCATACAAAAAGTATGTCAACATGTCCATCTTGTTAAGTATCCAAGCAGACATAGTCTGAATATGCCTTAAGTGAACTTTATACAGTCGAGAAAGACGATGCATACCCCTGTATTAGGTCTTAAAGGGGCAGCAACCTTTAATGTCAAAGAAAATATGAGGACATTGCTCACTGTTCTTGATTGAATAGCTTGTGTAATTTTAATAAGGATTAATCTTTCATTTAAACAATTAAATATGTAGTTATTTTACATTGGATTATTTATTCTATTTCTCTACCTAAAACTAATGTTAGACCTACCTGAAAAACAGGAAATGCATTGTTCATTTTATCAGTATCTTTGCTCAATAGAATTTATTTGTGCTACTGCTTGTATTTAAGTTATTTGTTCTTATTTTCTTTATTTTTAATAGTCCTTTATTCTGTGAACATAGCAAATACCAAACCGTACTGAAACCGTGAACCTAAAACTTTATACAAACTGACCCGTGAGACTAAGACTAAAACTCTTATGATATTTAGTCGACTAAAACTAGACTAAGACTAAAAGATTTCAGATGACTAAAATGGGACTAAAACTAAATGGTGTGTTATTCAAAAGACTAAGACTAAGACTAAATCTGAATTTGCTGTCAAAATTAACACTGGATTGAGTAAAGATATTATAATGAAAAATTATGAGTTTGATTTTTTTTTTAAATAAAATTCGAATAAGAAAAAATACATTTTTCACCTGTTACGTTAAAGAGAATGATTTATTTATTTATACATCAGTGAATTATTTGCCCTATTTAACATGTGTTTCTGCTAGTTTGAACAAAAACTTTGATGAATATTTGAAGCATGAAGCATCTCATCAACACTTTGATGAGATGCTTTGACTCTCTATAGCCCCTTTCACACTGCACGTCGGACCCGCAATATTCCCGGAACATTGCCGGGTCGCCTTCTGTGCGAAAGCAACCACGTCCCGGCATTGATTACCGAATTTGACCCGGGTCGGGGACCTAGTAATATTGCGGTATTCCACCCGGGACAAGCGCTGTGTGAACAAAAGCCGTAACTAATGCCGCAACGTGTACGTTATCGTGCGACTCCTAGAGCTTGTTTTTTCAATAATACAACCCTGCAGTGCCAGAAGAGCTAGTCGGTGTTTTAAACGCAGAGAGTGTTCGTATACAAAAGAAACTATAATTAAACAAGCAGAAATGTGTGCAAACTGGACACAAGTCGAGACCACGGAGCTCCTTACTATCCGCACTGAAGCTGAGATCGCTCGCCATTATACGTCACATCCGGATGTCACGTGTCAACTCGACCCGGGACCGTTAAGCGTTGTGCGTGAAAGTTTTACGGTACATATTACGGTATTTCGCTGGCAGTGAGAATGGACCAAATCTAGCGGCCCGGGAACAAATGCCAGGTCGCATTATCCGTGTATTTGCCGGAATCGCAGTGTGAAAGGGGCTTATGTGTTTGTGTATCTCAGCGAGTGAGCTGATAGTGCTAGCAATGGTCACTTCAGTTTCACAGTGAACACGTACTGATTAAATACAAATGTATAGCTATAAGTTACTTTGGATAAATGCATTTGTCAAATGCACAAAAATGCCAATCCCCAAAATCCCAAATGCATCACTTTGTGCCTACATAAAATGTAAATTATTTATCCTGATATTTACATAGGCATCAATAAATGGTGAGAAGTCTCTTGGTAGTGTCTGTGCTCAGAACTACACATCTACAATCAGTTAGCACTTTAAAATGATTCCCACCTCACTTCCCTTAATATATTCACTCCTGATATGGACTCTGCATATGCATATTTTGTATTCATTAATGCAATGTAGCCAATATGCTTACTTCCATGTGTGGTATGCAAAAAGCAGGACATTAAATGAGCAGCTTGTCTAAATACACAGTATTCATGGAAGAGTAGGTGAACAATTCCCAGCTGACCTTCTGCATCCAGAATCTGAAGTGTGCAGACAGTGGGCACTTAGCTTTTCCATAATGCTGCAGGAGCAGAGGATTTTCAATTTTTGTGTCTCGTATTTTACTTTATTAAAATAAAAGGTAACACTTTATTTTAAGGTGACAGTTACAAATTACTACTTACTATAGTAATGACAGTGAATTATGCATAACTAGAATTAACTATCCCTAAACCAAATCCCAATTGTAACTCTGTAAATGAACATTACTTAGTACTTATTTGATTAAGTATAATGTGTGTCACCATAAAATAAAGTATAAGCAAATGAAATGTTAGCACTTTACAATAAGGCTCCATTTCTTAACATTTTAACTATTGTATACTAACAATGAAACATACTTCTAAAGCATTGGTTAATTTTTAGTTAATGTTAATGATTCAACATTCAATATTTTTTTCTGTTAATATTATTTAATGGATCTGTGCTTACATGAACTAACATTTTTTTTAACTATTATTTATTTATTAAAAAACTGATCATGATAAACTGTTTCAATATAATAAGTCGATATCGATAATTAGACAATTATTTCTTAGTTTCTATGTGTTCTAACAAGTGGTATTGTTTCAAAACATTAAACAGGTTTGTGTTACCTGACCTTGATAACACATATCTTCAGCACAGTTTGCAGTGCACTCTGCAAAATTAATAATATTACCATGGTAAAATTTGTATGAAAAACAGTTGCTATAGCTTTAATGCTATAGCTTAATCACAAAAAATACTGTAATTATATACCATTTACTCATTTAATACAGGTCTATATTAATAACTCATATATCAAATGCTCCACCATCATCCCCAACCCAGAGATACCTAAATCACAGGATTGAATGACTACAGACCTGTTGAATTAATGTCTGTTGTCATGAAGTCAATTGAAAGACTGGTGTTGGCCTATCTGGAGGACATTACTAGACCCCTGTTGGATCCCCTTCAGTTTGCTCATGCTCATCCAAATTAACCAAGCTCACTATGCCCTCCTTCATCTGTCAGGGAACACCAACTTCCTGACAGACAGGCAGCAGCTATTGAGACTGGGAAAATTCTCATCCAACACCCACACAATCAGCACTGGAGCCAGCCAAGGATGTGTGCTCTCCTCCCTGTACACCAACTGGACGTGCACCTCTGTCAAGCTCCTGAAGTTTGCAGATGACACCAGACTTATCGACCTCATCTAGGATGGTGACAAGTGTGCTTACACACAGGAGGTTAAAGAACTGGCTGCCTGGTGCAGTCACAACAACCGGGAGCGGAACACACTCTAAGCAGTGGAGATGATTAAGGACTTAGTAGAAACACCCCAACACTCCCTCCATTCCCCATCATGGACAGCACTGTGGCAGCAGTGGAGTCATTCAGTTTCCTGGGATCCATCTCTCAGGATCTGAAGCGGGACACTCACATTGACTCCATTGTAAAAAAAGGCCCAGCAGAGAATGTACTTCCTTCGCCAGCTGAGAAAGTTCAGCCTGCCACAGGAGTTGCAGACACAGAACAGATGATTCTGTCAGCAGTACAGAATCTTCTAAGTTCTGATTTCTGACATTGTTCCTCACTCTCCAAGAACTGTACTTATCCAGAATGAGTAAAAGGGCTGGCAAAATTATTCTGGACCCCTCACATTGTCACGGTTGGTTTTATGATTTGCTTTACGTTTATGTTTTCATGTCTTTTATTTAAATAAGGTGATATAAGTAGAATCCAACGATCACTTGCACTTAACATGACTTGACTTAACTAAAAAATACTTAAACATGAACCATGAAAATGAGATGATGGAAACATGAAGGCTCTATAAACATGACTATTGGGGTCACATGAAAAAAAAAAAACCAATGATAACAAGACACATGAAACAAAGGATCAGAATATGACACATAACTAGCACATGACACAATCACATAAGGGCAAGGAGGTCACATGGCAAAATTACAAAATAAAAGACATGGAAACATGAACCAAATCCTAAAAGCAACTGTGACACACACTTCCAGGCCACTTCCTTCTTGAACGTTTGCTCTCTGGTTGGTGCTACTGAGCACCAGAAAAGTAAGTCACAAGTAAGTTTCTTTTCTCGGATCAGTCGTAGTGGTGTACAAGAGGTAAAAACGATATAAATATTGTTCGTTTTCTCACACAAACCGCTCGTTTCGTGTCTTAGGCCATCAGTGTGTACTTACGATGGGGGATTGTTTAATTTGGACTTCTCTGCCTATGCTCTTTGAGGTGGTGACCATAGACCTGCATTATGTGAGGCACAGACAAGAACGGTTTCACTTAAATGATCAAAATTAAAACTACTGGGGAAACAAATGCTCCTACATCTCGGATGCCAATGAGGTAAGCTAAAACATATCAAAATTTAATTTCAAAGTGAACTATCCCTTTAACATGTAAATCACTCACGCGAACCGCATCATTCGTGTGCGGTTTAAACGCAGCATAAAGATTACAGTCATCCAGTACGGTTTTCCAGCCTTTACCCTTACACATAGAGATTTTTCCAGATTCTCTAAATCTTTGGATGATATGCACTGTAGATGATGAAAACTTCTAAACCTTTGCATTTTTTCTCTGAGAAACTCTTTTCTGATATTGCTTCACTATTTTTTGGCGCAGCGTTGCGGGAATTGGTGATTCTCTGCCCATCTTGACCTCTGAGACACACTGCCACTCTGAGATGCTCTTTTTTCAGCTCTTCCTTAAATGTACATTTAACTTTTCCGGCCTCTCATTGCAAGTCCAAAAGGAGCCAATATTTGGCATGACTTTTCAAAATGTCTCACTTTCAACATTTGATATTATCTATATTTGATGTTATCTATATTCTATTGTGAATAAAGTTTATGAGATTCGTAAATTATTGCATTCCTTTTTTATTCACAATTTGTACAGTGTCCCAACCTTTTTGGAATCGTGTTTGTAATAATTTAAAAAATATCTACGTGGATCATAATTTCAATGGCTCTGTTACTTACTTAGTGGAGAACAGAAGTAGCCTATCTTTAACCAAGAGAGCTGAACACACTTACATATTCTGTTAAAATGTATAAAAGGAAAAAACATGATTGGTTGGAAACCAGTGTCAATTTGAAAGTTAAATATAAAGGTAGTTTAAGAAAGTAATCATTCACCTGTTGAGAGTGTGTTGACAGTCTGTGTATAGTTGTATAGCTGAGCTCCAGAAAAACAGTAATGAGGTGGCTTTGACATTTACAGTTTTGAAAAAGAAAAAAAGAACAATACACTTTTATACAAAGAACCATTTCAGCATAAAGGTTTCTTCAAGATGATAATACAACCATAACACTTATTTACATTCCCTTACATTTGTATATAGCATACTGTACATACACATGTTGTCTATTGTCCATTTCGTATTTTTATATATTTTTATTATTTGTGTCTTGTCAGTGTTATTCTGTATGTGCTGTGGAAGTTTCTGTCACCAAGGCAAATTCCTTATATGTGTAAACATCCCAATGCTGCATGATGGCAATTTGGAGATTGAAAAGCCTTCTGACTGTATCATCACGCTCAGTGTTTCTCCTGTTTGTCAGTGCTGTTTCATATGGCTTTAAACAAGTTACAATCACAGAGACATTTGTGTTCTTCGCTGAATTAAAGCCCTTTTCACTGAATCTCACAACTCTGTTTAGTGGCCGTGTGAATGTTACCAAACAGCGAGTAAACGCATCTGCTCCAGTAAGATGAGAAGGATCGGAGCTGGGTGGGGTGGGTTGCAGTCGCTGCAATGACGACCCCACAACATTGCTTGATGGTCCACAGCAGGAGGGTCAGGTCTTCAAGTAGAGAGGAATTAATTATGTTGTAAATTAATTTGATTATTTCCTATCACCATGGTATGAGAAAGGAAAAGGGTGTATCAGTATTGTTATCAGTAACATGACAAGACACACTTATATTTACGGAAGGTGTTATTGCAATTGTATGAACTAAATGACACTGCCATGTTATTTGTATGCACTATTTATGTGTGTGTATGAAGCTTTCAGTTTTTATTTCAGTGCTGTTGTTAATGTTGTGGTTGTGGCCAACAGTTTAGGAAATTCAGCTTAACAGCATTCAGATACAGTTTTATTTATCATTCAACAGAATTGTGCGCACACATTTTAGACACCTAGACTATGCTTTTGCTAAGTCCACGCAATAAATGCACTTCCTTAAATAAACAATGTTTTACTTCTGTTTCTGTTTCAGGCCAAAATTAGATTGGAAATGTCACATTTTGACTCGTTTTAGTTCAAATTGTATCCAAAAATCTCACAACCCCTTCAGTCAAATATTGTGATTTACTTTATGAAGCAGGCTATATTAAATCTAGATCTTGGAGAGCCGTTTCATGACCGAATCTTTTGAGCCAATTTTTTTAAATCAACTGGTTCACAATAAATAACATGATTCATTTGTGATTTCAGCAATGATTTGTGACTTATCTAGAAGATTAGACTTGCAGTTGCAAACAACTCATAGCGAGTTAAGTTAAAAACACTTGAATTTGTCTCAGATTAAGTGTGCTCTAGATTGAGCTCAACCTATTTAAATCTTAGACACTTAGACACCTCTCTTTTAGAGTTTTGTAACTGGATTATGACATTTGCTTATCAATCCATGAACTCCTCTGACATACACCAACTACGAACACATTTTCTATCATGTATGCCCATGAAAGTGGAATGAATCAGAGTGCATCTCCGCCCCGAGGTGCAGCCCCTCCCTCATCTGCAGCCAGGTGCACTTGAGTAAGCTGGCACTTTGCGCGTTTGAACTTTGAGCCTATTGGATAAAATGGTCCATATGGCACAATTATCATTATAATTGTATCACCCAGCCCTGGTTGTACATCACAAAAAGTCCAGGTCAAATGTGCAAAAAGCATATACTTCATCAATGGCCATGAAATAATCCCTTCATTGAATTGATTGCAAAACACTAAATATTGGAAACAACATGAGTTTCGGTTCAACCTCAGATTTTAAGGGGCTAAATTAAATGCCAATGTAAATCCTTCATGCAGTTTCTGTCACTCTTGTGCAGTTTTGCATGACTTTGAAATAATTGCTTTTTGGGCTGCGAGCTTGCAAGAAAGCCGTCAATGAGTGACAGTGCCGGCCATGAGGTCAGAAAAACACCTACCTCTGCCGCATCACAGACTAGGAAAGACAGACAACCTTTTCCTTCACACCACTTGAAAGACTATTTTGAACTTGCGGGTCATATTGAACGCAATTTTTTGATGGGTCAGATCTAAATAATGAATTAAAGCAGCTGAATTTATCAACTCTGTCAAATAACTATGCAGCGAGATGCAATCAGCTGCACCCTTTAAAAGAGGAAGAAATGAAGTGCTGCCTCATGGGAAATCACTGCTATAGTACTCATTCGAGTTAGAAAGACTGATGAAAAATCTGACTGCGGTCCATTACGGAATCACAATAACAGTTATTTTCTAAATATCTCTCTCAAGATGTTTTGCTTTGTTCATTGTACCAATATTTTTTTCCTTGTGTGACTCATCAGGCCTGTCTGTAAAGAAAGATGACACATGAAAAGGCTTACCATTAGTAACGCACACACTGTATTTTTGCAGTAATTATAAGTCAGCTTAATGGATGCTGCATTTTTCTCTCTTTGTTCTGTGTGCTTTTATCGCTTAACATTCTCTAAAGAGACAATCTCTGTGCATATTCTTTTTCAAATCTGAGGAGGCACTATGTTGACCGTGCTGTTTTGCATACTAGCAAGTCAAGTCCCATTCAGTTGTCTGAAGAACTCAGCACTTGAGTTGTTGCGATACCAATCACAACACAATCTCTTCAATGTTATTCTCAGGTTTTGTTTGAACTAACAGTTGGTGTCCACAACAAGCCACAGTTTTGTCAATCATGAAGGGATTGGATCATTGTTATTTTTCTATTGTTGTGATCTTGTTGCTGGAGGGGAGGTATAATTGTCATTAGAGAGGAAATACTGTTGTCATGGAGGGGAAGTAAAAGTATTTGATTAAAGATTATGAGGGCACATTCATTTAAAAAAAACTGTACACAGGTCGATCATTTATAATAAACACTGCATAAATACATTTGACACCTTTGCCATACTTTTATTATACTCAGGTTAGGCAAAGCACTTTAAAATACTTATAATCTGAAAGACGACTTGTCCATGATCTGTTCTGGCTAAATATTATAAATCAATTCCAAAAAATGTCGCATATTATTTTAATCAGAGATAGAGAGTCTGATATATATGTACGTTTTTGGACACCTGCTTTTACATGCACATGAACTTTAATGGCATCCCATTCTTAATCTGTAGGGTTTAATATGAAGTTGGCCCACCCTTTGCAGCTATAACAGCTTCAACTCTTCTGGGAAGGCTTTCCACAAGGTTTAGGAGTGTGTTTATGAGAATTTTTGACCATTTTTATAAACGCACATTTGTGAGGTCAGGTACTGATGTTGGACGAGAAGGCCTGGCTCCCAGGCTCCGCTCTAATTCATCCCAAAAGTGTTCTGTCGGGTTGAGGTCAAGAGTCTGTGCAGGCCAGTCAAGTTCCTCCTCACCAAACTCGCTCATCGATGTCTTTACGGACTTTGCTTTGTGCACTGGTGCGTAGTCATGTTGGAACAGGAAGGGGGCATCCCCAAACAATTCCCCAATTTTTTGGGGGGCAGTGTCTGTATATAAGAGTAGTAAATTTTGATTTAATGGTAACTTAAATATCAAAGGTACACAGTAAAGCTACACTGTAAAATCCATGAACTTGTTTCATTTGAGGAAACTCATTGCCTCAAACAGTTTAAGTAAAAAAAAAAAAAAAAAAAAAAAAAAAAAGTAACCTTTTTTAATTCATAAATAGTATTGCTAACTTTCAGAGTGTAGAAATGTTATCATCTGCTCATTATTTAACTTTCAGTGAGAACAGATAAAGTATCTGACATGGTGTACTCTGTCAAATCCAGTCAATGTATGATGCACTTCTCTTGTTTTAAGAGGAAATTATATCAGAGCGTATAAAGGAACGAAATAGTAATGCTACCATTAGCTACACAGTTGTTAGCTTTTCCAACAAAGTAATGTATTCTGAAGGATAACGATGCTTTGCAATGCTAGCATTTGTTATGCAGGTGCACAACTACCAATACAAATTCTAATTTAGGCAACTTTGTTTTCATTTTAGTCATTCATTTCATGATCTTTGGTTAACACTTTTAGCATTGTATAAGCTTAAAGGATAATATTTATGTTCCTGTATAGCACAATCTTGAGTTGTTTTTTAACATTTTAATATAATCACTCATTTAATGGTCAGTATAAGCTAGTTCAGTTCTGTGAAAGTAATTGCTACACATAACTAAATCCAGAGGGATGTGTAGTGTAGTACTCTTGTATATTGATGGCTTTTGTTCTCTCCTTCATTGCTTTAAGTCTCTTAGCACACTTTACATCCAGCTCCGGGTCTCTAGAGCATCCATCGCTGTGAGGGCTCCCACACATGCATCCAAACTCCCACACGAGTCACTTCAAACCCCACTTTGACCTGCATGCAGTCCTGCCCTCCTCTTATCAACAGACCCACATACTCTGAAAACACTTGCTCACATACTGCCATCATCCCTGTCACCACTCTGGGTTCCCTAGTGTCAGAGGTGCAAGTCCAGTTTCTTCCCTCTCCTTTTACCTTGTCTCCCTTTCCCCTTTTTTTCTTCTTCTTTCCACAGCACAAACACAGTTTTTACTGTCAGTAGTCTGAAAGAGCCCAGTGAAATATCTCATCCCCCCAGAGAGAGCGGGAAAATCTCAGAGCCGCTACTTGCGGTGCCTAGGGTATGACGGCAGCTTAGCAGGATAGAGGCTTCTAATGCTTAAAATTCTGCACCAAATCTTCCCTGTGCAATCCGCAGTCAGAGAAGACGACTTTACCTTGGGCACATTTTAGAGCATCCATTACCCATCTACTCAGCAGGATATTAACTGAAGCCATACTGCGTAAGCATGCATCTCCAGGGTACAGCAGCCATGTCTTATTACTCTATTACAGGTCAAACTCACCACTCCAAACATTCCGTGTCCATCCCTGGATTTCCTAATCATATTTGATGCTCATCATGCATTTAATATACTCTGTCTTGCCGTAATATTGCGCCGCGGATGATGCTGTTGTCGGAAGCATTATGTATAAGTTTACATTGTTTGTAATGGCAGAGTTTCACTTCACCTTCAAAGTTCACACAAAGCAAGTTAATGACATGGTCCAAATGTATAAATAATAGATAAGTATAATAAAACCGTCTGGCAGGTAACTTTATATGAAATAGTGGTAACACTTTACAATAAGGTTGCATTTGTTAGCATTAATTAGCATGAACTAACAATGACACTTAAAGCATTTGTTAATCTCAGCAATTAGTTTCAGCATTAACTAATACACTGTTAAATCAAAAGTTGTTTCTGTTAAAATTATTAAATGGATCTGTGCTAACTTGAGCTAAAAATGAACAGCTGTATTTTAACATTAACAAAGATTAATAAACACTGTAACAAATGTATTGTTCATTTTTAGTTAATGCATTAAAGCTACACTATGTAACTTTTCCTTCTACTAGAGGGCGCCTGTTCAAAACAAAGGTGTAGCTTGATGACATCAAGTTTGAGTGCAGTATCTTAGGAAACGTGGTCTTCACCTCACAGCCGGTGGGAAAGAATCGGGATATGACTCAGGCAGAAATCATGTTCATGAATGTGATTATTAATGTTACTGTAGTATGAAGCAGAGCAGGACCAATTGTTGAGAAGCTGAGCAAGGCTGCTGGAGAGATTGTTGTGCAACACACAGGTTGCGAGCAGCGGGACATTTATGTTGACAGTACACAGTCGCCAGCACCATTTCCACTTTTTCAGTCATGAGTATGAGATAACGCAGCTCTGTTCATCATATTAGACACATTTAATGTGTTTAAAATTATGTTATGACGTTACTCTGTTGTGAAACTTGTTCACACTGCTAAGAGTAGAGCGTTTGTGCCAAGTAAAACTGAGGTTAACGCGGATATGACAGGCGACTCCCTCAGATGTCCCAGTTCCTTGGTTAAAATAGCAATTTTCTCACAATTTACAAATAGTTGGAAATATTTGGGATATTGTAAGAACTCAACTGAACAAAATATATAACACTGGCCTGGTGGATATTTTACTGCAGTAATACTCAGAGGTGTGGACTCGAGTCATGTGACTTGGAATCGAGTCAGACTCGAGTCATGAATTTGATGACTTTGGACTCGACTCGACAAAATGTACAAAGACTTGCAACTCGACTTGGACTTTAACATCAATGACTTGTGACTTCACTTGGACTTGAGCCTCATGACTCGAGAAGACTTGCTACTTTTTGGCCATTTTTCTTTCACACGGCTGCGCTGCTCTCAGTGAAAAAAAGCTGCACCTGTATGCATGCAGATAGCACGTGCGCTGCCAGCACATCCAATCACTGTAGTCCCACGTTGGTTTGATTCGACAGTATCCATAGCTACCAAGTCCGCGTATAACACGTGACTTATTTGGGCTTCTTTTTTTGGTAAGTCGGCAAAAAATCTCGAGTTGCGGGTCGCGGTTTTTTGGGCTTATTTGAAAAAATGTGGTTGCTTGTTAGGAACATATGACAAGCAACTTCGTTTCTTTACATTTATGGTCGCTGTTTTGTCCAAATACATTGCCTGACACTGTCTTCTCACAGTGCCCATAGTGCAACGATACAAGTGCTGTATTCATTCGTCCTCATACATCCGCCTCCTTCCCCTCTTTGAAGAAAAATTGCGTTCAACGTGCAGGCATGTGATGTGATGTTATAAATGTAATGATAGTTCGTAGACGTAAATAGACGAATACATTTTTTTTTTTTAATTTTTTTTACAAACAATGCAACCAGCAAAGATATACAGAGATGGAGAGGAAACAGGGAGGTAAGCCACCTAATTTAATCTTAAAAATATGTTTTATAATGTAGGCTATTTATTATGACTATTATTATTTGGCTATTTTAAAAATAAAAATAAATAATAAAAAAAAGTATAGGCTGCTAATAATAACAGTAGGTATGGTTCGAATGTATATTATTATAAACATGTCTCTATATTGCAGCGCTCTGTGTTTTCCTGTGCACCAACTCCCAATCATAGACTGTAAAAAAGTGCATAATAATCCTAAATAGTAGCTATGTGACATTAGTAATTTTCAATACTATTTTGAGCAGATTGCACATTGAGATGCAGGGCTTATCCTTTTTACGGTTTATAGTGTGCATGTTAACCAGTGCTCCTTATATGTGTGCAATAACTCCGACTGGAGTTACCATAATTAACCTTCACGTCACTTTTTCTCTTTTTCCATCTCCAAACCTCTTCTGTGTCTTTATTGCAACTTGAAGAATTTTGTAAAATCCCATCTGTATTTGCATTTTAAACTCCACGAGATTTCAATTTAAAATGTTGCAGGGTCATTTATTGATAAATTATTGGACGCTAGCGGGGCCATGGCAAGCTGGCATAAAAAGTATAGCAAAACAAAATTTAATAAATTAAATTATTAAAGTAAACCAAATTAAACCAAAAATAAGCTAAACAATATTCCCATAATGTTTCCATAATGGCCCTAAGTTTAGGCTAAAAGGACCCATATCTATTTGAAAGTTGAACCGTTTTGCCATATGAGGTCAACACAATACAGGACTGAAGCCGCTGTGCATTGTTCTAGTGTTTCTGTTTTTTTTTTTTTTTTTTTACTGTATTTGCTTAATGTCATTGTATAAAAAGAGGTTTAAATAAATACAAATCTTACAGACATACATAATTTGTATAATTTTTATTTTTGTGGTAAGATGACTTGAAGTGACTCGAAACTAAAATGGTAGGACTTGGACTCGACTTGAGACTTGTTGGCTTTGACTTCTGACTCGACTCGAGACTTGCTTCATCTTTGACTCGACTTGACTCGGGACTCGAGGGCAAAGACTTGAGACTTACTTGTGACTTGCATAACAATGACTTTGTCCCACCTCTGGTAATACTACATAGCACATTTAACTTATGTTAATTAGTGAGACCTTTTTGTAAAGAGTTATCAAAAGTGCAATGTATAGGTTTAATTAAATTGAATTCTACCAGACTGACTTAAGTGACTTGTGTGAGTGATATCAAATTGTCTTCCAAATAAACTGTTTTGTTATATATACAGTGGGTACGGAAAGAATTCAGACCCCCTTAAAATTTTCACTCCTTTTTATATTGCAGCCATTTGCTAAAATCATTGAAGTTCTTTTTTTTCTCATTAATGTACACACAGCACCCTATATTGACAGAAAAACTAATAATTGTTGAAATTTTGTCAGATTTATTAAAAAAGAAAAGAAAAACTGAAATATCACATGGTCCTTAGAATTTATACCCTTTGCTCATTTTGCTTGAATTTAGTAGAAGCACCCTTTTGATCTAATACAGCCATGCGTCTTTTTGGGAAAGATGCAATAAGTTTTTCACATCTGGATTTGGGGATCCTCTCCAGTTCTATCAGGTTGGATGCTAAATGTTGGAGGACAGCCTTTTTCAGATCTCTCCTGAGATGCTCAATTGGTTTTAAGTCAGGGCTCTGGCTGGGCATTTCAAGAACAGAGTTGTTGTGAAGCCAGTCCTTTGTTATTTAAGCTGTGTGCTTAGGGTCATTGTCTTGTTGGAAGATGAACCTTCGGACCAGTCTGAGGTCTTGAGCGCACTGGAGAAGGTTTTTGTCTGATATTCCTGTACTTGGCTGCATTCATCTTTCCCTCGATTGCAACCAGGCGTCCTGTCCATGTAGCTGAAAAACACCCCCACAGCATGATGCTGCCACCACCTAGCTTCACTGTTGGGACTGTATTGGACAGGTGATATTTTTCTCTACACATACCGCTTAGAATTTAGGCCAAAATGTTCTATTTTGATCTTATCACACCAGAGAATCTTATTCCTCACCATCTTGGAGTCCTTCAGGTATTTTTTTAGCAAACTTTCATGTGTCTTGCACTGAGGAGAGGCTTCCGTCGGGCCCCTCTGCCGTAAAGCCCCGACTGGTGGAGGGCTGCAGTGATGGTTGACTTTCTACAACTTTCTCTCATCTCCCGACTGCATCTCTGGAGCTCAGCCACAGTGCTCTTTGTGTTCTTCTTTATCTCTCTCACCAAGGCTTTTTTCCCCTGATAGCTCAGTTTGGCCGGAAAGCCAGCTCTAGGGAGGGTTCTGGTCATCCCAAACGTCTTCCATTTAAGGATTATGGTTAACTGTCCATAATCTTAACCACTGATTATGGTTAAGGTTCCTAAGAGGACACTGTCCTCTTAGGAACCTTAAGTGTAGCAGAACATTTTGTATAACTAGGGCTGGGCGATATGGAGCAAAAAATATATCTCGATATATTTTGCTATATTTCGATATACGATATATATCTCGATATCTTTACAGGAAAAATAACCCCCTAAAAACTACAGCAAAAACAAATATGCCAAATACCACAATTATTATTATTATTATTTTTTTATTGAAGTGCAAAGAGGTAGTCAGTTCATGTAGGAACAAAGTGCTTTTGCGACATAAAAAAAAACTCCCTGATTACATAAATAATAATAATTTAACTGTAAAAGAAAATAAATAATATTGCCTTCTTTTCATTTATTTCATGCTTTCAAAAGATGAATCAAAGACTCCCTTTTTTACACTTAAAGTAGCCTAAACAGTAAGCATTTTGCAGAAAGATGGGGGCATGACTGAGATAGAAATAAACTGATTTTGTCATAACACCACTTCCTGTTAAATTTGTATCAAAATTCAAACAGTGATGTTTGTCATGAGTTTGACCAAATTCAAACTCATCATGTGGATCATGTAGGCTACACATGAGCTGAATTTCACTTCTTTTCCAGTTACAGAACGAAATATGAATGTCAGAAGGTAGGCTATATAATAATATGATACAGTACAACTTACAGAAGAGCACCGCGTGTCTCAGGACACCCGGGATGTCGCGTTTTTCCCTCTTGGTTTAAACATGAATAGACCTATTCATCATAATCCCGTGATAAAGCTGACAAAATAATAATAGTAATGATATTGCAATACTTTTTAAATGTTTTAAAATGATATGCGATCATTTTGACATTTTAACCGAAAACCATGCGATCAGTTAGACACAAATCATAAACTGACATGATTGCGACCGCGTCTCGCACCAATAGTGTCAATACTGTGAGTGAAACTTGCGATTTGAACTATGATGAACATTAATATTTCTTAATGAATTTTAGCAACCAGTTGTGTTAGAAGGAAAACATGGTCTCTTAACTGAGTCCTGAACAACGCGCGCGCTTGTCAACATGATAACTAATCCTCACCTGGTTGCGGACGCCGCCGTGTTCAATGAGACAACACGCGAGGGGAGGGGGAACAAAAGCAAGAGGCGGGGGGCGCGCGATCGGGGGCGAGCACAGCACAGGGAAGGCAAACAAGCAAAGTGGCGGAATCAGAATTGAATATAAACAATATATCGATGTATACGATATGTCCAAATCCATATCGAGTTGAAAAAATATCTCGATATATTTTAAATATCGAGATATCGCCCACCCCTATGTATAACCATGGCCAGATCTGTGCCTTGCCACAATACTGTCTCTGAGCTCTTCGGGCAGTTCCTTTTAACCTCATGATTATCATTGGGTCTGACATGCACTGTGAGCTGTAAGGTCTTATATAGACAGGTGTGTGGCTTTCCTAATCAAGTCCAATTAATATAATCAAACACAGCTGGACTCAAATAAAGGTGTTAAACCATATCAAGGATGATCAGAAGAAATGGGCAGCACCTGAGTTAAACATATGAGTGTCATAGCAAAGGGTCTGAATACTTGGGACCATGTGATATTTCAGTTTTTCTTTTTAATAAATCTATGAAAATGTCAACAATTCTGTGTTTTTCTGTCAATATGGGGTGTTGAGTACATTAATAAGAAAAGAAAAAAAGAACATATGATTTTAGCAAATAGCTGCAATATAACAAAGAGGGAAAAATTAAGGGGGTCTGAATACTTTCGTACCCACTGTATATACTTTTTTTCTTTAATTACCCTACACATTTTCTTATTTATATGCGTTTGTGTATACAGAAGTGTCAGTTTTTTTATTCTGCAATTGTTGAACATACACTGTTGTTGCACGGAGGCTCTGATTAAAGGTCTGTTGTGTCTCCCTGGTTCATATTATTGAAATTAGTTTTTTTACATTGTGAATCTGCAGTGTCTTTTATAACACTTTTTCAGATTGCAATACAGATACAAAGAAGCTTTATCTGAGGTCTTCAGGATCTTGCTCGGATCACAACATAATGTATTAGACTACAGGATCTGGTGAAGGTTAAAGCAGGGCTGTTGTAATCTGTTGTTATGTTCAGTCAGCGGGTTCTAGTTATTGGTTTAACGGAGAAAATCATGAAAGAAGAAAAATCTTTGACATTATACAGTAAATACTGTTACAGTTCTAAAGATTAAAAGTAGCAAATGGAAACCAAGGGTTTCAAGTTCACTTTAAGGTTGCAGAGGAATAAAGACACTGGAGATAACAAAATAATAAGAATAGTGGGCAGCTAATCAAACCCTGTAGTGCTGAATGAAAAGCAACCGCAGTGCGGTCCAGCACTTGGCGGCTGCAAATGACCAGTGATTACAGAAAACGTGTTGAGCTCAATGTTTTATGCCTTGCGGATCATCTGAACGCTCCATGTCCATTGGTTACACTGCGTAATGGGCACATTCATTACTCGGGGACGCCTCCATCACTTTTCAGGGCTGTCCTAGCCCATCTCATTCTTTAAAAGAATCATTAGAGGCCAGTAAAACCGAATTAAGCTCCTATCAATCACCGTGTATGAGGACGCCTCTGTGCTCGGATGCTTCATTGAAGCCATTACATTCCCGATCCCACAGAGTGCCACTCCGCTTACAGACGCTGAAGTTGAAGGTTATTTAGTTATGGATATTTGGCGCCTGTCCAGAAGCCTTTTGCGAGCTCGAAACGTGGGAGACTCACAGCAGCATATGAGAGGTTACCTTTCTACAGCAACATAGTGCTGTTATGTGGCAACATACAGGCCGGCTTTGCTTCCCAGAGTTCAAAAGTCAATTTTCACCACACCTGCCACTGGCAAGTGAACTTAAATAACTAATATTAATATGTCACAGATGTGTTTTCGGCATTATTGTTACAGATGTTTTTTAATCTCTATGAAAATCATAAATAGTTTTCTTCCTTGCATATTTGTCTCATTATAAAAAATGCATCACTTTAATGCAATAGTTTGGTTCCTCATATTTCCAAGGCTGCATTTGTTTGATCAAAAATATTGAAATATTATTTGTAATGTATTCCTGTGATGGCAAATCTGACCTTAGCAGTATGGAGAGCGGGAGCTGCACGTGCCCATTTTGCTTTCACACTGGCAGCATTTGTCGTGTATTGCAAATATAGACGTGTATCGTCCATTCGTTCACCTTCTCTGATTTTCTCCTCTAACCCCGGTCTCGTTCTTTAATTTATGATGGGCAGCATATTTCTGCAGCGAATGCGACCGTTTTCCCTTCTGTCCCAAACACGTATGCATGTAACGTGTATATAGGTAGTTTACATGATAAAAGTAACATTAAAGTTAAGATATGCCTCTAGTTTTAATCATTTATTTAAACATGCCTTTGAAGTTTGGGCAAACATTTCTGGCAGTTTTGTGTTTTCTGCTCTGTTCCTGTGACACCCTGCCTCAACAACTCTGTGTGCATTGTGAATGCTCTAACATGTTAACATGGGCTGCGTAAAAAATCTGCACTGCTTGCCTTCTGCTAACACGTGCAGCGTGAAACCGCCTTATGGGTCCTGCACACTGTGTGATTTTTCAAAATCCTTTGCGAATGTCCCTTGTCAGACTATACGAACATGATCCCTGATGTAAGCCATGTCACACTGTAAGATCTCAGTTGGCATTAATGTCAGACTGCACGACAGTGAAGGTGCGCTAAAAACGGACGCGCGCAAGAAAACTCGTCCGGAGTTTTATATCATCAATGAATGACGCGTTCGGTGACCGTGAGCTGCATTACACGCGGGACTGAAATACCGGCTACAAAGAAATCTCTAGCACTCGTTTTGGTCATAGTCTTGAAAATGAAGTCACACTGCAGGATTGTGTGCCAAATCTTCTGACACTGCCAGAATTTTGTCTGAGGTAAAATTTGATCGCAGCGCTCATTAATCGGCTGCCGGTGAACATGTCAAACTAACGACCAAAGACGTCAGATTTTAGCCTAGGATCAGAGGAATCTTTTAGGATTTGCTAAATTTGTCTCAAAAGCCCAAATCTTGGCCAAAATCGCAGTGTGCAGCCGGTTTAATCTGGTTAGGCCTGGGACACACTAGACATTTGGTCTGACATGTCTTCAATTTTAAACATATTCCCTCCATGTCATGTAGGTCAGTGGTTTAAATGTATCCAGCTGATGGACTTCACGCTGTCATCATTCCTATGAAACGCTCCACAACAACAACAGTAGAAGGATGTAAATGCAGGGTTAGCTCGTTGAAACCAAATCAATGTAATCCGTAAAGCCTGAACCAAGGTCTCTACAAACAGCAAGGCAAACATGAGGGAATATGCACAAGGCCTAATAGCTTAATGAGAATAATTAATGACACACACCTGGAAACAATCAGTGAGAGAACGCTGAACAAAAACATGATGTGAACAAATAAAAACCAAGCTTTAAAATAAACATAACACAGAACAATAGTACATCAAAGCACATTCTCCCATACCAGTAATACTGGGTTTTAATAGTCCAGTGAGGTGAAATTCCTCAAAAAAATCCTTTGTAGTAATGCGACTGACTGATATTGGCTTTCACACTGGGTTTAAGTGCAGCTATTTCTGTTAGAAGTGACACAATAGCTGCGTAAAGGCATATTTTACTTGTCTCACGGGGGCATTTGTGTTTATTATACTGATTAAACTTCAGTATGGTTTCTGTAATATGCTGTTAAATCGCACGCACATGTCTGTAAACATCCTGTGATAAATACACCGAGATTAAACAGAACAGTTACAGTACATTTAAGGACTGGGAATGGAAATGTACAAGGGTTGCTTCAGAAGATAACCTGTAGGACAGACTAGCTGGTCTTGAAGAGTGTGAGAAAGTCTCAGCGTCAGTGATTGCTGAGTCCAAGCTGACCTCAGTGTTGTGGAGGATTGAGTGGGCTTATGATTACAGGCCTTGAGATCTCACTATATGACGGGGGAAGATTTGCTGCATTATTAATGTCGGAATGTTCAAACGCTGATGATTTTTGAGTTGTTTATGTGGATGATGGACACCGAGGGAGATGGCTGTTTTGATTATCATTGCAGCTTCATGCATTTGAGCGATTGTTGTTGTGAGTGATTACCCTCCATATGAAGCCTCTTCTGCCGGTTCCTTTATGAGTTTCTTGATGTCTCGAGAGTGAAACGGTTGTGGTGACGTGTGTTTAAATCTTACGTGCATGCCCAAGTGGAAATAATAATAATAACTGTAAACCACATTAGAAATGGCTAGGCTTGTTCTTGGAGTTCATATTAGCAAAATTAAACTTCTTGTTCGTCTGTGTTCCAAGCGGCTTTTCAATTAAGAGTGAAATATGGAAGAATGGAAATATGGAATTTGTTGTAAAACGATACTTGAATTATAAACTTAAAGTTAAACAATATCTGGAGCTTTTCATAGACTTCATAAAAATGTGTGCTTAGTAGGCTTTGCATTAACTGTATGCAAACACAAAGCTTACTCTAAAAACACTTTTCCCTTTTTACTCATTGCAAAGCATCAGTTTGCTGTTTTGTAGCTGTAGGTGGGGGCGCTTCATTCATTGAGTGTGCACAACAGGCTTGCACTATTCACCTGTTTGTGTATCATGGCCATCCCTGAGTGCTTCAGCACTAAAGTAAAAGAGAGCTATTTCCCTAAAAGAGTGGCACGTTGTGAAAAGTCTTTTTAAAGATGGTTTTCCATCAGTGTGTTTCTAGATGCGTTTGTATGAGGGTCACAGTTGATGTCTCACAAGTCTGGGCATTCAGCAAGCTGAGGCAGCTTTTGTGGATTGTTCATGTGCCCAATGCAGGAACATGACTATCTTGGCATTAAGATCGAGTACATTGTTGTCATGTAAAAATACCATAATCTGTTCATCATATAAAGCAATTGCGTCTTTTCAGGAGACTTGGGTTCAACCATTCCATTCAAATCAATTAGCTTTACAGTGACTTTAATTAACTTTTTGAAGTGGTGAACTTTCAGTAGTGAGACTTTTAATTTTTGTATTAAAAGTATCTTTATCTGTGTTTCAAAGATGAACAAAAGTCTTGGGTTTGGAATGACTTGAGGTTGAGAAGATGTATTTTTATTTTTGGGAACTATCTCTTTAAGGCAGGTATAATCAAACTATAATTTAGCAGTTACAATTTGAACATTCTCTTTTATCAGTTACTAATTGAGGAGCTGTATTTCATCTCATGTTTGCTAGAGTTTATCTGATCAAGGTCACAGTCAGAGAGGTTGAACTTGGTTCCTCTCATGAGCAAGACGCTTCACGCCACAGAGTGAGTGTTGGGGGTGAATCTCAGTGTCTCTCTTTATCCATCTGTGGTTGACTCTGAGTGGAAATCTCCACAGTAATGTGTAGACAGGGTTGATTGCTCCCTGTCTGGCTTGTCAGACAATGTCAGGCAGAAGAATGATCCTCCTGTGTCACCCGGCCAGGAAAAGACATTAACTTTCACTCTGCATGCAGAACGAAGCTTACCACACTGATTTTAGATTTAAAGTTTCTACCTTTGAAGATAAGGCTATAATTGGTATTCTTTAAGAGAATCAGCCTTTCGTTTATCGTTTCAGGAGCAATTATTGTTAATTTAACAGCAATCTAACATCTAACCACACAGATACTGTAGCACAAGCATTATTCCATTAGACAGCTTTAAAAACTAGATCTGTTTTTATAGAAACTGAAGAAAAAAAGAGTGGTGCTTGCACATGCAAGTTATGTTTTTAGCACATTTCTGTATGGTTGCTACGGCATTGTGGATGGTTAGCAGAGCATTGCTAAGGTGTTCTTAGTGGTCTTTAGTAAACTGTTGGTAGAAGGTTGGCACATTTCTATATGGCTTTTTGGGAACATACTATGACCATAATACGCTTGCATTTTGCATGCTAATGCACTCAAAAAAAATTCTCTTTAAACTTACTTAATATAATTATGGACAGTGGTTCCACACAAGCTAATTATGTTTTATTAACATTAATAGATTTTTTTGAATCTATGCAAGCTCCTTGTGTTGTGACAACACAATTGAATCAGAGAGAATCTAAGTAAAATTGTACTGTCCAACCAAATCAATGGTATTGCTTCCATGTAACTTAAACCTTTTAAGTTCAGTGAACTTGCTTTAGTTAATTTAAAACTGGCTAAATATGTTTAACTCAACCAACACAAGGAGATTTGTCTCAAATAACTTATTTAAATTATGGACAGTGGTTCCATTCAATTAGTTTTTGTTACTTTAACTCAATGTTTTCTATTTAAAGTTATGCCATTCAAATCAGCATTTTGTTTGTGTGTGTTTGTCTTGTAGAGTCATAAAAAAGTCAAGATGCATAACAAAGGATCAAACTGTATTTGTTAAAGGGTTGCAATTACATTCAAGACACCTGTGCAAATGCATTAACATTAGCTAAATGACTTTTACAACATCATACTGTTAAGAGTCGAGTCATTCTTCAGCAAAGTCACTGAAAGTTAAAAAAATAAAAATAATAACCTCTATAAAACTTGGTAAAGGATAAATACAATTAAATTAAAGGGTTAGTTCACCCAAATATGAAAATAATGTAATTTATTACTCACCCTGATGCCGTTCCAGACCTCTAAGACCTTTGTTCCTCTTCAGACATAAATTAAGATATTTTTGTTGAAATCCGATGGCTCAGAAAGGCCTCCATTGGCCACAATGTAATTTCCTCTCTCAAGACCCATAAAGGCACTAAAGATATCTTTACCACGCCCATCTCACTACAGTGGCTCTACAATCATTTTATGAAGCAACGAGAAGAGTTTTTGTGCGCAAAAAAAACCCCTAAATAACTACATGATGGCCGAAAACATTTCTTCCTGAAGCTTCGGAATGTGTTATGAATTAGCAGATCGATTCAGCGGTTCGGATCGCGGGGTTTTAAAATCGCTGACGTCTTTAGTAACTTTTATGGGTTTTGAGAGAGGAAATGTCATTGCTGCCAGTGGAAGCCTTTCTGAGCCATTGGATTTCAACAAAAATATCTTCATTTGTGTTCAATGATGAACAGAGGTCTTACAGGTCTGGAACATCATAAGTGTAAGTAATTAAATTACATTATTTTCATTTTTGGGTGAACTAACCCTTTAAATGATTTTTACAAAATTTAGACAATTACATTTTGGCATTCCAGGAAGTCCTTACGCAAACATATCAGAGAAGAGCTTGGTCTTCAGTGTTTAACAGCTTGGTCTTCAGTGTTGCACTTTATTGGATAACTTGTTGACATCCAGCTCCAGAATTAACTTTTGCAGTACATTGAATGTGTACCTGAGTTCAGGAGGGTAGCTCAAGTTCAGTCCATATATCAGTCATGGCTGTTGCATATGGGACACTGCTAAGATCCTGAAGAAATGTTGACCCTCTAACACCACTCCGACATCTGCTGGGCTGTCTCCTATGTATTCCACCTTCAAGTCTTATTACATAAATTCCCATCACTGTCTTCTGGATCGCCTTCTCAGTGCTGGCAATGTCTGCATCCTAGAGGGGACATTTAAAAAGAATACAATACTCTTAAATTCTTGTGTGTTAACTTTAACAAATCATTTAGCATGCTGGAAAATGCAGAAAACATTTATAAAGCACATATACTCACAATATACTCCCAAATCAGACTGCTAGGGTCTTCATTCAGGTAGACGCCGAGAGATTCGATTATGCATTCTCTCTTCACTTCAATGTCATCAGTCTAAAGATACAAATAAGAACATTAACAAAATATAGCCTTTACAGTCAGCTCTCTACCACATGTAAATGTGTAAAACATTCGAGCGATCTAATTTAGGCAAACTGATGAAATTGCATTTTGCACCAAATTTTACACACACACACCGAAATTTTTGCATGCGAATTTCGGACTGAGTGTGCAAAGACCTTTAGTATTGTCACTGTATTCTCTAATGCACTAATTGATACGGTCTGCTCACAGCTAATACTATATCAGTGCAATAAGTACTGTAGCAGAATTCATAAAACTTTAGCCTAAATACTATCATTGTGCCAAACCATGGATTGTAACAAAAGTCAGCAAAAATATTACTACTTTTTAAAAATCTTAAAAAGCAATAGAGTGCTTCACTTACCTTAGCCAAAAAACGTAGCTCTATATCAATGAAGTAGTACCGACCGACATTTCTTCATTTCACCATAGGTACGGATGAACTGGAAAAGACATGATGAAAAACATACTGTCATTCATTCATTCATATATGTATGTATGTATGTATGTATGTGTATATATATATATATATATATATATATATATATATATATATATATATATATATATATATATATATATATATATATATATATATATGTGTAATTTCTAAGCATTTTCCTCCCATAAATGCTTAAGGTGGCTAATAATACTGAGAGGGTAATATTACAAGATCAAATTCTTATTAATAAACCACAGGCTGTGCGCAGATAAACAGATTAACCAGAAAATGAACTCTTAACATGATGTGTAACGTTAATGTTAAGTAAATTGAATGTGTTGCATTGCATTCATATGCTGGCAGGGTTAATCTGCTTATCTGCATGTAGTACGGTTTATTAATAAGGTGTACACTAACTTCATAGTTAAAAACGTCACACAAACGTCCTTCGAAGTCGCTTATTTCAACGTAAATAGCTCATAACCACGACTTCAGAAATGGGAATTAACGTAACATAATACATTTACGATAGCACGTGAAGGCAGCATGCATGCCACGTGAAAATGCCTGTAACTAAACGCGTTGCATTCATATTTCTATGCTTTATTTGTATGTTTTACCGGAGTTTGATTTTTATAGTACATTAAGCCACTTTAAATGTTTTTCACTTCAAGCGTTTTTGAATGCCTGATAACTGCTCGTTTCATTAACTTAAAAGTAACGTTAGGTTAACTGAAAACTATTTAGAATTTTAGTATGTTGCCCAAATAAATATTTTCCACGTCCATACATAACGTTACATATATAAGTGTTATACATTAACGTTAATATACGTTACAGAGAATCACATGCACATTAAACTCACCTTTCAATCGCATGAATGAACTCCCAAAAATGGCACAACATTTCCCACAATACTTGACAGTTAAACAACAGACATCCCAGAACAGACTTAACAAAATATTAACAGAAATGAAAGACTTTAGATAAACTTTATATTTTCTTACCTTGCCACCTTCTTCGTGCTGCGCGTCGTCTTCAAGTTCATTCAATACGTTGGAAATCGTCACATCCGGGTCTTTTTTTTTTTTTTTTTTTTTTTTTTTTTGAATTGCGAAATGAAACCGTTTACATTAGTTTAACGATTGGTAATTAAGTATGGTGTAAAGTGATACAGGTTAAGTTAATTTAACGCAATACAATAGTGTTTTGGTGGCAAAATAAATATATATGTGTTATTTTAACAAAAAATATTTGGGTAAAAAGAACAGTGCCGCAAAGTCATTTTTTTGAGTGTGTTTCTCTGAAAAACAATGATACAGCCAGTTATTCTAACTTTAGACCCCAAAAAACTAAAATTTGGACTGCAGTACTCATTTTAACCACTAGCTGTCAATATCACATACTGCACCTTTAATACGCTTGGGTATTCAGCTAGGGTGTTCTTGGTGCTGAATAAGCTGTTTCTAAGGTGATTTGAGTCATTTTTAGCACATTGCTGTATGGTTGTTACCAAGTGTTGTTTTCAAGTTTGAGCAATAGTTATAGTGACACTTCCCTATGCAAACAACATATACAAGCATTTTATCCCTGTTTTTGAGTTGAAGTCTTATATTCCCTGTCATTATCAACGTAATTTGCGAAGTTTGCTGCTGTGTGCAGTTGGATGTTAACTAATTTCACATGCATGTTTCTTCATGTGTTGATGTATCATATCTTGTCAAACGCTGTGCTCTCAGGTTCAAAGACCTGGCTTGCGCTTTGATTCACAGTCAGCTCATCAAATGAATGGTAATGAGCTAGTTTTGCCCACTCTGATTGTCAGTGTGTGGGCTTTACTCCCCCAGACAGACTGACAGATAAAAAGCAGGCTAATGCTCCCAGGAGCCCTTTTAAAGGTAATTGAGTAAAGAGTCAGAAGGCAGGCCCGTATTTCCCATGGAGTGCAGAAGTAACCAGCATCAGGAGGCTGTTATCTGCTTATCTGACGTTACAAATGAGTGCAGAGGGTCCTTGATTTGACAAGGAATGTAAATTGATCTTGGCTGGTGAGATTTTTGAGGTAGTTGTAGTGTTGTCACAATATTTAAATTTCACATTTAGTTGCTTTTTTTCTGTCTATTTTTACATTTTAAATAACTTTTTGTCATCTAGTACTATCAGGGCTAGCAATATAGTACAATTAAAGGGTTTACTTTTTGTAACATTGTATGGTTTAGTTAATTTTGTAAAAAATAAATAAATAATAATAATAATAATATATATATATATATATATATATATATATATATATATATATATATATTATATGTATGTATTATAACATACATACATACATATATATATATGTATGTATGTAAGTATTTATGTTATAATTTTTATAAATTCTGTGTATTTAAAAAAACAAAAAAAGTATATATATATATATATATATACTTTTTTTTGTTTTTTTAAATACACAGAATTTTTTCATTCTGTTATTAATTCTTTTCTTAATTATTTAATTATCATGAGTATTGGCCATAACATGAAAATAAATATTGGTTAGAATTTTAGTCCTTGTAAGTAGTCATCATAAGCTTATAAAATAAAATAAAATACCTACCAGGCATAACATTATGACCTAATATTGTATTGGTCCCCCTTTTGTTGCCAAAATAGCCCTGACCTGTAAAATAACCTTTAAGTCCTGTAAGTTTGTTCAGCACATCCCACAGATGCTTGATTGGATTGAGATCTGGGGAATTTTAAGGCTAGTCAGCCCATCAAACTCTTTGTTGTGCTCCTCAAACCATTTTTGCTTTATGGCAGGGCGCATTATCCTGCTGAAAGAGGCCACAGCCACCAGGGAATACCGTTTCCATGAAAGGGTGTACATGGTCTGCAACAATGCTTAGGTAGGTGTTACGTGTCAAAGTAACATCCACATGGATGGCAGGACTCAAGGTTTCCCACTTGAACAGTCCTCAAAGCATCACAATGCCTCCGCCAGCTTGCCTTCTTCCCATTGTGCATCCTGGTGCCATGTGCTCCCCATGTAAGCAGGGAGCACATGGAACACACGCGCCATCCACGTGATGTAAAAGAAAGTGATTCATTAGACCAGGCCACCTTTATTCCATTGCTACGTGGTCCAGTTCAGATGCTTCTACATACTTGTTAGAAATTTCAGCACATTTATCATTTTTGCAGTACAATTTTTGAAGCCTTAAAAAGTTGAAATCATGCAAAGATCTGAAGAAATAAAAGTTGCTGCATAGTTTAACTCAGCTTTCCTACATTTTTGCGACATCCCTCCATCAGGATTGCATTCCTGTTAGGAAAAGTTAGGAAAGGAGACGCAGCTAATGAAAAAGCAGGGGTGATTTCATCAACCTAGCATCAGCCCTGGAGCAGACCTGTTACATCCACTTTTAGCCAAGCTGGCTGCTGTCGGAACTTTTCATCTTTGATAATAATCCCAACAAATTGAATTTCCTTCTTGCTCTCTACTTATGCATTCCTGAAGTCGTCTTGCAGTGGTACGGTCCACTGGAGAGGCAGAATGCTGATGAGCCCCACACTGCCACTCTGGCTTCATGCACAGACAAATGGAAAGTGAAGGCTCCATTGAGCACACCTGGCAAAATGGGGAAGGTGGAGTAGACGGGAAAAGACGCCTGCACACTACCTGTCTAACAGGCATCTGCTTGAGCCGCCCAGGGACCCACAGCAGATGGGAAAGGTCTTTCTTGAGACGTAGCATACTTAAAAAGGTTTCAACTGCCTAAAACGACATCAAAGCCTGCAAGAGATTTCCTGCCTTTAAGAGAATTACCATTATTAAGCTCATTAATAACGTCCATTTAGAATGTGATAGAGGCATGTTTGCATATTGTGTATCGTTATGACATTGATAAGCAGAAGAGGATGTTTTCATTTCCTTATTGGGAGGTGGAGAGCTGATTTGGTGCAGTTGTACTTGTTTCTTTTCCTCTCCTTCATATTTTTGTCTGCTTGATTTGATCCTATCTGAATGAGAATTTGTAGAGGACTCGTTGGTATTCACAAGGACAGATGTTCTCACAGCATATCAAACAGAGCACGTCTCAAGAGCGACGTACAGTCATTGTGAATTCTTCTCTGTGTTTCGCTGGGAATACCTATGGCACTTATGCTAACACAATCAAGGGTTTCTTTGGCTTTTTTCATCAAAATGGACAATGTTAGTTGCAAACCCCATCATGATGTGTACTTTTGTTGGTGACAGATTTTTCTTGTGTACAATACTGATTTTTCCTTTATATGCTCTCTGAAGAAAATTGAGAGCAAATTTTAAGGTTAGGCCATAATTCTTTTGATCCTTAGGCGGGGTCTCTTAAGTCCATTTATGTTAGTGGAGAATTCATGGGTTGTAGTTTAGTTACCCTCTCCCATGCCCTTTCAGAAGTAAACAGGCTGTTTCCTCTACCATACCTTAAAATGCGGCATAGCAGCACACTTCATTGTTTTCATTAAATACCAGGGTTTTAAGTTCAATGACTTAATTTACTTGTCTAAATAATTATGTTGTTTGTATATTTTCATATATTTAAATGTAAATTAATACTCACAAACCAAGTATTTTAGAGAGAGAGAGAGCGAGAGAGAGAGCGAGAGAGAGAGAGAGAGAGAGTGAGAGAGAGAGAGAGAGAGAGAGAGAGAGAGAGAGAGAGAGAGAGAGCACATGCATTGTCATTATAGTCCAAGCTGCAGAATACTAAATATATTTTGATATGCAAATGTGGGTAATTAAATATGGATTGAATAGCATGCGGAAAATGTCCCAACTGCTTCAGAGAAATGACTAAAATAAGTGTCCTGAAAAAAATCACATGACATTACAGATTGACCTCTTTCCTCAGTCCTATTAGTGTTTTCGTTGGTATTGGAATTGAAATTGAATGTCATGAAAGTACTCATATTCGTATAAAATTGTGGTATTATCATAATCAGTCAGAATTCTGATGATATTAAACCATATTTGCCGGGGGAAGCTTTGAATTGTGAAGCTTTTTGAATGGTGTTAGCAGTTCTTCTTTCAAAAGAGCAGGGAAAATCCAGTTGTTGTGATATGTCACTCTCAGAGTCTGAAATTAAATTAAAAATGCATTTTCTCAGCATCAAATAAGAATAAGAAGCACAATGAGTGAGAGACGAATCAAGCTGTCACAGGAGAGCTGCTAGCTAAAGAGGTGAAACAACTCCGATGAAAAATGGATTGATACTGATGGCTGAAAACTTTCTAACAAGGTGCTGCTCGCCCCTGTACGGACAATTAAACTTGGGTGCGTGGTTTCCTCACCAATGTTATTGCTTTTTTATATTTACAGCCCACCATAAGGCTACTAACATTTTACAGGTTTTATGTTGGTGCTGAAAGAATGAAATAAGAGGCGTGCGTAGCCTGGCACATCCTTGGATGTTTACAGCGAATAAAGTGAATAAATAACATAAGCAGAGTTCTGATTTTGAACTCTTTTAATGAGTCTTATAGGTAATCAGTTCTCCTCATGTCTTGATGACAAATATTGAGGCATT
Source organism: Pseudorasbora parva (assembly GCF_024679245.1). Taxonomy (NCBI): domain Eukaryota; kingdom Metazoa; phylum Chordata; class Actinopteri; order Cypriniformes; family Gobionidae; genus Pseudorasbora; species Pseudorasbora parva. The sequence continues at coordinate 39,732,800 of NC_090173.1, read as the reverse complement.
TCCTTCGGTGTTACCTAACACTTCTTTAATTGTCATCTGGGAATACTTGGCCCCCAGTTCGCCATTTAGATTTAGGAGATTGAAATGCCTTAGAGGTGAGCAGGTTTCAGCTCGCAGGCATTACTTCCCTCTGAGGTGTATAACTGAGGAGGCAGAAAGGAAGTATGACTGAACATTTTAGTTGTGTTACGGTTGGTGACCCAGGAACAGGCTGAAAACTCAGAAGATCGCAATCAAACTTTAATCTTAACTTCACAGGAACATGCAGACAGACAACGGAAACACAACCTTACATAACAGTGACTAGACAAAGACTGAGAGAACAAGAGGAACTTAAATAGTGAACAAAAAAACCGAGATGATTAAACAGACACAGCTGAACTAAATTAACTCATAATGACGGTGACCATGGAAACAAGACGTTGCGGTAAACTGAACAAAGGAACAAAAGCAAAATGCAAAACAGACTGAACATGTGATAGTACCTGGAGGTCACAGGCAGGTGAGCAGGGTGATGCTGGCTAGTTGAGAAGCCTCCTGGGTGGTGCTGGATATTCAGGAGACCATGGCGGTGCAGGAAGTTCAGGGCACCATGGAGACTCCAGAAGCTCAAGGGATCAAAGAGGCACGGTGAGGTACCTTAGTACTAATGCCGCGTTCCAGTTTGTTTTTATTATGCCCTTCACTGGCTAACTTCTCTCCGTCTCGTTCACTCGGATGTGCGTCCTTGCTTACGTTGCATGAGTCCCCACTGCTGGCGGAACCTTCGCAATGGGTTGAACTGGAACGCCCTAAGCCCTTGATCACTTGGAAACCACTATGGAGTGTTTTTTTTTATTTATTTTTTCCTTTACGAAATTGTTTAATGCAGCACTTTATATGTATATATTGTAGGTGTGTTTGGGTTGTTTTAAATTGTTTTAAAAATAATAAAACATTATTAGACATTATATAGACATTTTTTGTTGCTTGTGGTGGGGTAAATAAAACGCTGTGACTTCATATTGTGTTGCATTGTGGTATATGAAGCTGCCTGAAGTGTACATATGAAGTAGACTCGCTCCTTCTGTCAAAATTGAGGGAGCAAGGGTCTGTCCATATAAACTTCTCTTGTCCACTTCACGAAGTGGAGCGCTTTTTTAAAATGGCGGCGGGGATTCCCCCGATAGGAAGTGCTTAGGGAAGTTTGCAAGAGCGTGTCTAATAGTGGAGTGGAACGGATAGTGGAGTCTAATAGTGGAGTTGAACACAGCATAAGTAAGCTACGTGCAGGCTGGAGAAGCTACATAGACATGAAGTCGGACACTTTATGCTTCCCGTAGTGACGCTCGTGCTGTGTCTGCATACTTGAATAATAAATGCAATATTTGTCAAATACACAGATGTTTCAGAGACATTTTCATTTATGAACTGCTTACTACAGCGCCTGTGTGTAAGAATAAAGTCCTACACTATCAATTAAGCGGGGTTAATGTTTTTTAAAATCTTTTTTACTTTGATAAACATGACAATATAACATCGCGACTACATGAAAAAATGTTTTACCAATATAAAAAACTGATTTGCAAACATTAGAGGAACTGAAACAGTGTGTTTCGTGTTTCAGAACAAACACGAAACACACATGCTCGCTGTCATGGGGTAAATCCCGCCAATTGTGGAACAGCAGTGTCATCATCAGAGCTTGTGCAGTCGCTCTGGAGAAGCTGCGCAGAATGAACCAGCCGGCTGCTCGAATCGCTCTGGCGGCACTTTGTTGACATGCGTCACCGTCACGTGGCGTCGTTTCTAACCAGCATGCAATGCTTCAAGTCAGTCGCCGAATGGTCTGTGCAAGTGGACAAGCAAAACAGACTGAACATGTGACAAGTTGTAGCACAGTCTGAGATTAATTTTAGAATGATTATCCTTGATTAACATTAAGCGTTTGCCTTAATTACTACAGCTCTTGATTGCTGCAAACCCTCAAGCTCAAGAAAACATTGGTGTGATGTATTATTAAACAGAATTTTAATGTTTTGCAAGGACTGCTTCTATAGACCTATTCGGACAGTAATTGTTTTTCATGTGGTCCATAATAATAAATTTGCATGCCATTTTTGTGATAAAACTCGTGCATCCGGATGGTGATTTATTCATGGCGGAGGAGCAAGTTTTGTGATCCTGCGCACCTGGGAACACTGCTCACATGGTCAATAACATGTATGCTGTTAATAAAATATCATGCTTGGGATAATACGAAAAAAATGTATATATAATTATATAAATGTATATATAATATTAATATCCTAATTATTTAAATGTGTTTAAAATAGGAAGATATTTAGGGGAACATTATGGTTTTTTGTGAGCAGAAATAAGTTAATACAGCCTCTTATTTACATGAGGTAAACATAATGCTGTTTGGTTATTTTAACATAGCCTATAATTGCTGCGGTAATAATGGCTGTTTACATGCTTTTATTTTTTTCAATATTTTTGAGCGGTAATGAAATTAAATGAATTGTTCTTGTACATGCAGTACTTGTTAGCATTTCAGTAATAAAACTCTAGATCTTTCAAATGCATCCAAATTACAGAGAAACACAATCGTATGGCACTGCACTGGTCGAAAAGGATATAAACAGTGAATTTTGAAGTGATAGATTCTTGAAAATTAAAAAAAAAAGATGTGGATTTGGACGGCAATTAACAAGATGTAAAATAAGTCTCTTATGTCTCTAGTGTGTATGTGAAGTTTTAGCTCAAGATACCCCACAGATCATTTTTATTGCATGTTAAAATTGTCACTTTTTGAGGTGAGCAAAAACATGCCATTTTTGTGCGTATTCCTTAAAAATGCAAATAAGGGTCCAGGCCCTTTCATTAAGAGGGCGGAGCTTCAAGAGGTGGTGTTAGCAGCTCCGATTACCTCACGCAGACACGCACTGCAAAGGTCAAAAACTGTTCAGCCTTGTATATTCAAACCAGATGATGGAGAGATTCGAGAAGAAGTGAGAACATGCAGAATGTAACAGGACGTTTCTGAATGTTAGTTGTTAAATTGTATTTGTCTGAGTCATTGATTAGCATATTCTGTCATAATGATCTATAAATCACTCCTGTGGGAACTGTTGTAAGATGTAAGAATTAATGCTGCATGAAGATAGAACAGGTATAGTTTAGTTTAGTTACGGTCATAACTTATGTTGTCATCTTGCTTTTATGACATGCTACTTTCGGGCGATTCTGAAGTGTGCCTTCATTGGGTACTTTACAATGCCATGATGCCACGGGAGAGGATTTATAAATGAAAGTGAAGCGACGTACCTGATGCTGGTGGATCACATGAAAATATGGTGGATGTAGTATGTCCAATTTTCATTCATACTACCCATACTATATAGAATTTAGCTGAATTTAGCTTATAATCCTTTTTTAACAGTCGCAAAGTAAATTCAAATTCAAAGTACCTAATCAGAGAGTATGCGTTTTTAGATGCAGCAATGGGCTCCTTAAACAGTCTCATGTACCCAGTACCCATGAGCTGGATCTCTCCATATGGAGCTCTAGGATGGGATGTGATGTCCGGCCATACGTTTTCATCGTTGCACCCAAAAACTAGGAAATCTACTTCTATATATGGTCCTTGCATTTTGTGTCCTCCATTCTGGTGAGACAACTACAGTAAACCCATAAAACGCCTATAAAGCAATGCCCATCTTTCCTCATCCACAACGGTCACTCTCAGATATTTCTCAATCACTCTGACCTCAGGGACAAATGTCTCTCTCACCTGGAGTCTCACTAGCCCTTGGACTCCAACTCCTTTCACTACTTTCATTCCATTTTTAAAGCCCTCATTGATATTCTCCACAGCAGCTCTACTGCATCTGTCTACATTCTCCACTATTGGCTCTACAGCAGGTTTGTGACCCCTTGACATTTCGCCGTTTGACTGAAACACAGAAATTCAGGAACCTCTACATGAGCTAAATGTCTGGATGTAGACATATAAATGCAAAATAATCAATTTAAAGAACTTGCAATTTCATGGTTTTTCATTAATACATACATTTGCTACATCCAGTTCAGGAATCCGTAGGGGCCAAGGTTAATAAAAGAAAGTAGTGTTATATATTTCAGTACTGCAAAACATTTCTTGATCTTGATCAGTATTTGTGCCTTGTGCACCAGTAAAAATATCTAAACATCCTTGGCACTATACTTATTTATTTAATAACACTTGTTTTTAGAAAATATTGTGTTTTAAGTTTACATTTCTTTGCATTGATACATAGTGTTTACATATTGTGTGCATAAACCTAACTACTGTATATTTAGTGAAGTTTTGCTTAAAATTAGAAAGCATTTCGCCACTTGTATAAGAAAAATACATTAAACAAGCATCCAATTACACCACTTTGCTTCTCAAGTAACTCTTTTTGATGTTTCGATAATAGTTTTGTCTTGTTTCCCCATAAAAAATTATATAGAAAATGATTTTTTTGCGGTGAGTGCGTATCGGCTGAGCTGTAGTCCTCTCGCTTACATATTTCATGTGGTTTATACGCTGTATAAAAGAGCCATTGCACGGCACAATTGATTTGTCTGAGCTTAAGGGGAAACATGGCAATGCCTCTGACAGAAGTCATATTCAGTGCACCCAGGTGTCCTGGCTTTTTTTTCCTTTTTTATTTCAAATCAAAGCTCGGAGCCTTGCTCTTGCGAAGTGTGGCGAAACCCGCAGATGGAGGATTTAAAAGGTTTGGTCTTTGGTTCTCCAGAACTGTCATGAAAGATTTCTCTGCCTTTGTAGGAACATGTTGCGATAACCTTTGTTTGATTGGCTCTGTTTGTTTGCTCTCACTGAGGAATGGGCATAAATAGGCATCTCTATCGAACGTGGATTTTCGCAGAGTTGACACACTGGTTGTTGTAAATTGAGGAACCAGAGATGATCCTGCATATTGACTTAATCTTTGATGGTGCCTGCGCCTGGTCAGGGTAGCATTACAGCGAACTGGCACCTTTTCTAACTGTCTCTTTCATGTCTGCCTGTAGGTGATGTGGCCCCCTACTTCAAAACAGAACCGGGACCTCCAGAGATCCACCTAGAAGGAAACCGTCTGGTCATGACCTGCCTTGCGGAGGGCAGCTGGCCTCTGGAGTTCAAATGGATGCTCAACAACACAGATATCACACCCTTTTCCCCCGAGTACAAGTGAGTGCCAGCTTTCATCTTATGGCTTTCTGGAGAAGTCCTGCTCAGAACTGTCTCAAGGTTACAAGGAGAGAGATCAGCAGAGGCTTGTGGTTAATATGAGAGACAAAAAGTCTAATGTTAATCTCTCCTGCAGCTTTTCTTCTGTACAAAAAGCACATTTATATTAAAGTTGTTCAAAACATGACCATTAGCCTTTTAGCACAATATTCTTTAGGCCCCGTCCACACGAAGCCAGATCTTTCCCAATCCGATCTTTTTTTCCCCTCGTTTCAAGAAACCCTTGCGTCCACACAAGATCACCAAAACCAACTCAAAATTATGTAGTATACATGGCAAGCCAGTGTGTGGCGCTGTAATTCTGCCACAGAAATATACTAAGAACGGAGAAGAAGAAAATGCTCACGATAAAATAACAATAAATACATTTTCTACTTAACAGATGTGTTTTATTAACGTCTACACCTACCCCAACCCCAAATTTAATTAAATGACGCGATATTGATGTGCGCATGCCCATAATGCCTGTAGTTGTATCTCTTAACTCTTTCAGCGTGCTGGACGTAGTGAAAAAAAAACGTTTAAAACAATTTTCCTTTTCAGAAAATATTTGCTGTACACACGAAAAACGTAAGAATGTCGTTTTCAGATTCAGATTTATCCACTCTGGAACCCGATTTCGGAAAATATTGGATTCATGCTTACAAAACGCTGGATCCGGGTGGACGAAATGCTGATACGGTACAAAATGTATACGTATACAGCTAAACGCGTCTCCGTGTGGACGGGGCCTTATTCTGCTGTTGTCTTTTATGGATCAGTTTCAGGAATCTTTCTCATTACTTAAATAATGTGTAGTTTTAAATGAAGGCAACATGGAATTTGAAGAACTCACATTTAGAAAGATTTTTTAAATATGATTTTAATTTAAATTTTCTATTATATTTTTTTTAAATAAATGCTAAATGGTTCAGATGTTTCCAACAGGTACTAAGCATACTTGAAAATAATGTTCAAAAAATGTAAGCTTTCCAAAGAAAATGATGTCCTAAATTTCTTAGAATGTAATTATTAAAAATGTGTCTATAGTCTATGGGACTAAGTATTTACAAGAATATATGAAGAAATATGAAGCTTGGGATTTTATCATAGCAGTTACTTTTTATTGTTCTGTTGAAAGCGTAATTATTTTATTTTTATTAAAACAGGTTTTATGTCTTCTTTTTCTTTCAGGTAACTCCTTTTTAAATTTGTCAGCCACTGGCAGCATTTTTGATAATTTTTTACAAACATTTCATGTCCCACTGAATATCTGAACATGCAATATATCAAAAGAAAGAACAGACCTTCTGCTTTTAAAGAAAAAAATAAGTAAAATTAGTTTTATTATAGCTTAATGCATTTTTTAATCAACACTTGAATGTAGGTAAGTTGAATAATTAAAAAAACTACATTTTGAGCAAAAAGCTGAGAAAATCAGATTTTTGTCAAAGACTACATCCAGATCAGATTCAGAACGATGATCAAATATCAAAAATGGATTAGATTGCATAAACACCCCCAAAGAGTTACATTCCTATAGCTCGTCCTGGGTCGACATTTCATTCCAGTAACATTAGGTAGTTTTGATTTATATGCTGTTTAATAGAGGTGTAATGGTACACAAATCTGATGGTTTGGTACATACCTCGATTTTGAATACACGGTTCGGTATTTTTAGATATAATGATCAACACTCAAAAGCTTCACATTAGGCAGTTTTTGCATTAACTTCCAAATCAATTTTTTTTTTTTTCTCTCCAGTTCGTTTCTGAAATATAATCACGATCATTTGAATATACTCCCGGGTTTCTACTGATACAAAGCCATATCTAAAGCCAAAGCTAAATCGCTGAAGTAACCCTTTAAATCCAAAGAAGAGCAAAATGAATAGCAAAACGCAGGAATAACAGGATACTAGAGACTCTGGAATACTAGAGTTCCAAGGCAGTCATGATGTGGAGTTCTTTAAAGGGTTCATGGATCTTATTTGGCGGACCTTCACAAAACATTCAGGACGTTCTCTGAACATTTAGGGGACAATATTTTCAGAAGGTTTCTGCTGGTGTCCTAGAATGTTACGAAAGGGTCATGATGTGGAGTTCTAACTCTTTCCCCGCCAAACAGAATTTTTCAGGTTATATGCTATGAGCACTATTAAGCATCCTCATGAATCAGCACAGAATCCCCTGATCAAAACACAGGAAAGATGACACAGAATTTGTTTTTTTGTTTGTTTTTTAAAGCAGAGGGTCTGCTCTTTTTATATATATATATATATATATATATATATATATATATATATATATATATATATATATATATATATATATATATATATATATATATATATATATATATATATATATGAAAATCATCAAAAACAGTATTTGGAGGAAATTCAAGGAATATTCAGGACATTCTCAGAATGTTTAGGGGACCATTACTCTAGGATGTTGCCTCTACATTTCATTCCCATAAAGTCTGCAGGACCTTAAAGGGACCAGATTAGAATGTAACTTATTTAGGTCCTTCCTTACAGAATGTTTTCAGAACATCTTTGTGTGAATATATGTAGACTGGGCTGCTTTGCAAATGAGGGTCAGTAAAATGCAGGATTTGCACAAAAGTTTCTTCTCAAAGATGGATCAATGCCAACAATTCGTGATCCATAATGTATGTGTTTGCAAATCACCTTTCTAAATGTGCTAATGTGGCTAAAGCTACCATTGTCTCTTACTGTGCTCACAGAGACCAGAGCGTGTTATTTTTAATATAAAATATGTAGGCAGATTGTACAATTCAGAAACACACATTTATTGTGTCTTAAAAATGAAACTAATGACATTGCTCGGATCGCTGTGGATACAGTTAGCGGCAGTGCTAACTTTAGCCACATTAGCTGTCAGTTTGCAAACACATTCACAAGGACAATTTGCGTACATTCACAAAATATAACGTGTGGTACTTGCGTGTTCTGAATATGACAACAGTTGGTATTGATCAATCTTTGAGAGGCACAAATCCTGTTTTACTGACCCTCGTTTGCAAAGCAGCCCATTGTATACTAAATCACACACTAACATGTTCTGAAATCATTCAGTAAATGTGATGGAAGGACTTAAATAGGACTAAAAAATAGCAATCTAGGTTGGTCCCCTAAAGGTCCTTGAAATGTTATGGGAATGTAGTGTAGAGACCACTGCCCTGAACAAGATATGTGTAACGGATTCACAGAGGCAGGATTCAATTGCAAGTAACTCAGTTTAATAAGACAGATAGTGTCACAGAAGTCAAAACTCAGAACACTGAAGAAGTCCGGGTAAGACGGAGCAGTGAGAGAGGCTCTGTTGGTGACACGGGCAGGCTGTGAGCAGCTGTGACTCGGGAGATCGGTAGAGGTAATCCGGGAAGGGATCCAGCGTTTCACGGAAGGGGGAAACGATAACCAACACGGAGACACAAGGGGAAACATCCAACAACGCTCTGACAAAGACAAGAGAGAAACAGAGAGACTAAATAGGGTGAAGGTGATGAGTTGCAGCTGGTGCAGGTGATCAGCCACAGGTGCGTGATGAGCCAATCCCAGGCTCCGCCCTCACCTACATTCAACACGCACCCAAGAGTGAGACAGGGAATCCATGAACCGTGACAGTACCCCTCCCCCTAGGAGCGTCCCCTGACGCTCCCAGCCGACCTTACCTGTTGATTGTAATCATCAATAAGGGAGTGATCCAGAATGTCCCTAGCAGGAACCCAACTTCTCTCCTCCGGACCGTAACCTTCCCAGTCCACCAAGTACTGGAAACCGCGTCCCCTCCGTCTAGAATCCAGAATGCGATTAACCGAATACGTTGGTTCCCCATCTACGAGTCGCGGCGGTGGGGGAACCGGGACTGGCGGATTAAGGTGGGAGTGAAAAACAGGCTTGATTTTGGATACATGGAAGGCGGGATGAATCCTCCTGTACGCCGGAGGGAGTTTGAGGCGGACTGTCACCGGACTAATGATCTTGGTGACAGTGAACGGGCCGATAAATTTGGGAGCAAGTTTATTAGATACGGAGCGGAGAGGAATGTTCTTGGTAGAAAGCCACACTTTTTGACCCACGACGTAAACGGGAGGCTTAGACCGGTGGCGATCGGCTTTAGCCTTGGTGCGCGCTCCCACCTGGAGCAGAGTCTCACGGGCTCTGGTCCATGTGCGATGACACCTCTGGATAAAGGCGTGAACAGAGGGGACCGCGACCTCGGAATCCAGACTAGGAAAAATAGGTGGCTGGTAACCTACACTACACTCAAATGGCGAAAGGCCCGTAGATGACACTGGTAACGAGTTATGAGCGTACTCAACCATAGAGAGTTGCTGGCTCCAGGATGAAGGATTCTTGGATACCAAACATCGCAACACTCTTTCCAGATCCTGATTGGCTCTCTCGGTCTGACCGTTGCTTTGGGGGTGATAACCCGAAGACAGACTAACCGTGGCTCCTAGTAATTTACAAAACTCCTGCCAAAATTTGGACACAAATTGGGAACCTCTGTCAGAGACCACGTCCATCGGGAGGCCATGTAACCGAAAGACATGGTCTACTACAGATACCGCTGTCTCCTTGGCTGAGGGTAATTTGGGCAAGGGAATGAAATGTGCTGCCTTCGAGAATCGGTCCACGACGGTCAAAACGACCGTCTTGCCCTGGGAGGGCGGGAGGGCGGTAACAAAATCTAGAGCGATGTGGGACCAGGGTCTCGAAGGAACAGACAACGGCTGAAGTAACCCATGGGGAGGTTGGTTAGATGTCTTACCAACCGCACAGACCGAGCAAGCCAAAACAAAACTGCGAATGTCGCGAGCCATAAGTGGCCACCAAAATCGTTGCTTTACTAAACTGCAAGTGCGGTTTACCCCTGGATGACAAGCAATGTTGGAGCAGTGACCCCATTTGAGGACCTCGGATCTTAACCCCTCCGGAACGAACAAACAACTCGGTGGGCCGCCGGGCGGGGGCGTTACCCCTTCTAAGGCCACTTTGACCTTCGATTCGATCTCCCATGTGAGTGTAGAGATAACTATCTTCTCTGGCAAAATACACTCGGGAGTAACCGGGCGTTCGGAAGCATCAAAAATACGAGATAAAGAGTCGGGTTTGATGTTTTTAGACCCGGGGCGGTACGAGAGAACAAAGTCAAAACGTCCGAAAAAAAGTGCCCACCGAGCCTGCCTGGAGTTGAGTCTTTTAGCAGATCTAATATATTCAAGGTTCTTATGATCCGTCCATACAATAAAAGGTACCCCCGACCCTTCAAGCCAATGACGCCACTCCTCCAACGCTAACTTGACGGCCAACAACTCTCTGTTACCAATGTCATAATTGCGTTCGGCAGGAGAAAGACGATGGGAGAAAAACGCGCACGGGTGCATCTTGTCATCTGAGGGAGAGCGCTGTGAAAGAACCGCTCCTACCCCCACCTCTGACGCGTCGACCTCTACCACGAACTGACGTGTGGAATCAGGGGCGACTAAGATGGGAGCCGAAACAAAGCGGCTTTTCAGTTTGGCGAATACAGCCTCGGCTGTATCGGACCACCTGAACGTCGTTCGGGGAGAGGTCAAGGCAGTCAGAGGTGCGGCTAGTTGGCTGAAATTGCGAATAAAACGCCGATAGAAATTGGCGAACCCCAGAAACCTCTGTAGGGCCTTACGGGAATCTGGACTTGGCCAATCCATCACAGCCTTAACCTTGTCGGGATCCATGCGCATTCCCTCCGATGACACGATGTACCCTAAAAAAGGAACAGACTGTGCATGAAAAGCGCATTTCTCCGCCTTGACAAAAAGCCCATTCTCTAGCAACCTCTGAAGCACTCGTCTGACGTGTCGAACATGTTCCTGGAGAGACGAAGAAAAAATCAAAATGTCATCCAGGTAGACATATATGAATTGGTCGACCATGTCTCTCAACACATCATTGACGAGTGCCTGGAAAACCGCTGGGGAGTTGGAAAGGCCGAAAGGCATGACCAAATATTCAAAATGCCCCCTGGGGGTGTTAAATGCGGTTTTCCATTCATCCCCCTCCCTGATGCGAACCAAATGATAAGCGTTACGTAAGTCCAACTTCGTGAAGACGGATGCTCCCTGTAACCTCTCGAAAGCTGAAGACATCAACGGCAAAGGATAGGTATTCTTTACCGTGATGTTATTCAGCCCTCGGTAATCAATGCAAGGTCGCAGAGAACCATCCTTCTTCCCCACGAAGAAGAACCCCGCCCCCGCTGGAGAAGAGGAAGGGCGGATGAATTTGGAGGCTAGAGAATCAGAAATATATTTCTCCATGGCCTCCCTCTCTGGAATAGAAAGAGAGTATAGTTTGCCCTTAGGCGGAGACTTACCTGGGAGTAAATCTATAGCACAGTCATAGGGACGATGCGGAGGAAGAGAAGCAGCTCGGGACTTACTGAACACTTCCTTCAGGTCGAGGTACTCCGGAGGCACGTTAGATAGATTCACCGTCTCACTCTGAAAAACAGAACGAGACACAGACGAACAAGCAGACACCAAACAAGACTCATAACACTTATCACTCCACGCAGACACAGAGTTTTGTCCCCAGTCAACCCTTGGGTTATGTAACTCCAGCCAAGGGTGACCGAGGACAATGGGAGCCAAAGGGGAGTCCAGGATAAAAAATGAAATGAGTTCAGTGTGGTTGCCAGACGTGATCAGTGTAAGTGGTTCAGTGGTGAATGAAATGTCAGGGAGAACTTGTCCGTTGAGTGCGTTGACAGAGATGGTGTTCTTAAGTGCAATGGTGGGTATTTTGAGTTTGTGTGCAAGGGCAGAGTCAAGAAAGTTACCCTCCGCTCCCGAGTCGAGGAGTGCTGGGCTGGAAAATTCCTGGGCTGCCCACAGCAATCTCACCGGAAGGAGAGTGGAGGATGAGGTCTTTTCCACGGAGATCCCGCCCGACAGTAGCCTTCTCCTTACCGCCGGGCGTGGTCCTCTTACCGGGCAGGAGTCTAGCAGGTGTCCGGTCCCGCCGCAGTAGAGGCAAAGACCACGGGATCTCCGTCTCGCTCTCTCCTCCCGGGAGAGCCGAGCTCGACCCACCTGCATGGGCTCCGGGTCGAAGGTGTAGCTGACCGCATCCGCAGCGTTGGCCTGAGGGCATTCGACACTCTTGTGCTGAAACTCCATCCTGGATCTCAGCCGACTCAGACGAGCGTCCACCCTCAACGCCAGTTCGATCAGTCCGTCAATCTTCTCCGGAAGGTCGATCATGAAAATCTCTTTCTGGATGCGGTCAGCCAGCCCATGCAGGAACATGTCCCACTGTGCCTCCTCGTTCCACCTGCACTCGGCGGCCAGGGTGCGGAACTCGATGGAATAATCCGAGACCGAGCGGTTACCTTGACGGAGCTCTGCGAGTTGACGTGCCGCTTCTCTTCCGGTTACCGCTCGGTCAAACACCCTTCTCATCTCCGCCGCCAGCGTCTGGAACGAGGAGCTGCAAGGATGTTGATTTTCCCACACCGCCGTTCCCCAAAGTGCAGCTCGTCCGGAGAGCAGGGTGAGGACGAATGCCACCTTGGATCTCTCCGTGTTGAAAGTCTGCGGTTGAAGAGCGAAAAACAAGGAACACTTGGTAAGGAAGGCTCTGCAATAATTGCTCTCACCGGCATAACTCTCAGGGGTAGGCAGACGTGGTTCCGGTTGCCGCGATGCGGATGGTGTGTGGGGGGTCGGCGGTGGGTCGGGCACAGTGGGACCGACGAGTTGTTGCATCTGTTGGGTCAGCTCGGCCACCCGTGCCACCAAAGTGTGTACTGCCTGTCCTGTGGCAGTTAAGTTCGCCTCCTGCTGGTCCAGTCTCTCGTTGCTGCTGGTCAGTAGGGCGTTGATACTCGCTGAATCCATGGTTGGTCAGAGCGTTCTGTAACGGATTCACAGAGGCAGGATTCAATTGCAAGTAACTCAGTTTAATAAGACAGATAGTGTCACAGAAGTCAAAACTCAGAACACTGAAGAAGTCCGGGTAAGACGGAGCAGTGAGAGAGGCTCTGTTGGTGACACGGGCAGGCTGTGAGCAGCTGTGACTCGGGAGATCGGTAGAGGTAATCCGGGAAGGGATCCAGCGTTTCACGGAAGGGGGAAACGATAACCAACACGGAGACACAAGGGGAAACATCCAACAACGCTCTGACAAAGACAAGAGAGAAACAGAGAGACTAAATAGGGTGAAGGTGATGAGTTGCAGCTGGTGCAGGTGATCAGCCACAGGTGCGTGATGAGCCAATCCCAGGCTCCGCCCTCACCTACATTCAACACGCACCCAAGAGTGAGACAGGGAATCCATGAACCGTGACAATATGTTGCAGCACAGTCCCAAATAAAACATCCCCATCTGACTAACAGGGAAGCATATGAGAATTTTCTGTTAACGTCCCAAATATCTTTGTAACACATCTCCTAAAATCATACCAAGAACCTTGAACTGCAGCACTTGCATAACCAAAGAGGAATGTCCCTAAAGTTCATAAAAGGTTCGGATTTGCATCACCTTTAGATAACCTTTAAGGAACAAGGTTGTGAGAACGTCCCCTTCTACATAGGTAAAAACACAGAGAATATAATCATCAGAACAAGGCACAGGTGCTAATTAGAAAGACTAATTAGAAAAAAACTATGGTAACAAACAATGAACTAGAACGGCAGCAAAACAGTGATAGAAAATGAAACTAAACAGATGATAATGACACATGGTGACTAAGAGTCTGCTCTGTATTTTCTACTGCACAAGAGGCGTGATCAACGAGCATAATTCAAATGACTCTGTATGTAATTGGAAAGTCCTTCAACCAATCAGACCACAAGAGGCGGGATCAACGAGCATCATTCAAATTCTCTGTAGTCCTTTAATCAATTAGACCACAAGAGGCATGATCAAGGGTCATCGATCTGTGTAACAGAAGCAGGATAAATTAATGTACAGGTTTCCAGACTGAGCTGCAGGGCGAATTGACCCATAACCAAGGAAAAAACAAACAAAAAAGTAATTAAAATTGTCCTATTAGTAGTGGGACTATTGTTCAAACTGCATGGACTTTTACATGACCATGACAAGTGAACATTTTGATATAATTCTACACAGATGAGGTTAGTAAGTGATCTTACACTGTTGTTTTACATAATGTCTCGTGTCTTTTGAAGCAGAATTTTAATGTTTATTTAGATGCAATACCTTCCCCCATAGACTTCCATTGTAATCAAGTTTACTGCAGATGCACTTTTTGTTCGTTGAAACGAGTTGACATTATTTTCTGCAACAGATGCTGTCAATGGAGCTTAATTCATATTGAACCTGGAATGTTCCTTTAATCAAGAAATGAAATTACTAGAAGTGAAGCATTTTTAATTACGATTTTTTCCCCGTTCTTTCCAGAAGGATTCCTCTAGTTTATGCAGTAGTACATTTAATCAACCGTATCATTTCCTAGTTGAGTTCTCTCCATGCCATGTGTTTAATTTCTCAGTAATGATAGCCTCTTAGCCTGACCTTTTTTTAATCAGTGTACAGCCTCTGTAGCATTCAACGATTCCTCAGACGTGTGGAGTGTTAAAACGGCTGAAGAATTGGCCTTACGGGTTCCTTCTGTCTTAATAGAAGAGTCTGCAGCGCTGCCCGGTTCCCTTCAGAGACGAATAATGCTTTTCATCCGCTACCTGAAGTGCACTGCTGACACCTAATTCAAAGTTAATGTCAACTTTTACATTAGATGTTTTGATTTATCCTCCATTTAGGAGTCGTATACATGCTAAAGTAGGTGTTTCACATCTTTGCATCTCCTCGTGTCAAGTGTTTTTGCATTTTGTCCATCTTCAGAGCTGGTTTGCTCTAATTGGTATTGCTTTTCTCATTATCTTTCATCACCCAAACAGCAAGCTCAGAGATGCCACGGTATTGCTATAGAGCTATTCCTGTGATGGAGGGAAACCACCACTGAGATGCACAAACCCACCGGGTGGCATTTTCAGAGACGTAAACAGATTTGGCTAAGTAGTGAGCAACAGTGCATTAGTCATATATTCAGCGTATTTGGAAATGCCAACCGATTTTGACGCCAAAGTGTTCACCACCTCTGCTTTTAGTCAAAGTGGCCTTTTGGCTAAAACCTGATATTTGTCATCATAGCTGGGCATGAAGAGGAGTTCCATGTACTCTGTTCACACTAATGTGTGAGCTGGCAGAAAAAAAGGATAGTAGTGACTGCAAGGGTAAACCTTTTAAACTCAACCTCTCTTAATGGGAACACATATGAGTCGAAAATCCTTGAATGTGTTGGCAAATAGCAGGGAACATCTTTTTTTCTTATTGTTTTTTTTTTCCATTTTGTGATTTGAATTAAAGTTGTTGATGTTGTTTTTCTTTATCTTAGGTACACCATCTCCTCTCTCCGCCGCTCCAATATGGGTGTTTACCAGTGTGTGGTGAGAAACAGGATGGGCGCTCTGCTCCAGAGAAGAGCCGAGATACAAGTTGCATGTGAGTTTCTGTGGCATATCAGATATATACATATGGCATTATATATATATATATATATATATATATATATATATATATATATATATATATATATATATATATATATATATATATATATATATATATATATATATATATATATATATATATATATATATATACACACACACACACATTCTTAAATATGTGGTTTATGAGGACTCTCTGTAGGCGTAATAGTTTTTATACTGTACAAACTTATTCTATCCCACTACACTAACCCTACCCCTAAACATACCCATTACACAAAAAATATATATATTTATTTTTAAAAAGCACTGTTTAGTATATATTTTTAAGCTATTTGGTTTAAGGGGACACAGGTAGTGTTGTAATACCCATGTCATTCATTATTCACATTTGTGTCCTCATAAACCACATATACCTGTACACACACTCTCACGCACTCTACTGTGTCAGAATGTTTTTTTGTTTGTTTGTTTTTTGTCTCTTATGCTCACCAAGGCCGCATTTATTTTATCAACACTACAGCAAAAATAGTAACATTGGGAAATATTATTACAGATTAAAATATCTATTGTTATATTTAAATATATTTTAAAATGTAATTTATTACAGTGATATCAAAGCTGAATCTCCAGCAAAATTACTGCAGTCACATGATGCTTCATCATTCTAATATGTTGATTTGCTGCTCAAGAAAAATGTATTATTATTATCACTGTTATAAAGAGATGTGGTATATATTTCACTTACTACAAATTAAATTATTTGGTAACATTGTAGATGTCTTTAATGTTACTGTCTTTTCAAATCAAAATCAAATCACCTTTATTTATATAGCGCTTTTTACAAGTCCAGTTGTTTTAAAGCAGTCTCACAGTGTTTACAGGAAGATACTGCAGCTGAATTTGATTCGTTTCGCTCTGGTGGAAACAGTGATGTTATTCAGCTAATTTAAATTATCATATAGTGTCAATGGGGGCAGATTGGTAATATAGTTTAAAATTGTCTTTGTTTCTTTTGATCAATTGAATTAATTGCATTAATACAAAAACTATTGAATGGTAGTATACAGCTCTGGAAATTAAGAGGCCACCTAACATTGAGATATCCAAGTGTAAGTGTTAATTCTTTCCAGAGCTGTATAGACATCAAAACAATGCACAGGAACTCATATCCATACATGCATGCTGTTGTCAAAGGGTGTTTGGGTTATGTTCACTATTACGTTTCTCACAGCCCCTTGTGAGTTCTATTTTGCTCCCTTTTTCCTATTGTCATGTTCTCATTGGTTTATTGGTTAATCATTGTTCACTAGTGTCCCTTGTCTTGTCATTAGCCCATGTGTATATAGCCCTCATGCTTGCCACGTGTCCTTGTCTGATATTGAATGTGTAACCTGCTTGTTGGTGAGTCTTTATTTCAAGTCAAGTCAAGTCTATTCATCGTCTGCTTTGTGTTTGTTCACTCTATAAATGAAAGCTGCACTTGGGTTCTGTAAGGGATTGATTCAGATCAAATAACTCAAATGGGTATTGAATTACAGTGAAAGGAACCGTAATACACATCAAATGATTCAAAATTAATATTTACCCCTTTATCAACTAATCGTCCAGAGATACGTTACAATTAGAGTACATTATCAATCTTGAATCCGGATATTACCCGTTACAACGGCAATAATATAAATTTTATGTTCACTGTTTGTGAGCTTAGGTAACACAATCGATCAGTTTGAGGCAGTAACTTAAAAACACATGGCCAAAGACACTTGTATAGATAAAAAAGGTAAACAAAACTATTTTTGGACTTGTTATTGAACTATTCTAAACACAAAAAACTAACAAAAACACACATTCATACAGTTACTGGGAAAGGGATGTTGGTTAATAAAAAAGAAGTGAGGTCCTTGTGTCGGTCAGACATGATTTCTTAGCCACAACCTGAGAATCAATGTACTAGCATGTCAACCTTAGTTTGTTCGCTTAGATACGTTCGCTTAGACACCAGTTCAGCCAGAATGAAGTGTCATGTATGCGTTTGAATGCTCCTACGAGCATGGGTTCCTCTTAGCACGCTCTTGCTCGGCTGGTAGTCAGTTGTTGTGTTCAGAGGGACGAATAGTTGGTTTTGCAGGGTGAGGGCCGAATCCTGGATGGCTTTAGCTGGTTGCTACGCGACTGGCGTCACTGAGGCGCGGCTGCGGAGACTCCAGGAAGTTTTCTTCGGTGAGGTTCAAACGGTGAGGACACTGCGTGCAGGCAGGCAGGAAAGGCCTGCAAGATCAAAGCAGAAGTAACCGCAAAACCATGGCAGTCAGTATAAACACGAAGCAAAACAAAAAGCAAAGATATCTTGTTTGCCTGGGAGTTTTAAACGGGCCCCAAGATCCCTCCTTGGGGGCGTCTCCGGCCAATGAGATATTGTTGTAGGCGGGTGTCCATAATATACATAATAGCTTAGTATATGTTTAAGATGCCGTTGGGTGGATTAATTAATATTATTGAATCTGAGGTTTAAGTTTACTCATCGTGTCTCCATTTGTGTGAGGTCTTTGTGTGATGTTCAAAGAGCCTTTGAAATGCGCAGGTCGAGGAAGGAGGGGGGCGACTAGTCGTCTGTCTAATGTTCATGTTGTTTCCCGGCCCCCCAGAAAGCTTTTAGCGACTCAGTGTCCCGATAACATTTTAAATATATGCCTGTCGGTCATAAATGAGTCCCTTCTTCGTGAGGTTATATCCACTGTTACGCTTGTAGAACAAAAAGGAATCACGTCATGTGACTAATCTTGTCCTTGTGCTGGTTTTGAGATAACACAGGTAAAGGGGGAGAGATGTTGTCTCTGGGCTGTTTGGGCACCCTTGATTAGTTTTACGATCGGTTCAGGGTTTGGAGAGGAGGTCTCTGGAATGCTTTGTTGTGTCGACTGCTGGAATATACATTTTCCTACAGTTCTGAACCTCGCCTACAGTGGATTCATTGTTACAGAACATCAGACCGTCAACAGAAACCCAGCAGTTGCCATCCTTCGCCTTTGTCAGCCGCAGCGTCCTTTAGAGGACTATGTGGTGGACTTTTTTGGTGTTTCTAGCCAGGCAGATTGTAATAAGGGACTCAAGGGCATGTTTAATTTTGGACTTAATGACCACCTTGCTCATTTAAACCCTGAGAGCACTTTGCCATGGACTCTGGCCCAGTACATTGATCCTGCCTCCGTACTGAGTGGCTCTAAATTTACTGTGGGAATTACAGAGGAGGAACCCTACAATCCCACAGTACCCACTACACCAGAGGGCCTCCATCCTCCAATTGTCATGTCTGGGCTCGTCCACGTCCAGAGCCAACCCACGTATCCGGCCCACGTCCGGAGTCCAACACATGTCCCCAGTCCACGTCCAGAGCCAAGCCACATCTCCAGGCCCAGACCAGCATCCTGAGAAGTCTCCAGCCCCAGACCAGCATCCTGAGAGGGCTCCAGCCCCAGATCAGCATCCTGAGAGGACTCCAGCCCCAGATCAGCGTCCTGAGAGGGCCCCAGCCCCAGGAGAAGGCCAGGAAGGCCACTATCCAGGTCTACACACACTCCATGATCCAGGTCCGGCCCCTCTCCATGATCCAGGTCCTCCCAAGCTCCATGGTACAGGGCCGTCCATGCCTCATGGTCCAGGTCCGCCTATGCTCCCAGTCTAAGCTATGCCAGGGTCTGTGTCCGATGCCTCTGCACGGGCCTGGCCCACCATCCCGCCATTCCACCATTCCGCCATTCCGCCATCCCACCCCTCACTGTCATGTTCTCTGCCATGCACTTCCTGGTCTTTTCATGTGACTCCTTGACCTCATGTGATCCTGCCATGTGCTCCCTTGTCTTGTGTTCTGTTGTCATGTTCTCATTGTTTTTTTGGGTAATCATTGTTCACAGGTGTCCCTTGTTTTGTCATTAGCCCATGTGTATTTAGCCCTCATGCTTGCCACGTGTCGTTGTCTGATATTGAATGTGTAACCCGCTTGTTGTGTCTAGTCAAGTCAAGTCTGGTTAAGTCTGCTCAAGTCATGCCACCGTCTGCTTTGTGTTTTTTCACGCTATAAATAAAAGCTGCACTGAACCTCGCCTCCAGTGGATTCATTGTTACAGCTGTATATTATACGTTTATGGGGCTTTTGCAACCTTTTTGAAGCTTAAACTCCTTTGTAAATGCATGTCTCTTTCTTACACTGTGAGTGATACAATTTAAAGGTTTCTAGGTATGCTCTGAATAAAGCAGGATTTACACTGAAGAGTAAAAGACTGCTGTGCAAGAAAAGACGACTAGGCATTAAACCATTACTGGAGCATTTATGACATGCTTTAAAGGTTCACAATGACCCAGACTTTCCAATGCTTCTAACATTTTTCATTCAGAGAAACATTCAGCCAGGATGGCGTTATCACAGTGATTAAATGAGAAATCATTTTTTAAGATCATCTTTTTTCATTTTCCCAAATCAAACCGGCAGACAAGATTGCTTGTTATTAAATAAAATAAGTAATTCTGCACCAATGTGCCTTTTAACCCTGAAAGACCCAAATATAGAATAAAAATTCCACCTTTTACATTTTGTTGTAGGAGTTATGATTGTGGACAGATCAGTAATATAGCGGACATTTAAGTGTTCCATGGTCTTTGTTCTTGATTGAATTGATTTTGTTGTCATGTCCACATAATCATCAGATGGGTAGTTACTGGGCTTTCCTTTTCCAGTAGACATTCTTCTTCATCACAATCCATTTTAAAAATCACTGTTCCCATTTTGGATGGCATCATGACATAATACACTTTGTAGATAATACATTATTTCTTGGCTGGTGGCATTCTGAAATGGGGAAAAAAAACATAGCCCAATCATACACATTTTAAAGAATTCACACATTCGCACACTGTCTGGCTAGCTTATTGTGTCCTCTGTCATGCTAATAGCACATATACCCCCCACATTCCAGAACATTATCACCTGTCCCTTATGCAGAAAGAACATGTTTGGGCAAACAATTAAAGCCCAGAAAAGAAAACAGTACCAGTTAAGTATGTTTTATAAATGATAAGGTACAGATAGTTCAAATATTGTTACACAAATACGCACTGAATCATTAATTCCTTAATTCAAATTAAGCTTACCATTTATTAATAATTACGTTTCGATTAAAATAAAATAAAAATGTAACAGAAGATTTTTTTTAATTTGTGAATGATCAAAAACATTAGGTTTCTATTAATATTTATTTCACATGGAACAGGTGAGAAGTAAGATTCATCCATGTAATATGCACATTTTGCTACCCTTTCACCTTGTGTTGTAAAATTACAACATTGGCATTACAAGCTCAAAATCTAATTAAAGCGTTCAACA
The DNA here is from genome assembly GCF_024679245.1 of Pseudorasbora parva. Lineage (NCBI taxonomy): Eukaryota > Metazoa > Chordata > Actinopteri > Cypriniformes > Gobionidae > Pseudorasbora > Pseudorasbora parva. The sequence goes on along the minus strand of NC_090173.1, from coordinate 39,711,627 downwards.
GAACCTTAATATTTGCATGATCTATACATATTACTAATCACATAAAAATATATTTATGGTGTTTTACTGTATTTTACTAGCCTAGAAATCTAGACTTAAGCAATTAAGCATTAAGCTTTGTATTAGTAGAACCCCCCCCACCCCCCACCCCCCATATCTCCCTGAGACGAGAGAATTATGCATTTTATTTCTGAAAGCGTCATCGAAGAATATTTTTGGCCAGAGGCTAAAGAATACAGCCAGTAGAATGAGCTATTTCCGCATGTTATCAACACACCCATAGGGGTGGAATCTCACTGACAGAATGTGTATGCACATGGCTGCTCTGCTAGGGCATTCATAACGGAGCGGTGAGTTTTTCAACTTTTCAAATTAATTACTATTAAAGTTAGGCTTCCATAGGCATGCATTGAAAACGCTAAGTTTTTAATTGTAGTGTCTATTCTCAAACTGAACAAAATTATTTTATTACTATGAGTCATAACCAGTCGGCAACCTCCCCCAGTTTCTGTTGGAGCCAATATGGAAGTAACTTGAACTGCAATTCATCGACTGGCCAGGCTCCAGAAGGGAGCAGAATCTCATTGAGCCCCATGCTAAAATTCCCAACTTTACAGCGGAAATAAACATATTTACAGCCTGGTATAAATTGTAGTTTTGGTCAATACGGCTAATTTTGCCCTTCATGACAACTGTGAAGGGGTGGGGGGAATTTTTTTTTTTATAACTCATTCGTTTACATTACATAAAGCCTTAAAGTTCTGCATAATTAAGGCCGTGGTTACAGGTGGATAGCCATTTATCCGTTGTCTGCCAGTCATTGTGTCACCTCACCTCAGCTCCGCCCATGTTCCGCCACTTTGCCCATTTTCTGTTATCCAGGAGTGACGCTAGTGATGGGAAGTCCGGTTCTTTCGGGCAGTTTGTTTCAATGAACCGGTAAAAAAAAACTGATCAACGGTTCTTTTACATCCTTACATAGTGACGTCATTTCTATCACCCCGGCGGATGAAAATACATTCAAACACAGTCTTATAAAGTATGTAATTTTATAATTACATACTTAGTTTGTAATCATAACTTAGTATAATAATAATAATTATTGTTATCATTATCAAGTTTTTACATTCATGTTTTGCACAGATTAAATAAACTTACATTGACATAACATAAACTTACACAAGTCCTCGGTTCACCTATGCTCATATTATCAGCACAGCATCAGTTGTCTGAGAGAAACAGTTCGCCATCATGCATGCTCAGTATCTCGGCTCATCGGTTCTCAGTATCGAACAGGTCCGAAAGATCGAACATGTCCCAGAGAAACGGTTCTCAGTTCTGTAATGGTGATCTGAGAACCACTGCAACCCATTCCTGACTCAAGAACCGCTGTATCAATCTGTTTAGGTGTGCTGAGCTAAGAACTGCTGCAAGCTGAATATGAAGTCTATATCAAACCTACTGTTTTGATGATTACATTTTAAAATGTATATCAACTTAGAAATTAAATAAGCTGTTCTAGGAAATATCATGCAATGTTTAGTTTGACCGTTTTAAAATCCATACATTGTTTTTCCAAACTTTAAAATAATACAGTAAGAGAGCAATTATGTGATGAACATGTTTCAAACATGATTCATTTTATACACTAAACCTGCATTTCATTTCTGAACAAATAACACACATGCTCAGCTCATCGGCTCATCGGTTTTCAGTATCGCACGTGTCCGAAAGAGTCGACTCTCGAATCTGTACGGGTAATCCGAGAACTATAGTAATTTGTGGGATCAGCGCTGATTTGAGACGCGATTTGGTGAACTGGTTCAACCAGTTGACTAAAAAGAACTGGTTCAAAATTACGATTCATTTGTGAACCAGACATCACTACGTGACGCATGATGAAGCGCTGGCAAGATGGCAATGGCCAGCTCGTCTCTACTTTACGCTTCAGAACTGCTCTTCAGAATCCTATTGGTGACATCACGGACACTATTCCATATTTTTTACAGTCTATTGTAATAACCAGTAGCGTTGGCTTTAGGAGTGGCCTCATAAGGCAGCGAAGCAAGTGCATTCTGGGAGTTGTTGTCTTTCATCCACATGAGATAAACATTGATTTTCTGTCTTTTCTCAGTCTAGAAGGCGGTAAATAAATAAATAAATCACACTTCTACTACATACTTGACCCAGTTTAAATACACATTAATCTTCCCAGTGCTTTAATTAGGTGATGCAACATTAAAACAGTAGTTTGATAGACACTGACCATGCCAATTTTGAGCGATTCAATTAATGTTAGTCAGTTTAGGAATACCATCTAATGGCTACAGTTGTTTTTTTGCTTTTTCTTATTCTTCCCATAAATGAGAACTTTAAATCAATGTGAAAACTGCACCATTGGAATTATTTCACTAAATTCAAAGAACTATGTGCTAGACGTTCTTTTGTTCTGCATGGTGATGCAATCTTGCTTAGATGTGCGCCATGAATAAATGTTTGATTATGTTTCTGATTGAACCTCTGAAGTTTGTACCAAAAGCCTCTGTTGTCGTGAATGTATCATCAGGGCTCCTTTGTTTTTTAGGGTAAAAAGTTTCTCACATGGTCGTAATAACATCTCGCATCATCTTTTTTCTCGCAGATATGGGTGACTTTATCGACAATGACCAAAGAAAGACAGTGACGCAGGGCCGGGCGGCCATCCTCAACTCCCCAGTGGTCAGTTGCTTCCCGCGGCCACAGGTGACATGGTTCAGGGACGGCTACAAGATTATTCCCAGCAGCAGAGTGTAAGTACTGCATAATTGCTTGTCTCATTTTTAAAACCTGAATGCCTGTTCATTAGATAAGTTCTGGTTGACCCAGCACAGGTCTCCATGGCTTGGGGTTCACATGGCACGTTGTAAGAGATGTAATTATTACCTTCAGTGATCACGCTTAATCCCTCTGGGCATCCATTTACGTCGGCCCACAAAGAAACGCTTTGGGGAAAACAGAGAAACTTCAGCCAGTGATGCAGAAGACATGGATACTGTGCATGGCTTTTTTTAAGTGTGTGCGTAAGTTCTCCCACTGCCTTGTCACAGAAGTGCAATTAATGCCTGTTCCTGGCTCTCCTTTAATCTTTCTACGGTAGTTCTTCATTGCCTTTTTCTAATTAGCAACTCACCCAGACTGAGATCGACGAGGCTGATCTGATTCGCCGTTATCAGTCAAGTGTCTTTCATTCCGACGAGACCCAAATAAAAACTTTGCCACTAAGACACATCTAATGGCTCACCTTTTGCTCTGCGCATACAGCGGTGGGCCCTTTAAGAATTGCATTTGATTTCGGCAGAAGGTGTAATTGAAAAGTAAAAAGGCTAAACCTGGTAAATATAGCAATAGACCTGGAATAGTAACTGGAATAATATATTTTTAATATCACTTATCACTTATGCTTTGTCAGAAACACAAGTGACCAAATCAATTCTTATTGGCTTGTAACTTCAAGATTTGGTAGCTGAAATGGATAGTTAGTGATAAAGTTAATTTCCCACCCTGGTCACAGCATTGAACATTATATTCATCAAATAATCAGTACAGCTGTTTTCAAGATTGATAATAATAAAAAAATTTCTTGAAACAAAGTCAGTTTTTGTCAATAACATACATTTTAAAATATGTTACAAAAGAAAACCGTTGTCTATAAGCTTAATGAATAATGCATGTAAGTGTAAAGTGTAACAAATCCTCATATATATATGGCACGGTACATGAAAAAAGTCCAAACTGCTCGGGTCGCTTGTCTCGTTTCGGAGCGTGTGCGTCTCATGATTCGACCCATGCGCAATGTAGCCTCGTGCCCGTATGTTACCTCAGACAGTGGGTGTCCTTTTCACACTAAAATAAGGCTGGCTGGAGTTTGAGGATGTGCCAGCGTCGTATAATGCCGGCTTTACAGCGCACGCAGAAGCAGTGCGTTGGCAGGGCAGAAGAAGTGTGTTTGGAGAGCAGGAGCCTCGCACACCCGTTGTGCATTCACACTGCCAGCGTTTGTCTCGCACAGCTGAATCATGGCTCGTATACTGCAAATACAGGCAAATGTCGTATTTAGTAGTAGTAGACAGAAATATCATTCTGTCACCTTTTCCGTTGTTGTTCTCTGACACCTGTCATTCTCGTGTTTTGATTTATGATGGGCAGCATATCTGCTGAAAATGTGACGTGTCTCCCTCTGTCCCCTAAAGGCTGCTCACACTGATTTAAAGCCACTGTACATTGTTCTGATCAAAATTGACATGATGACATGAAAAATGTTATGCTAGTGTGTTGGACAGCATAAGCTGGAAACAGCCAGTTAATAACTTACATCTACGTTTTTTAAATACTGTATCTAATCTAAATTGTGGATAATTAAACTATATATCATAGGCTGACGTATTTTCTGGAGTGTTAACAATCGAAAGAAAAAACAACAAGAACCATATAGAACCGAAAACTGTGACCCTAAAACCGTAATACAAACTGAATTGTGGTTTTATGTGAACTGTTCCACCCCGTATATAGTGTGTGTGTGTGTGTGTGTGTGTGTGTGTGTGTGTGTGTGTGTGTGTGTGTGTGTGTGTGTGTGTGTGTGTGTGTGTGTGTGTGTGTGTGTGTGTGTGTGTGTGTGTGTGTGTGTGTGTGTGTGTGTGTGTGTGTGTGTAATTATATGTCTGGAAGTTGCTGCAGGGATGTTGTAGAAATGACAGCCGAGTGAACTGATTTGCTTTGATTTGCTGATTTGACTCTGTGAAGAGTGAAGAACCGGGAACCAGGAAACACGTGTAGTTTTGTACATATAACCTGTGCTGTTCTAAAGTAAAATTGTGTATTTGGTTGAAAGACATGTTGGAAGGTGGATATACAGGCTCTTTGTAGATGTAGTTAAGGTGGCTTGGCAACATGCCAGCTCAATAATTGGACCGGTTCTCTCCTGCCAGTGCTTTGACAGAATATTGCATCATGACAGAAAGCAGGGCGCATGCATAAAATCAATATGCCACTGCTGACAATGTTCACTGCCGCATATATGCAGCCGAGGGAATCTGTACCTTTGGGATTCTGGCGATCTTCCCAGACAGTGCTGCTGCTTTGACCCTATATGCGGCCCAGCTGGTGTCTTCAGCATCCAGACTCGAACCCAGAAGTTCACCCAGCCCTGAGGACGATAGAGTAATATCAAGCAGTCATACATCGAGCCAAGCCCATTAGCACACTATTGGATGTGATGTCACATCCTTAATTGTTCTGTGGCAGCGGCTGAAGCAATGCAATCAGCTTAGCCATTTAAACTGGCACTATGTGTTACTGGGCAAAATCCCCAGGATGGACTTTGGGAAATTGGGCTGTACTTCATAAGCACTTGACTGGCATGGTCATTACATTAACTGCCCTTGTAGGATCAAAGTTTATCTATGTGCTGTGATCTACGGCCCTGACTCGATATTAACATGGATGAACATGCAAAGCCTGCAACATAAATCTATTTGTGAGTCTCATAAGATGATTCCATCACAGAACTGATAAATGCTGCTTTGCAGAACACTAATGCCCTTCAGCAAGTGGGAAAGTGGAGTGAGGGGAGTTGAATGGTTCTTTGTTGAGATGTCCTCATCAAAACTTCAAAAACTATAATTATACTCACTATGAGAAATAGCCATTGGTCAAACTAGTATACATTAGTTTGACCAATGGCAATTTCTCAGTCGAGAGATTCACAAAATAACAAGATTGTTACATTGATAATGAATATGTATGATACAAGCATGGACAATCCTTTAGACATTCTGGTCTAGAGATTCTGAGTCAGCTAGCTTCTATCATAACTGCTGCTCCCTGTACCATTAGATGGTTTGATTCATCAAAATAATGTGGATTTTAACTACAGCAGCCTATAAAAGTATGAACATTATCAAAGTTTAATATTTGCTCTAAAAATATATTGATCATTGTTAGTTTGTCAGCTAATGCATTGACTACTGTTAACAAATGAGATAAGTGTTACTGATATGTTTTTTAATAATAATATATTAATAATATATATATATATATATATATATATATATATATATATATATATATATATATATATATATATATATATAAATTATTCTTAGACTATGAAGCATAAATGAAATGAAATCAAAGTATATCTTAAAATATATTATTGTATGAGATACAAAATATCCAACCCATCTTAAAAAAACAAATTATAATAGATATTTTCTCAACAAGACCATTACTTTCCTCAGCTATTTTTACAATGCCTTGTTGTAACCAAGGTGATTTTTACTAAATATAAGTCCTTCACATTACCAATGGACATGCAGTATAACTCAAGGTGCGGTCTCAGGAGACTGTGAACTTCATTCACCTTTATTCATATGCATAATCAAAAGTGGTTTGAAGAGTGGAGAGTGAAACAAAGGCTTATCCATAGATGCTCTGTGTAACCATAGTTTAAGGTGGTGAACTCTGACCTGTGTATCTGCATAATTAAGAAATAGAGGATCTAAACCCCACAGATAGACTCACATTGGCATGGTTTGCATTGCTTGGGCTACATTAGTTAACATGAACTAACCATGCTTTTTTAAAAAGCATTTACAGTGAGGAAAATGAGTATTTGAAGACCCTGCAATTTTGCAAGTTCTCCCACTTAGAAATCATGGAGGGGTCTGAAATTGTGATCGTAGGTGCATGTCCACTGTAAGAGACATAATCTGTTTTAAAAAATCTAGACTATTTATTAACTATTTATTTGTATGTTAGAGCTGCAAATAAGTATTTGAACACCTGAGAAAATCATTGTTAATATTTGGACAAACAAACTCAGACAAACAAACGGATTTGCTGTTTTACAATGACAGCTGTCAGTGTGAAAGCCTAATCCCAAGACGTTTTGGACACAAAATGTTGCGTATACCCCATCTGAATGATGACCAAACTTTACTGATGTTTTATGGAGTTGATTACATCAAAAAAAATTCACTCCAAAAAAATCAATATCACCGTAAGAGCTAAAAAAACGAAGCGTGCGCATTAACGTCTCATTCACAAACTCTCTTTCTCTCCGTTGCATTATAATTAACATACACAGCAAATTACACAAAAACATACAACTAACAATAAACAAACATATACAGACCATGTGCCTTTTCGTGGGTGCTGTTTAACTGGTAAATCTGTATCTGCAAAACAACTCCGATAAACTGTGTGCAAGCTCTCCCTTTCACTACCCGTAAACTATAATACCCATCAAAATTGGAGTTCCTCAACTATAGTAAGACAGATAATGTAGACCTTAAACATATTTAAACTCACAGAAATATCAAAAATGTTTACATAAACAACCTAAACGATACAGAAGAATGTGAGGAGAAGCCTCGTTACGATCGCAGATGATAACATCCAGGATCAACACTGTTCATGTAGTTACCACAGGATTATAGTTAAATTAATTTACATGTAACCATCTTAATATGGAGAGATGCACTGAAATGTAGACCATAGTTAATGTGTTATTGATTTAACTTACACCGTTACATGACGTGAGAACTGTTAGTTACCTATCACTAACTTTAATCGTAACTTAATGAGAGTATGACAACCCCAAAAAAAATCCTAGGATTTTTGGATAACTGGAATCAGAGTGATTAATGATGAAAAATAGAATCCACCTGTGTGTAATCAAGTCTCCGTATAAATGCACCTGCACTGTGATAGTTTTAGAGGTCCGTTTAAAGCGCAGAGAGCATCATGAAGAACAAGGAACACACCAGGCAGGTCCGAGATACTGTTGTGGAGATTCTCTATTTGGTTTAGGTCTGGAGACTGGCTAGGCAACGGCAACACCTTGATATGCTTCTTACAGAGCCACTCCTTGGTTATCCTGGCTGTGTGCTTCGGGTCATTGTCGTGCTGGAAGACTCAGCCTCGACCCATCTTCAATGCTCTAACTGAGGGAAGGAGGTTGTTCCTCAAAGTTTTGCAATACATGGCTCCGGTCATCCTCTCCTTAATACAGTCCAGTCGGCCTGTCCCATGTGCAGAAAAACACCTCCAAAGCATGATGCTACCGCCCCCATGCTTCAGAGTAGGGATGGTGTTCTTGGGATGGTACTCATCCTTCTTCTTCCTCTGAACACATTTAGTGGAATTATGACCAAAAGTTATATTTTGGTCTCATCTGACCACATGACTTTCTCCCATGACTCCTCTGGATCATCCAAATGGTTATTGGCAAACTTAAGACGGGCCTAGACATGTACTGGTTTAAGCAGGAAAACCTTCCGTCATGCATGATTTCAAACCATGACATCTTAGTGTATTACCAACAGTAACCTTGGAAACGGTGGTCCCAGCTCTTTTCAGGTCATTGACCAGCTCCTCCCGTGTAGTTCTGGGCTAATTTTTCACCTTTCTTAGGATCATTGAGACCCCACGAGGTTAGATCTTGCATGGAGCCCCAGTCCAGCTTCTTCCATTTTCTAATGATTGCTCCAACAGTGGAGTTTTTTTATTTTTAGATTATGTCTCTCACAGTGGACATGCACCTACGATGACAATTACAGACCCCTCTAAGATTTCTAAGTTCAACACTTACACTTACTAAGGCATTATTAAAATATGAAGTTCTATCAGTTAATATTAGTTAATGCACAGTGAACTTACATGAATATTATCAAAGGTTAATAGTCTAAATGCTTAAAGGGTTACTTCAGCGATTAGCATATGGCTTTGTATCAGTAGAAACCCTGGAGAATATTCAAATTATTGTGCTTTCCCCTCTCATATCTCCCTGAGACGAGAGATTTATGCATTTTATTTCTGGAAAAATTCCTCCTATGATGCAAAATGACGATTTTTGCATCATAGGAGGAATGTTTGCCCAGAGGCTAAAGACTACAGTCAGCAGAGGGAGCCATTTCCGCATGTTTTGAATCCGGCATTGGGGGATGGGTGATTACACTCAGCTTGCAGGGAGAGCTCAGCTTGCAGACAGGATCATTTAAACGGAGCTATGGTGAGCAATGTAAGTCTTTTAACTTCTCAAATTCATTTCTATGAAAGTTAAGCTTGCAAAGGCATGAACTGAAACGCGCCAGACTGAACTCTCGTTGTGAATGTATGTCGCGAGTGTAGTCGCGATTACCTCAGCTCTCATCACGAGACCTCATCAGCTCATTTTTTTCACTCCTGCAGTTAGTGCTCAGTGCTGTGAGACTCGCGCGGTGACTCACTCATTATATTGAACAGACACGTTCAGTTTTTAATTGTAGTGTCTTCTCTAACTCAGTCACAGTAATGAAGTTGTTGGCGTTGGGAATGGCCTCACAGGGCAGCGAAGCATTCTGCGAATTGTAGTCTTTCATCCCCATGGGACAAAAATACATTTTCTGTCTTTTCTCAGTCTAGAAGACACCAAATTCAAAAATAATTTCACATTTCTACTGCATTGATGACCCAGTTTAAATACAGATTCATCTTTCCAGCGCTGAAGTACCCCTTTAATATATTGCTCATTGTTAGTGTCACTATTCACCCCCTCCATCAATGACTACGGCTGCGTCTGAAAACCTAGGCAGCTGACTTGTTCCCTCGCTGCCTTATCAAACAATGACTTGGACGGCAGTGTTTTGTGCATGAAGGGACCTCACAAAACTAATTTCGGACAGACTTCTAAGGCAGTGTAACAGTTTAATGATCTACAGCAAAATAGAGTGAGC